>NC_090358.1:2410908-2710908 GCF_035084215.1 Heptranchias perlo
ACATAAGAAATAGGAGCAGGAGTAGGCCATATGGCCCCTCGAGTCTGCTCCGCCATTCAATAAGATCATGGCTGATCTTCGACCTCAACTCCACTTTCCTGCTCTATCCCCATATCCCTTGATTCCTTTAGTGTCCAAAAATCCATCGATCTCAGTCTTGAATAGACTCAATGACTGAGCATCCACAGCCCTCTGGGGTGGAGAATTCCAAAGATTCACAACCCTCTGAGCGAAGAAATTTTTCCTCCTCTCGGTCCTAAATGGCTGACCTCTTATCTTGAGACTATGACCCCTAGTTCTAACCTCTCCAGCCAGGGGAAACAGCCTCTCAGCATCTACCCGGTCAAGCTCTCTAAGAATTTTATACGTTTCAATGAGATGACCTCTCATTCTTCTAAACTCTGGAGAATAAAGGCCCATTCTACTCAATCTCTCCTCATAGGACAACCTTCTCATCCCAGGAATCAATCTAGTGAACCTTCGTTGCAGCCCCTCTGAGGCAAGTATATCCTTCCTTAGATAAGGAGATCAAAACTGTACACAGTACTCCAGGTGTGGTCTCACCAGAGCCCTATATAATTGCAGCAAGACTTCCTTACTCTTATATTCCAACCCCCTTGCAATAAAGGCCAACATTCCATTTGCCTTCCTTATTGCTTGCTGTACCTGCATGTTAACTTTCTGCGATTCATGTATACGGACACCCAAATCCCTCTGATTACAACAGTGACTACACTTCAAAAGCATTTCATTGGCTGTAAAGCACTTTGGGACGTCCCGAGGTCATGAAAGGCACTGTTGGGAAATGTGAGTCTTTCTTTCATCTCTGGTCACATGTTGACGGTTTCTATCCTCCAAGAACAATAGAATGTAACATTCTACCATCACCCACAGTGATCCGTGGTTGTATTAACAACAAGTCAGTATGTAAACCGCAAGGCACTAACTCCCCTTCCCCAGAATGTGTCCACAAATAACATCACAGCTCAAATGTTTCGATGAGCTTCAGATTTTTATGACTCTCAGTCTAATCAGCAAGGTCTGTGTCCCTTAGTTGCCCGTTATCAGAGAATAAAGAAAGATATTTTGGTATAATTCGTGACCTGAACCAGGCAGGTCCATTCTTGGCTGTACCTTGAAAAGATTTTATTACAAACTGAAACAAATTATTTCAACCCTTAATAATTTTTCCATAAGATCACGGTTTGAATATTGTTTACAATTCTGGGCACCATAACTTCAAATTGCTATTGATGCATTAGAGAGAGGCCTCTGAGGGGAGATGATTGTGGGACCTAGAGGGTTAGGTTAGCACGGGCTGACATAATTGAGGTTATTATCATTGGAAAAAGATTGGAAGCAAGCACACTCCTAGACTTCCAAATGCTGAAAGGCATGAATAATGTAAATATAATTAGGGTTCTTTAAGTTAAACTTTCATCGTAGCGCTTGACGGCATGAATACAAATCTGCAACTACCTCTCTCTAGAGAAAGAGACAGAGTGAGAGAGACACACACCCCGATATAAACAGAGAGATAATGAGACAGAGACAGAGAGACGCACACAGATATACAGAGAGAGAGACACAAAGATAGATAGATAGAAAGAAAATTGGCTGCTGCATTTCCTACATTATAACAGTCACTACACTGTAAAATGTCCTGAGGTCGTGAAAGGTGCTTTATAAATGCAAGTTTTTCTTTCTTTCTTGTAGTTCTGAGTCTCCTCAAGGCCTTCTTGATCAGCAATGTTGTGAAGGGCACAGCAGGTTATCACTATTCTGTTCACCCAATCTGGAGGGAGCTGCAGTTCCCCTCCCCACCTGTCCAGGCAGCCCAGGTGCTCCCCGATGGTCCTCTCGATGACCAGGCTGGCAGTTGCACGGGATTCTCTGTGAGGCTCCTCCCCTGCTGTTCGGGGCACCCTGATCGGGCTGATTATCTACAGGAGCAAGAGGGCGGGCTTTGGGACCCAGAAGCCATCTGTGAATCTGATTCTCTTCCCTGAAGGGTTCGGGGGGAAGAGGGGGCGAATGGCGAAGGATGAAGGCATCGTGGCAACTTCCTCCACATTGGCCGTTGAAATGGAGGATCCTCCACTCCTTACACCCCCCTCCCCCCTCCTGATTTCCTCCACCTCCCTCTCCCGATTGGCTTCATCCCCTCTCCCGATTGGCTTCATCCCCTCTCCCGATTGGCTTCATCCCCTCTCCCGATTGGCTTCATCCCCTCTCCCGATTGGCTTCATCCCCTCTCCCGATTGGCTTCATCCCCTCTCTCGATTGGCTTCATCCCCTCTCCCGATTGGCTTCATCCCCACTCTCGATTGGCTTCATCCCCTCTCTCGATTGGCTTCATCCCCTCTCCCGATTGGCTTCATCCCCACTCTCGATTGGCTTCATCCCCTCTCTCGATTGGCTTCATCCACTCTCTCGATTGGCTTCATCCACTCTCCCGATTGGCTTCATCCCCTCTCCCGATTGGCTTCATCCCCTCTCCCGATTGGCTTCATCCCCTCTCTCGATTGGCTTCATCCCCTCTCTCGATTGGCTTCATCCCCTCTCCCGATTGGCTTCATCCCCTCTCCCGATTGGCTTCATCCCCTCTCCCGATTGGCTTCATCCCCTCTCTCGATTGGCTTCATCCCCTCTCCCGATTGGCTTCATCCCCTCTCTCGATTGGCTTCATCCCCTCTCCCGATTGGCTTCATCCCCTCTCCCGATTGGCTGCACCACCCCCACCTCCTCCCGGAATCAGCCGGCATTCGACCAGTGAGTTGCGCCTGGGGCCGGGACGAGCACCCGGCGGGCCGATTTGCCAGGGTCCTGTCCCCGGCCTCAGTATGAGCGTGGGCTGAACCCGGTCATGTCCCAATTCGGGTGCCAAACAATCTCCAGGCCCTGATTTGCAAAGTGACCCCCTCAGCCCCCACCCTGTCCAAACTCTTCTACAAATGACATGAATTAATTTAGTGCCAGTTTACAGCTTGTTACTAAAAACTCCAGCCCGCAGCAGGGTCACAGTAACTCGCCTCGAGGTCCATCGAGGATTCTTTATTTTTCTTTCTCTGCCGGAATTATGAGATTCTGATCGGTTTTCTCACTGCTGTTGCTACTCGTTTCTGCTGTGAGATTCATTTTTCCGACATAGCAAACAGCTAGCTGCAGATTGTGAATTAATGCAGACTCCTACACTCTGAATTAATGAAGACATGCAAAAGCATTGCCAGGGGAGACAGTGGTCCCAGTGTTGCCGTGGCAACTGTCAGTTTAAAAATAGTCCCGCGGCAATTTGAGGGGAGTGGCCGGGCTGGGAGAGACTCGAGGATCCTGCGGAAATCAGGCTGAGGAGGGAGCGAGACTCTTAAGGTGGGAGAAGATTTGGAACATAATTGAGCCTGTTCATCGAGTGCTCCACTTACAGTTATTAATCGCCCCACGTTACATAAATGTGACGGGTTTATATTCTATTGCTGATTTTCATTCCCCTCCACACCCCGACACCCCGCTCTCCTGCAGGCACTGACTCTTGCTGGTTCCCCCTGTACCTGGGCTAAGTGGGCATTCTTCACTCACAATCTTCACTCGCAAAAATAGATTTACAAGGGTGATACCAGAACTGGGAGGTTATACTCATCAGGAAAGATTGAACAGGCTGGGGCTCTTTTCTCTAGAAAAGAGAAGACTGAGGGGCGACCTGATAGAGGTCTTTAAAATGATGAAAGGGTTCGATAGGGTAAATGTAGAGAAGATGTTTCCACTTGTAGGGGGAGAGACCAGAACCAGGGGCCATAAATATAAGACAGTCACTAATAAATCCAATAAGGAATTCAGGAGAAACTTCTTAACCCAGAGAGTGGGAAGAATGTGGAACTCACTCCCACAAGGAGTGGTTGAGGTGAATAGCAGAGATACATTTAAGGGGAAGCTGGATAAACACATGAGGGAGAAAGGAATAGAAGGATATGCTGATAGGGTGAGATGAAGTAGGGAGGGAGGAGGCTCGTGTGGAGCATAAACACTGGCATAAGAACATAGGAATAGGAGCAGGAGTTGGCCATTCGGCCCCTCGAGCCTGCTCCGCCATTCAATAAGATCATGCCTGACCTTCGACCTCAACTCCACTTTCCCGCCCGATCCCCATATCCCTTGATTCCCTTAGAGTCCAAAAATCTAACGACCTCAGTCTTGAATATACTGTGATGTGGAGATGCCGGTAATAGACTGGGGTGGACAAATGTAAGGAGTCTTACAACACCAGGTTATAGTCCAACAGTTTTATTTGAAATCACAAGCTTTCGGAGCTTACCTCCTTCGTCAGGTGAGTCTCACCTGACGAAGGAGGTAAGCTCCGAAAGCTTGTGATTTCAAATAAAACTGTTGGACTATAACCTGGTGTTGTAAGACTCCTTACATTTGAATATACTCAACGACTGAGCATCCACAGCCCTCTGGGTAGAGAATTCCAACGATTCACAACCCTCTGAGGTGAAGAAATTCCTCTTCATCTCAGTCCTAAACGTCTGACCCCTTATCCTGAGACTATGTCCCCTAGTTCTGGACTTTCCAGACAGGGGAAACATCCTCTCAGCATCTACCCTGTCAAGCCCTCTCAGAATCTTACATGTTTCAATGAGATCACCTCTCATTCTTCTAAACTCCAGAGAGTATAGGCCCATTCTACTCAATCTTTCCACATGGGACAACCCTCTCATGGGCTGATAAGTGGCATGTAGCATTCGTGGCAGACAAGTGCTAGGCAATGACCATCTCCACAAGAGAGAGTCTAACCACCTCCCCTTGACATTCAACATCATTACCATCTCAAATCCCCCACCATCAATATCCTGGGGGTCACCATTGACCAGAAACTTAACTGGACCAGCCACATAAATACTGTGGCTACAAGAGCAGGTCAGAGGCTGGGTATTCTGCGGCAAGTGACTCACCTCCTGACTCCCCAAAGCCTTTCCACATCTACAAGGCACAAGTCAGGAGTGTGATGGAATACTCTCCACTTGCCTGGATGAGTGCAGCTCCAACAACACTCAAGAAGCTCGACACCATCCAAGATAAAGCAGCCCGCTTGATTGGCACCCCATCCACCACCCTAAACATTCACTCCCTTCACCACCGGCGCACAGTGGCTGCAGTGTGCACCATCCACAGGATGCACTGCAGCAACTCGCCAAGGCTTCTTCGACAGCACCTCCCAAACCCACGACCTCTACCACCTAGAAGGACAAGGACAGCAGGCACATGGGAACAACACCACCTGCACGTTCCCCTCCAAGTCACACACCATCCCGACTTGGAAATATATCGCCGTTCCTTCATTGTCGCTGGGTCAAAATCCTGGCACTCCCTTCCTAACAGCACTGTGGGAGAACCTTCACCACACGGACTACAGTGGTTCAAGAAGGCGGCTCACCACCACCTTCTCAAGGGCAATTAGGGATGGGCAATAAATGCCGGCCTTGCCAGCGATGCCCACATCCCACGAATGAGTAAAAAAAAAGGTTCCTGTGTTTGCGTACATAACAATAGTCATTGCACTTTAAGGTAATGCATTGTGTAAAGAGCTCTGACATCTTCCTAACCGATGTGATAAGACATTAGAACATTCCTTACATTTCTTCAACAACTCCCTAGTAACAAAGCAACATCTCAGTGATATCATTCCAGAAGGTTAGTGTCTTGGATTTAATGTGTCTGCAAATCATTTCAGCTCCTCTCAACTCGTTCTTTATACCACGTGAGTGTGTGTGTGTGTGTAAGGGAGTGTGTGTGTATGGGGAGGGGTGAGTGTGGGAGTGTGTGTGTGTGTATATGGGGGGGTGATTGTGTGTGGGAGTGTATATGTGTGTGTGTGTGGGAGTGTGTGTGTGGGGAGGGGTGAGTGTGTGAGTGTGAGTGTGTGTCGGAGTGTGAGTGTGAGTGTGTGAGTGTGAGTGTATTCGATGTCTGGGTTTATTATCCCAATATTAGATTATCAACAACATCTGCTTCACTCCCACAGCATTTTTCTTTTTCTTTTGCAATTCACTCATATTAAACGCTGGGATTACAATGTTGCCGAGGAATCCGAGGCGATCGGTGAATATGTAATCAGGGGCTGCTTTGATGTGTGTTCACCATAGACACACTCGTTTATTGCAATCTCCTTTAATAAAACTCCACTGCTGCAGCAATACAGCCTCACACACAGAATTACACCACACGCTGCACCAACCCGACAATCACACTTGCACACTGCCTGCACACACTAACTTGCACACCACCTCTAAATGTGCATCACCCCACCTTGCACACTATTCCTACTCTCACACTCCCCTACTCTCACACTCCCCTACTCTCACTCCCCTACTCTCACACTCTCCTACTCTCACACTCCCCTACTCTCACACTCCCCTACTCTCACACTCCCTTACTCTCACACTCCCCGACTCTCACACTCCCTTACTCTCACACTCCCCCTACTCTCACACTCCCCTACTCTCACACTCCCCTACTCTCACACTCCCTTACTCTCACACTCCCCCTACTCTCACACTCCCCTACTCTCACACTCCCCTACTCTCAAACTCCCCCTACTCTCACACTCCCTTACTCTCACACTCCCCTACTCTCACACTCCCTTACTCTCACACTCCCCCTACTCTCACACTCCCCTACTCTCACACTCCCCTACTCTCACACTCCCTTACTCTCACACTCCCCTACTCTCACACTCCCCTACTCTCACACTCCCCTACTCTCACACTCCCCTACTCCCCTACTCTCACACTCCCCTACTCTCACACTCCCCTACTCTCACACTCCCCTACTCTCACACTCCCTTACTCTCACACTCCCTTACTCTCACACTCCCCTACTCTCACACTCCCCTACTCTCACACTCCCCTACTCTCACACTCCCTTACTCTCACACTCCCCTACTCTCACACTCCCCTACTCTCACACTCCCCTACTCTCACACTCCCCTACTCTCACACTCCCCTACTCTCACACTCCCTTACTCTCACACTCCCCTACTCTCACACTCCCCGACTCTCACACTCCCCTACTCTCACACTCCCCTACTCTCACACTCCCTTACTCTCACACTCCCCCTACTCTCACACTCCCCCTACTCTCACACTCCCTTACTCTCACACTCCCCCTACTCTCACACTCCCCTACTCTCACACTCCCCTACTCTCACACTCCCTTACTCTCACACTCCCCCTACTCTCACACTCCCCTACTCTCACACTCCCCTACTCTCACACTCCCCTACTCTCACACTCCCCTACTCTCACACTCCCTTACTCTCACACTCCCTTACTCTCACACTCCCTTACTCTCACACTCCCTTACTCTCACACTCCCCTACTCTCACACTCCCCTACTCTCACACTCCCCTACTCTCACACTCCCTTACTCTCACACTCCCCCTACTCTCACACTCCCCTACTCTCACACTCCCCTACTCTCACACTCCCCTACTCTCACACTCCCCTACTCTCACACTCCCCTACTCTCACACTCCCCCTACTCTCACACTCCCCTACTCTCACACTCCCCTACTCTCACACTCCCCTACTCTCACACTCCCCTACTCTCACACTCCCCTACTCTCACACTCCCCTACTCTCACACTCCCCTACTCTCACACTCCCTTACTCTCACACTCCCTTACTCTCACACTCCCCTACTCTCACACTCCCCTACTCTCACACTCCCCCTACTCTCACACTCCCTTACTCTCACACTCCCCTACTCTCACACTCCCTTACTCTCACACTCCCCTACTCTCACACTCCCTTACTCTCACACTCCCCTACTCTCACACTCCCTTACTCTCACACTCCCCTACTCTCACACTCCCCTACTCTCACACTCCCCCTACTCTCACACTCCCTTACTCTCACACTCCCTTACTCTCACACTCCCCTACTCTCACACTCCCTTACTCTCACACTCCCCTACTCTCACACTCCCTTACTCTCACACTCCCCTACTCTCACACTCCCCCTACTCTCACACTCCCTTACTCTCACACTCCCTTACTCTCACACTCCCCCACTCTCACACTCCCCTACTCTCACACTCCCTTACTCTCACACTCCCCCACTCTCACACTCCCCCACTCTCACACTCCCTTACTCTCACACTCCCCTACTCTCACACTCCCCTACTCTCACACTCCCCTACTCTCACACTCCCCTACTCTCACACTCCCCCTACTCTCACACTCCCCTACTCTCACACTCCCCTACTCTCACACTCCCCTACTCTCACACTCCCCTACTCTCACACTCCCTTACTCTCACACTCCCCCTACTCTCACACTCCCCTACTCTCACACTCCCCTACTCTCACACTCCCCTACTCTCACACTCCCCTACTCTCACACTCCCCTACTCTCACACTCCCCCTACTCTCACACTCCCCTACTCTCACACTCCCCTACTCTCACACTCCCCTACTCTCACACTCCCCTACTCTCACACTCCCCTACTCTCACACTCCCTTACTCTCACACTCCCCTACTCTCACACTCCCCTACTCTCACACTCCCTTACTCTCACACTCCCCCTACTCTCACACTCCCCCTACTCTCACACTCCCCTACTCTCACACTCCCCCTACTCTCACACTCTCCCTACTCTCACTCTCCCCCTACTCTCACACTTCCCTTACTCTCACACTCCCCTACTCTCACACTCCCCCTACTCTCACACTCCCCTACTCTCACACTCCCCCTACTCTCACACTCCCCCTACTCTCACACTCCCCCTACTCTCACACTCCCCTACTCTCACACTCCCTTACTCTCACACTCCCCTACTCTCACACTTCCCTTACTCTCACACTCCCCCTACTCTCACACTCCCCTACTCTCACACTCCCCTACTCTCACACTCCCCCTACTCTCACACTCCCCTACTCTCACACTCCCCCTACTCTCACACTCCCCTACTCTCACACTCCCCTACTCTCACACTCCCTTACTCTCACACTCCCTTTCTCTCACACTCCCCTACTCTCACACTCCCCTACTCTCACACTCCCCTACTCTCACACTCCCTTACTCTCACACTCCCTTACTCTCACACTCCCCTACTCTCACACTCCCCTACTCTCACACTCCCCTACTCTCACACTCCCCTACTCTCACACTCCCCTACTCTCACACTCCCCTACTCTCACACTCCCTTACTCTCACACTCCCCTACTCTCACACTCCCCTACTCTCACACTCCCCTACTCTCACACTCCCCTACTCTCACACTCCCCTACTCTCACACTCCCCTACTCTCACACTCCCCTACTCTCACACTCCCCTACTCTCACACTCCCCTACTCTCACACTCCCCTACTCTCACACTCCCCCTACTCTCACACTCCCTTACTCTCACACTCCCCTACTCTCACACTCCCCTACTCTCACACTCCCCCTACTCTCACACTCCCTTACTCTCACACTCCCCTACTCTCACACTCCCCCTACTCTCACACATTGAAAGGACAGTTTATTTCGTTCCATCACCTGTCGGAAATGCTTTCTTTGCAGTGTGGTTTGGCTTTAATGGAACTGCTGTTTTAAAGTAAATCTTATAACTGGTGTGTGAATTTTCAATTTTCATCAACTAAGTAACGGATGCGACTGATCTTTCTCTTCTTTCTTTCTGAAATATTGTTGCTGGATCGTGAAGCTGTCGGCAAATTCACTACCGCCAGCCTGCTGGAGAACGTCCAACTGGCCTTCCAGTGAGTCATTAGAGATGATGAAGTGGTAATAATCAATAAATCAGTGTAATGTTTACCACACTGACATTCATCTTGGCTCTCGACTTCATGTAGTGGAATTTATGGACTATGGGAAGGATTTTTATGACCAGAGCTGTGTTGTGTAGGCGGGCGTGTGTACACAGAGATCCCTCGTGGCATGGTCGAGGCCACACATTTCCAGGTGTTGACTCTTCTTAAAGGAGAAGGCAATCCAACAGACAAGAACTGTGATGAGAGCTATTTACCCAAAGAATGTTTCTGTGTGCCTCTTTAAAAAATATTCAAAGAAACCATTTGGCCCACGGTGCCTGGGCTGATGTGAGCTCCCCCCATCAGAGTTAACTACCTAGTCCCATTCCCATCTCAACATTTCTCCTCCAAGTGTTTATCAAATTCTCTCTTCGATACTGGGATTGTTCAGCTTTAATAGCCACCTGTGGTAATGCTTTCGAGATCCAGATAGCCTTTGGTGTGATCCCTATGGCACTATTCAGAGAACGGCAGGAATCTCCCCCAGTGCCCTGACCAATGGTCGTCCATCAATCAACACAACCAAAACAGGTTAACTGGTCATTCAATTCATTGCTGTGCACTAATTGGCTGCTGTGTTTGCCTAAAAAACGGTGACTAAACTTCAAAAAGTATTTCATTAGCTGGGAAGTGTTTAGGGACGTCCTGAGGGAAGACGCTGTATAAATACACATTATTGCTCCCCTTGGTCCTTTACTGATTTGGTTAAGGCACAGCCAGGTGCTGTAATGGGAAGATCACAAGTTAATTACAGATGCGGAAGGCCATTTGGTCAATCTTAGTTCACCTACCCAGAAAGACCCTAAAGTCCTTTCATTGCAGCATTTCCTTAAATGATTCCAGGGGTTTTGGTCTCCACTCCACTATCAGGGAGTCCATTCTATGTGTTGATCTGTTAGTGTGAAGGGCTCCTTGATGTCAGCCCTAAATTTCACTTGAACCTTTGTCCTCAATGTAGTTGAAAGTAATTTTCCTTTTCCAGTCTCATAACAATTTTATTCACCTCTATAATATCACTTCTTCCAAGTTCTGGCCACAATCTTCCAATCCTCCTTAGATATGGGGATGGTGCTGGAAGACTGGAGGATTGTAAATGTTACACCCCTGTTCAAAAAAGGGGAGAGGGATAAACCCAGCAATTACAGGCCAGTCAGCCTAACGTCGGTGGTGGGGAAACTTTTAGAGACAATAATCTGGGAAAAAATTAATTGGCACTTGAAAAAGTCTGGGCTAATAAATGAAAGTCAGCAGGGATTTGTTAAAGGAAAATCATGTTTGAGTAACTTGATTGAGTTCTTTGATGAAGTAACGGAGAGGGCTGATGAGGGTAATGCGGTTGATGTACGTGGTGTACGTGTATGTATGTATGTGTGTATATGTATATGTGTGTACCACATAATAGACTTGTTAGCAAAATTAAAGCCCATGGGATTAAAGGGACAGTGGCAGCATGGATACAAAATTGGCTCGGGGACAGAAAGCAGAGAGTAGTGGTGAACGGTTGTTTTTCAGACTGGAGGGAAATATACAGTGGTGTTCCCCAGGGGTCAGTATTAGGACCACTGCTCTTTTTGATATTTATTAATGACCTGGACCTGGGTATATACTTTCAAAGTTTGCAGATGACACTAAACTCGGAAATGTAGTAAACAATGTGGAGGATAGTAACAGACTTCAGGAGAACACAGACAGACTGGTGAAATGGGCAGACACATGGCAGATGAAATTTAATGCAGAGAAGTGTGAAGTGATGCATTTTGGTAGGAAGAATGAGGAGAGGCAATATAAATGAAATGATGCAATTTTAAAGGGGATGCAATGACAGAGAGATCTAGGGTGCACATACACAAATCTTTGAAGGTGGCAGGACAAGTTGAGAAGGCTGCTAAAAAAGCATTTGGGATCTGGGCTTTATTAATAGAGACAGAGAGTACAAAAGCAAGAAAGTTATACTAAACCTTTATAAAACACTGGTTAGGCCTCAGCTGGAGTATTGTGTACAATTCTGGGCACCACACTTTAGGGAGGATGTCATGACCTTAGAGAGGATGCAGAAGAGATTTACTAGAATGGTGTCAGGGATAAGGGACTTCAGTTATGTGGATAGACTGGAGAAGCTGGGATTGTTCTCCTTAGAACAGAGTTGGTTAAGGGGAGATTTAATAGAGGTGCTCAAAATCATGAACGGTTTTGACAGAGTAAATCAGGAGAAACTGTTTCCAGTGGCAGAAGGGTCGGTAACCAGAGGACACAGATTTAAGGTGATCGGCAAAAGAGCCAGAGGGGAGATGAGGAAACATTTTTTTATGCAGCGAGTTGTTCTGATCTGGAATGAACTGCCTGAAAGGGCGGTGGAAGCAGATTCAATAATAACTTTCAAAAGAGAATTGGATAAATACTTGAAGGGAAAAAATTTACAGGGCTATGGGGAAAGAGCAGGGGAAGTGGGACTAATTGGATAGCTCTGTCAAAGGGCCGGCACAGGCACGACGGGCCGAATGGCCTCCTTCTGTGCTGTACTTACTATAACATTATCATACTATGAAGTATCTCTGATCTTTCCTTATGTTTCAGGCCTTTAATACTTGGATTAGACAGATGCCTTTGCTGTACACCACCTCCAGTACTTGAAAATCTGCTTGTGCATTGGTGATTGGAATGAGGCACAGTCCTCAGAATGCGATCTGACCAAAGAAAGAAAGACTTGCATTTATATAGCACCTTTCATGACCTCAGGATGTCCCAAAATGCTTTACAGCCATTGAAGTACTTTTTGAAGTCACTGTTGTAATGTAGGAAACTTGGCAGCCAATTTACGCACAGCAAGATCCCACAAACAGAAATGTGTTAATGACCAGATAATCTGTTTTAGTGATGCTGGTTGAGGGATAAATATTGACCAGGGCACCGGGGAGAATTTCCCTGCTCTTCTTCAAAATAGTGCCGTGGGATCTTTTACGTCCACCCGAGAGGGCTGACGGGGCCTCGGTTTAACGCCTCATCCAAAAGACGGCACCTCTGACAGTGCAGCGCTCCCTCAGTACTGCACTGGAGTGTCGGCCTAGATTTTGTGCTCAAGTCTCTGGAGCCTTGAACCCAAGCCCTTTGACTCAGAGGTGAGAGTGCTGCCACAGCTGACACCGCAGGCTCACAGGTGGAGACTGGCTCCTTGAGTGAGGCTCCAGGAGATTATCGGTACCTGTGTTATGAACGCAGCAAGAATCTTTCAGGAGAGGGGACCTACTAGAAAAAATAACATGCATTTATATAACTCCTTATCACATCTCTCACAAACATCTTAAACCACTTTGCATTAAATGAATTATTTAGCTTTGCAACACCTGGATTTCTGAGATCTTTCCTGCTCTTGTGCTCTGCTCAGGCAGGTCACGGAATATCAATCGAGAGCAGACACTTCAGTGAGGACAGGATCAGGAAATAAAGAAACAAGATTGGTGTTGATTATTGTGAAAAGTCATTGGTCCAGGTTATCCAATCATTGGAAATCTGTGAAGTGAAAAGTGTCTAATAATTAAAGGACGATGCAGAAACTCAAATCCTAGAAGACTGAGAGAGCAGGAAAGAGAGTCAGATGTGTGAGTGACACAAAGAGGGTGTCAGGTCTGATAATGTGCTGGACCTAAGCTCTAGGACGAGACTGACAGGAGAAATGCAATTACTCTGTTTCGTAGACAGGCAAAGAGTTCAGCAATAGCAGAAAATAACAAAAGAAAAGACACTCAAAAGTTCTACGAAAATATTACTGGCTGCCTTGAATGGAAAGGTCAATAGGATAGTGGGAGAATCAGTCAATTCCAGACAGTTTCAGAGCATCTGAGTCATTCTCACATTGCAGTCTATATTTTTATTTTGTTCTCGGATGTCTTAGAGAGGGTGCAGAGGAGATTTACCAGAATTTTTTTAAATTTGTTCATGGGGATGTGGGCGTCACTGGTGAGGCCGGCATTTATTGCCCATCCCTTGAGAAGGCGCCAGGGATAAGGAACTTCAGTTACGTGGAGAGACTGGAAAATCTGGGGTTGTTCTCCTGTTGAGCAGAGAAGGTTATGGGGAGATTTAATAGAGGTGTTCAAGATTATGTAGGGTTTTGATAGAGTGTTCCTGTTTCTGTGAATTCTATGTAATGTAAATACAGCAGCCGATTTGCACTCAGCAAGATCCCACGAACAGCAATGAAATGAATGACTACACAATCTGTTTTAGGTGGTGCCGAGACGGGTGAAGTTTTCTCAATAATCTCAAACTCACCACTGAATACACAGTTTTGTAACGTGAAATTATGGGGAAAAGATTTAATGACAACAAACATTTAGTCGCCCTTCAATGATGACCCTGTGACATTTCTCAAGAAGCCAACCAGCCACTTAACTGGTTCAAATGCTAAAACGTGCTGTACTGTGTATAATTGCTGTAAACGTGGCAGAACAATGATATAGTAAAGCATGATTTATACAATAGTCCCGTTCACCCATCGCCCCTGTGCTCACTGACCCACACTGGCTCCCAGTTCGGCACCACCTCGATTTTAAAATTCTCATTCTTGCATTCAAATCCCTCCATGGCTTCGCCCCTCCCTATCTCTGTAACCTCCTCCAGTCCTAAAACCCTCCGAGATCTCTGCATTCCTCCAATTCTGGCCCCTTGCGCATCCCTGATTTTAATCGCTTCACCAATGGCGGCCATGCCTTCAGCTGCCTGGGCCCTAAGCTCTGGAATTCCCTTGCTGAACCTCTCTACCGCACTCTCCTCCTTTAAGATGCTCGTTAAAACCTACCTCTTTGACCGAGCTTTTGGTCACCTGTCCTAATATCTCCTGATGTGGCTCGGTGTCAAATTTTGTTTGATAATCGCTCCTGTGAAGCACCTTGGGACGTTTTACTACATTAAAGGCGCTATATAAATGCAAGTTGTTGTTGTTATGATGGTCTGGAGTGGGCTAGGATGTGAAAGATGGTCTGGGATGTGCTGGGATGGGCTGGGTCACAGGTCTGGTCCATGTCTCACTGGTACTGATCTTCTCATGACTTGGATCTCTTGAGATTAGGAATGGGCTTTTGTGACCTGCTTCACTCCTAGTTCATCTATAATTACCTTGTGATCTGGTGAATTATAATTATGTTTTTACTTGATCCTTGATCAGGAAATAACATTTTGGGGATACAATATATGAGTAATTTGAGACATGACGTGTGGTGAGTGTAACAGGCTCGGGAGGAACAGGTGGCTTTGGACCTATGGTTCCCAAAGCTCTCCCCCACTGGGGGTTTCCTGGTCTCATGCCTGGGTCCGTTGTAAACTAATTGATGGAGATTGATTGCTATAGTTAGTCAACAACTTCATTCTCATTGTATCATGACTACCAGGATGGTAGAAGGCGAACTAGATGAACCCTGGTCTTTTTCCATCTAGCAATTACCATGTTCCACATTCCAACCAGGGAATACCAAATTAATAGCAACCTTCCCTCCAGTATCAGGCTCCCTCTGTAATTAATTAATTTGATCTTAAACACTGTTGAACTGAATGTTTTTTTTTGTCGAGAGATGGATGAAGCAGTGGATTGTGATTCACGTTGCACCTTTGCATCAAAGGAGAGCCACTGCTAGCAGCCATATGCTGACCCCAACAATACGAGGTAGGGAACCCATGTAGTGGGACTCACATTGTTATGGGTCCAGCAAGCTGCTGTCAGGTCTCCATTTGCCTCTGAGCCAGATTGCATAACCACGTCTCATTAGAATTACATAGAATTTACAGCACAGAAACAGGCCATTCGGCCCATTTGGTATTCCCTGTTTGGAATGTGGAACATGGTAATTGCTAGACGGAAAAAGACCAGGGTCCATCTAGTTCGCCTTCTACCATCCTGGTAGTCACGATACAATGAGAATGGAGTTGTTGACTAACTATAGCAATCAATCTCCATCAATTAGTTCACAACAGACCCAGACATGAGACCAGGAAAGCCCCAGTGGGGGAGAGCTTTGGGAACCATAGGTCCAAAGTCACCTTAACAGGTCGCTGCTGGTGTTTATGCTCCACGCGAGCTTCCGCCCACCCCTCTTCATCAAACCCTATCAGCATAACTTTCTATTCCTTTCTCCCTCATGTGTTTATCCCGTTTCCCCATTCTAGAATTGGGTCTTTGGCCTCCAACTGGCCTTGGTTTGGAGCAGTAGCAGGAAGGGAAGTAGGACTGGAGTTCGCAGTCCACTGGTCTCCAGTCGAGTGCCACTTTCTTGGGGTCCCAACGGCAATGTGAAAGTGCCTGTCGCCTCCAAGAGAAGGTGCAGGGTTAACACTTCACCTTCCACCTTCCGGGCTCACGGCAATAGGGTGTGATTACCAGATATGTTGTGTATAAATACCAAAGACTAAACAGTGTGTTGCATGGAACAATACAACAGATGCACACAACTTAAGGCAAAGCTAATAACAATATTGTGTCTTTTGGAGACATAATTGCTAGTTGCTAAAATGTTAATTTTAATGATAGGCTGAGTTTCAAGATTAAACACAAGTTTAGTGGGATTTGACGGCAGCATGAGGGAAGGTGTTGGAATAAATGCTCTGGGATTGTCAGTGTGCTCCACTATGGAACAGTGCGACAAACAATACAGGGTATGAAACGCTGGCCATACCCAACTATTCGAAGTAGGGAGGTCTCCCTCGAGGTCCTGGCCGATATTTATCTCTCAACCAACACCTAAAACAGATATAAAAACAGAAAATGTTGGAGAAGCTCAGCAAGTCAGGCAGCATCTGTGGAGAAAGAAACAGAGTTAATGTTTCAGGTTGATGACCTTTCTTCAGAACCTAAAACAGATCATTTATTTAATTGCTGTTTTTGGGATCTTGCTGTGTGCAAATTGGCTGTCTCATTACAACAGTGACTACACGTCAAAAAAGTACTTCATTGGCTGTAAAGCATCCTGAGGTCATGAAAGGCGCTATACAAATGCAAATTCTTTCTTCCCCATTTCTTCAAAATAAGGGGAGAATAATATCAAGAAGAATCATAATTAGTAAATAATAATTGAATACTTTCAGCTAAACAAATCCAGCTGTGTCATAGCTGAAGGGGCTGCTGAAACGAGCTATTTTTAGGCTGTAATTATGATAGTGCACATAGAATCTGTTATCCCTGATCAAACATAACATCCAGGCAGCCTGTGATAGAATTGAGGAAAGGCTGACTTGCCACAGTGACGCATTCTTTATGGAAACAAAGCAGTGAGAGAAAGGGTCGAAGGTGTGAGATTGAAGGTGGCAGCAATCTGTGACAGGTTCATCGCTCAGGCTTCGCCTCACAGCGGAAGGAATTAATAATAAAAGAAAGAAATAAACAGAAGCAGCAAATACAACAAAAGAGCTGTAATATACAAGAAAGAGGCAAAGATGCTTCATCTGAAAGCTGGCACTGTTCTGGTCCCACGCTGACATCCCATAGACACTGTACATTTTTATACAGGAGATAGAAAGAAAGAAAGATCTTGCATTGAAATAGCTCTTTTCATGCCCTCAGGACACCCCAAAGCACTTTACAGCCAATGGAGTAGTTTTGAAGTGTAGTAACATTGTAATGTGGAAAACGCAGCAACCAATTTGCGCACAGCAAGATCCCACAAACAGCAATGGGATAATGACCACATCATCTGTTTTATTAATGTTGGGGGGAATAAATGTTGGCCAGGACGCCGGGGGAGAACTCTCCTGCTCTTCTCCCAAATCTTTTACGTCCACCTGAGAGGGCAGACGGGGCCTCGGTTTAATGACTCATCTGAAAGAAACGGCAAGGAAAGCAAACAATCCAGTTGTTGATTGGGCCCATTCCTTTCCCTGCTATTTTAGCCCATTTATTTTAATAGGTTATTTTAAATGGATCAACACATCTTTTAAGATAGCTGCCCAATCATGTCACACAAGCCTGTTAAGTGGTTCTAGGCTCAAGTGACAAGACATAACCCTTTCCGGATACATTAAAACTGCAGCTTTAAAGTAAAATTTAATGTTATTCTTAGACAACCATAGAAAACCCTCTCGAGCTTCATGTCTGACAGAAACTCTGTCCAAATGTTCAAATAAATGCATGGTTTAAATTTCACCACACGCAGATTCTGGAGAACTCATTTCAAAATTAATCAAAAGACTCTTATCTGATATAAGCCAGAAAATGACTTTTACACAAAGTAATTATCTTTCCATGTACAGCTTGACATCCATTCGAATGGAACACAGTCTATTCCTCTTAATCCAAAGTTGCTTAATTCTAATTATATGATAATTAAAATATTTTAAGCACTAAATTCCTTCCTATGTTATTTGTTTTGCTTAATACAAATTAGCAGATCATTTGTGATTTTTTAGTGCAAAAAAATGACTGAAGTATCAGGAATAGATTGATTTCAGAACTCTGTGTCCACACCTGAAGGACAATTCAACAAAATAGTGACTGGGATAGAATGCGGAGTATATCATGCCCTTACTTAACATGCGGTAGATAACACTAACGATGAGTTCAGAGACCCTGGGATGCTGTAAGGTAAAGTGCCTCCTGATCTATTGAGGCATGCTAAACTCTGCTTCAACATGTCACTGGAATGCTATATAATGACACCGGTCAGTATGTCAGCCTCGTTGTATCTGAAACTCTCTCCCTCAAAAGGCTGTGGATGCTGGGGGGTCAATTGAAATCTTTAAGACTGAGATCGACAGATTTTTGTTGGGTAAGGGTATCAAGGGATATTGGAGAAAAGGTGGGTAGATGGAGTCGAGGTACAGATCAGCCATGATCTAATTGAATGATGGAAGAGGCTTGAGGGGCTGAATGGCCTCCTCCTGTTCCTATGTTCCTGCGTTAATTGTGTTTGGGAGGAATAGAGTTGTATAAGTGTATATGGGTGCTGACCTTTTATGAGCCAATTGATGGATAGTTAACAAACTAATGAGCCAGGCTTTGATATTGTTTCCTCATAGACTGTAAATAATAAGCAATTTGTTACCTTGCCTCAGTAATCGCTAAACACTTCATACCCATTTTATTTTATTACCTTTTCATGGTGTGAACGGTGAGAGATATAAAACAGAGACAGGGACACAGAATCATAGAATCATACAGCACAGAAGGAGGCCATTTGGCCCATCATGCCTGTGCTGGCTCTTTGAAAGAGCCAGCACAGGCATGCAATTCCCCACAGTCCTGCAAATTTTTATTTTTGAAGTATACATCCAATTCTCTTTTTAAAGTTACTATCGAATTTGCTTCCACCCTCCTTTCAGGCAGCGCACTCCAAATAATAACAAATCGCTTTTTAAAAAAATTCTCCTCATCTCCCCTCTGCCGATTACCTTAGATCTGTGTGCTCTGATTATTGATCCTCCTGCCAGTGGAAATAGTTTCTCCTTATTTACTCGATCAAAACCCCTCATTATTTTGAACAGCTCTATCAAATCTCCCATTAACCTTCTCTGCTCTAAGGAGAAAAATCTCAGCTTCTCTAGCCTGTCCACATAACTGAAACCCTTCATCTCTTGTACCATTCTAGTAAGTCTCCTCTGCACTCTTTCCAAGTCAGGGGTTTTGAAACAGAACGCAGTAAAACCCTGTAAAAGGCTTTGAGAAGGGTACATAAAAATATAAGAACATAAGAAATAGGAGCAGGAGTAGGCCATTCGGCCCCTCGAGCCTGCTCCACCATTCAATAAGATCACGGCTGATCTTCGACCTCAACTCCACTTTCCCGCCCAATCCCCACATCCCTTGATTCCCTTAGAGTCCAAAAATCTATCGATCTCAGTCAGGTACAGAAGGGGGAGTTAAGAAATTTGTTTTTATTAAGTCTAGCAAGACAACACACTGATGTGAGTCACATAGTATATTTGTTATTTTTGTATTATACCACAAAAACAAGTTGCACATTCACTTGCCGTGAAATAAAGCAAATTACTGATTTCTTGAAAGCCTCATCCCCAGTGTTTGCTTGGTTGACCATTGGAGAGATTGAAGAAATTTACATGGAAAAACAGAAATATCCAGTTCACATCACAAGGCAATGCCATTGTAATGTCTCCAGGTTACACTATTTTTAAAAATTCGTTCACGGGATGTGGGCGTCGCTGGCGAGGCCGGCATTTATTGCCCATCCCTAATTGCCCTTGAGAAGGTGGTGGTGAGCCACCTTCTTGAACCGCTGCAGTCCGTGTGGTGACGGTTCTCCCACAGTGCTGTTAGGAAGGGAGTTCCAGGATTTTGACCCAGCGACAATGAAGGAACGGCGATATATTTCCAAGTCGGGATGGTGTGTGACTTGGAGGGGAACGTGCAGGTGGTGTTGTTCCCATGTGCCTGCTGCTCTTGTCCTTCTAGGTGGTAGAGGTCGCAGGTTTGGGAGGTGCTGTCGAAGAAGCCTTGGCGAGTTGCTGCAGTGCATCCTGTGGATGGTACACACTGCAGCCACAGTGCGCCGGTCGTAAAGGGAGTGAATGTTTAGGGTGGTGGATGGGGTACCAATCAAGCGGGCTGCTTTATCTTGGATGGTGTTGAGTTTCTTGAGTGTTATTGGAGCTGTACTCATCCAAGCAAGTGGAGAGTATTCCATCACACTCCTGACTTGTGCCTTGTAGATGGTGGAAAGGCTTTGGGGAGTCAGGAGGTGAGTCACTTGCCGCAGAATACCCAGCCTCTGACCTGCTCTTGTAGCCACAGTATTTATATGGCTGGTCCAGTTAAGTTTCTGGTCAATGGTGACCCCCAGGATGTTGATGGTGGGGGATTCGGCGATGGTAATGCCATTGAATGTCAAGGGGAGGTGGTTAGACTCTCTCTTGTTGGAGATGGTCATTGCCTGGCACTTATCTGGCGCGAATGTTACTTGCCACTTATGAGCCCAAGCCTGGATGTTGTCCAGGTCTTGCTGCATGCGGGCTCAGACTGCTTCATTATTTGAGGGGTTGCGAATGGAACTGAACACTGTGCAGTCATCAGCGAACATCCCCATTTCTGACCTTATGATGGAGGGAAGGTCATTGATGAAGCAGCTGAAGATGGTTGGGCCTAGGACACTGCCCTGAGGAACTCCTGCAGCAATGTCCTGGGGCTGAGATGATTGGCCTCCAACAACCACTACCATCTTCCTTTGTGCTAGGTATGACTCCAGCCACTGGAGAGTTTTCCCCCTGATTCCCATTGACTTCAATTTTACTAGGGCTCCTTGGTGCCACACTCGGTCAAATGCTGCCTTGATGTCAAGGGCAGTCACTCTCACCTCACCTCTGGAATTCAGCTCTTTTGTCCATGTTTGGACCAAGGCTGTAATGAGGTCTGGAGCCGAGTGGTCCTGGCGGAACCCAAACTGAGCATCGGTGAGCAGGTTATTGGTGAGTAAGTGCCGCTTGATAGCACTGTTGACGACACCTTCCATCACTTTGCTGATGATTGAGAGTAGACTGATGGGGCGGTAATTGGCCAGATTGGATTTGTCCTGCTTTTTGTGGACAGGACATACCTGGGCAATTTTCCACATTGTCGGGTAGATGCCAGTGTTGTAGCTGTACTGGAACAGCTTGGCTAGAGGCGCGGCTAATTCTGGAGCACAAGTCTTCAGCACTACAGCTGGGATGTTGTCGGGGCCCATAGCCTTTGCTGTATCCAGTGCACTCAGCTGTTTCTTGATATCACGTGGAGTGAATCGAATTGGCCGAAGACTTGCTTCCGTGATGGTGGGGATATCGGGAGGAGGCTGAGATGGATCATCCACTCGGCACTTCTGGCTGAAGATGGTTATTGCACAAGTAAATGTGGGGCAGTTTGAGTCAACTCCCATAAAAGTGAAATGCTCTGACCACTTTCAGGAACAACTGACATCCACTGAACCGAGAAGGTATCTATAGCGGACCCAAATCTGTAACCGTGTCAGCTGTGACTCAGTTGGTTGCACTCTCCCCTCTAAATAAGAAGGTTGTGGGTTCAAGTCCCAGTCCAGGGACTTGCAGCACAAAATCTAGACTGATGCTCTAGTGTAGTACTGATGGAGTGCTGCACTGTTAGAGGGTCATTACTGAGGGAGTGCTGCACTGTTAGAGGGTCATTACTGAGGGAGTGCTGTGCTGTCTTTTGGATGAGATGTTAAGTGGAGGCCCTGTCTGCCCTCTCAGGTGGATGTAAACGATCCCATGACACTATTTGAAAGAAAGCAGGGGAATTCTCCCTGGTGTCCTGGCCAATATTTATCCCTCAACCTACATCACTAAAAACAGATTATCTGGTCATTATCACATTGCTGTTTGTGGGATCTTGCTGTGTGCAAATTAACTGCCATGTTTCCTGCATTGTAACAGTGACTTACACTTCAAAAAGCGTTTCATTGACTGTAAACTGCTTAGGGACATCCTGTGAAAAGCACCATATAAATGCAAATCTTTCTTATAGAGGGCATCAGGATTACAGTGCATGTGTTTTATATTAGAGGATAAATAACTAGAGTTTTAATCAGGTTGCAGACTCTTATTCTCTTGAACACACTGATCATTTAAACAACCGTTAATGAATTTTGGGTCAGAAGAAAGATGTTTGGCCTGACATATTCTTGCGGTTGTGGAAAATGTCAGCCTCTTTCATGTATTAATTTTCTTCAAATGTTAACGAATGCAGCTGTTCTGTTGAGTCTTAAAGAAGGTCAGTAAAGGGAATTGGAATGTGTTTGGCTTTAGCGGTAAGCTTCAAAGTGAATAATGATCGGAAGTAAGAAGGATCAGCATCTCCTTGTCCAAATGTTTATTACAACACAGGATCTTGACGTGGGGTCGCTCACAAGATTCGTGCAACAGATGTTTACTAATCGAACCCTTGATTCACTGCTCAAACTACTGGCACCAGCGGCTGTTGTGATCATTTGGGGATCTGGCACAAAAATGTTTGAGTTGGAGAAGTTAGTCTTCTGTCTTAGAGCCGTGTTTAGGGAGAAATTAAGTTACATCTTTAATGTTTTTCATAAACTGAGAAGCATAGAGAAATACATTATTGTGAAAACTGTACACTGTGCGTCCATGTATTCTATGTATATAAAGCAGTTGTTGGCTTGCAGTCTGTGCTTAATCAGGCCACCTTTAATAAAGAGAGGAGCACTTACATGGTGCCATGTGCTATATCCAGTAGCCGGTACGATATCTGTTACAATGTCTTGGTCATGCTATTGTGTAACTAGATATTAGGCAGAAAAAGGTGAACTCCAGATCATAGGGGTCACGAGGGCCTCTTACGGGAATGGCTGACACTGAACTCAGAGCAAAACCCAAACAACTAATGGAAAGGGCTGCCCCCCCCCCCCCATCTTGTACTGCCCATGGGTCGATGGGTGGGGGCAGGAACGGGCAGTAGTTAGGCAGGTGGAGATAGCACCAAAGTCCAAATGACATTGCTTGACCCCTATTTTCATAAACGCAAGTGGCTCCCACACACTCCGTCGGGAAACTCGGGCCGCCAGGATTCAACTCCGCCCGAAATTTGGAACGGTAAGTGGGCGGGACTAGCAGACGGTCCATTTCGGTCCCACTACTGGCCGGTTATTGAGCTTAAACAGGGCACCGTCTGGTTTGCGGTATCCAAATCGGTGAGCTGCCTATTGGGAGCATGTTTCTCACCGGCAGATAATGTGGGCCAAGCACAAAACTCGCACGGGTCCCACGCTGACTTCTCCAGGGAGCTCCCACCACTATCCCCCCACTCCCACCTACCCACCACGCAGTTACTGCACGCAGGTGAAAATCACCTCTCATATCTCGGACCAAACTAGGGTTAAACTTTTCATCAAAGCCTAAAACAAACGCCTGTAGCAATGTTATTTGGAGTGATGATTCACACAGAAATATTGATTTCCCCTTGGTTTCTCTGCTTATACTTCTCTCATGCATATTTTAACAGGTTTCCTCCAGCTCGCCTTTTATTGTATCACACAGAATATTGATTGCCATTGAGGGCTAAAACTGTAAGCTGTAGACCCCAGTGTAATGGAGGTGAGAGTGTGAGGTTGTACCTGAGGCCAGGGGGTCAGAACATCATTACACGATCCCAATCAAATTTTATGAAGCAATTGTAGACAAACTGGGAAGAAGGTGAGACAACTGGAGGAACAAATTGCAATGGTCATGGAGGAAATGAATGTAGGTTCTCTGGATTTGTGCATAACAAGCAAAGCATTTAAGTAAAGTGGGCGATCGCTGAAGGACGGGAAAGGCAGTGGGGGACGAGGCTAACAGAGAGCTGCAAATGATCAATTATTGTTTCACAGCAGCGGTGACAATAGAAAACACTGTCAGCAATTGCTTTCTGGTAATGGGGCTTCATCTGAGGTCAGTAAGGTGAAGGTTATTGAAACTGTGGCTCATCTGACGGGGATCCAATTGGAATTTGATTGACTTTTCGCTGTTCGTGGCTGACTGACTTCCAGTTCTCTGCAAACTGGCAACAGTGCAATCTCGCTTGGCATGGAAGGAACATAGGAACAGGAGGAGGCCATTCAGCCCTTCGAGCCTGTTCCGCCATTCATGGCTGATCTGTACCTCAACTCCATTTACCCGCCTTTGCTCCAAGTCTCTTGACACTATCAATCTCAGTCTTGAACATAGAATCATAGAATCATAGAATCATAGAAGTTACAACATGGAAACAGGCCCTTCGGCCCAACATGTCCATGTCGCCCAGTTTATACCACTAAGCTAGTCCCAATTGCCTGCACTTGGCCCATATCCCTCGATATCCATCTTCCCCATGTAACTGTCCAAATGCTTTTTAAAAGACAAAATTGTACCCGCCTCTACTACTGCCTCTGGCAGCTCGTTCCAGACACTCACCACCCTTTGAGTGAAAAAATTGCCCCTCTGGATCCTTTTGTATCTCTCCCCTCTCACCTTAAATCTGTGCCCCCTCGTTATAGACTCCCCTACCTTTGGGAAAAGATTTTGACTATCGACCTTATCTATGCCCCTCATTATTTTATAGACTTCTATAAGATCACCCCTTAACCTCCTACTCTCCAGGGAATAAAGTCCCAGTCTGTCTAACCTCTCCCTGTAAGTCAAACCATCAAGTCCCGGTAGCATCCTAGTAAATCTTTTCTGCACTCTTTCTAGTTTAATAATATCCTTTCTATAATAGGGTGACCAGAACTGTACACAGTACTCCAAGTGTGGCCTCACCAATGCCCTGTACAACTTCAACAAGACATCCCAACTCCTGCATTCAATGTTCTGACCAATGAAACCAAGCATGCTGAATGCCTTCTTCACCACCCTATCCACCTGTGACTCCACTTTCAAGGAGCTATGAATCTGTACTCCTAGATCTCTTTGTTCTATAACTCTCCCCAACGCCCTACCATTAACGGAGTAGGTCCTGGCCCAATTCGATCTACCAAAATGCATCACCTCACATTTATCTAAATTAAACTCCATCTGCCATTCATCGGCCCACTGGCCCAATTTATCAAGATCCCGTTGCAATCCTAGATAACCTTCTTCACTGTCCACAATGCCACCAATCTTGGTGTCATCTGCAAACTTACTAACCATGCCTCCTAAATTCTCATCCAAATCA
The DNA here is from genome assembly GCF_035084215.1 of Heptranchias perlo. Lineage (NCBI taxonomy): Eukaryota > Metazoa > Chordata > Chondrichthyes > Hexanchiformes > Hexanchidae > Heptranchias > Heptranchias perlo. Next base: position 2,436,326 of record NC_090358.1, read on the forward strand.
TTAATATAAATAACAAATAACAGCGGACCCAGCACCGATCCCTGAGGCACACCGCTGGACACAGGCATCCAGTTTGAAAAACAACCCTCGACAACCACAGCCTTTTGAAGGAGAGAGTTCCAGATTTTCACTGTGTGAAAAAGTGGAAGGAGCAATTAAGGGAATGGATGAACTGGAGAGAATTATATATTGCCGCCTTATAAATTTACTCATTTTTGGTCTCCTTTTGTAGCTCGTTTAGCACACTATCATCTGCCAAATCCTAGTTTCTCTACTGAATGCACACAGAGAATGCCTTGCCTTATTCCAGGTAATGGTCATTGATGGTGGACTTGGCTCAGGTACCTTTAGACTACGCTTTCATATAAGGGTGAATATTCTAATCAGTGGCATTGGTAGCACAGGTGGGAAACAAGCAGCAGGGATTGGAGAATCACAGAGTAGGCCCGTTTACCCATCACCCCTGTGCTCGCTGACCTACATTGGCTCCCGGTCCGGCAATGCCTCGATTTAAAAATTCTCATTCTTGTTTTCAAATCCCTCCATGGCCCTCGCCCCTCCCTACCTCTGTAAACTCCTCCAGCCCTACAACCCTCCGAGATCTCCGCGCTTCCCCAATTCTGGCCTCTTGCGCATCCCCGATTTTCATCGCTCCACCATTGGCGGCCGTGCCTTCAGCTGCCTGGGCCCTAAGCTCTAGCATTCCTTCCCTAAACCTCTCCACCTCTCTACCTCTCTCTGCTTCTTTAAGTCGCTCCTTAAAACCTACCTCTTTGACAAAGCTTTAGGTATCGGTATAACCACTGGTATCATCCTAGTAAATCTTTTTTGTACCTTCTCCAGTGCCTCTATATCCTTTTTAAGTCCTTTCCACTGAACTGATTATATCGTTTTAAATTCTATCCACATTTTATTCTTATTTATTCACAGTTTGGTTTAGAAAAACATTAAAAATCCACAATGAACGAACCTATATTTTAATAAGATAAAATCTTGAGAGCATTTGCTGCTGAAAGCAATGCTTTGTCTACTGGTCCAGCACTCAGTGTCCTTCAGTTCACAAGATTCCTCTTGTTAATTGAACGGGAAATGAGGAATGCAGATTCTGAATGCAACCAGGGCTAATCATTAATTCCTCTAATTAGTCTTTTTTTGAACACAGTGGGACAAATCCTGCTGGAGTGGGGCATTTTGCGGTGAGGCCCGTTAATTAGACGTTTTTCCTGCAACCTTCAGCTCAAATATAATTTGCGCCGTAACTCGCTGGAAGATCGAGCTGACAACGGGCGTGGTGAGGGCAACAGGGCATCTGGGACCCGAGTGAGCGAACGGGACCAACAGTCCATCTCCTTAAACAATGAGATTTAAGGATTGAGCAAGAAACAGGGGATTGACGGAGAAGGAGGGTGAATTAGGTACAGAAAGAGAATTAAAGAGAGGGAGAGACAGATTGGGTTAAGAGAGAGAGAGAAAAAAGAGACAGAAAGGAGAAGTAATGACATTTTAAAAATCTCTAAGAAGAATTTGCTACCTGTAGGGATGAGTCTCAACAGTTTAAATAGTTCTCTTTCTGGGCCGGAGAGATTGATTGGCATCGCAGGAACATAAACCTCCTCATTAAAAAGGTTCTTACATTGTTAATTATGAGACCTAACTTTCTGCGGTGAGTTTAATGGGCAAATCCGGTAAGTTATTGAAAATAACGGGGAGGCTAAGGACGAGATGCCAATTCTGTGAGGCAAACAGCGGAGCAGCGTAAATCAACCAGCAAATTCTGGAGAATCGCAACTCACAGGCGCACCTTTTAATCCCCTGAACTTGTTGGCCGATTTACGCATTAATAACAGCGAGCATCGTTAACATGCCGTTATTTTTCCAGGAAGATTTGGCCCAGTGCCTTGTGTAGTGAGAGCAATTTCAATGTCCAGGTACTTCTTCACATGTGCATTAGTTTGAAAGATGCCACTTGCTTGCTTTTGGTCAGTTCTTGATTTTGGCCCCTCAGTGACCACGTGTTGCATCCCTTCCCTCTACTGGGTAAGAAAAATGCTCCTCCTGTCATCTAATCATTCTGCAGCATTATTAATTGGCATTATAGAGAGTTTCAACAGACGGACTGGGGGGGAGATGGTCTGTGACAGGAATCTGTGTTTTTTAATTTATTCTTGGGATGTGTAAAATAAATAACATAAATAAATAAAAATACATTTTATTTATTCATCCCTGATTGCCCTGAGCAGGTAACTGAGTGTCTCGCTAGGCCACTTCAGAGGGCAGTTAAGAGTCAACCATGTTGGTGTGGGACTGGAGTCACATATAGGCCCAGACCGGGTAAGGACGGCAGGTTTCCTTCCCTAAAGGACATTAGTGAACCAGTTGGGTTTTTATGACAATCCGACAGCTTTATGGTCACTTTTACTGATACCAGATTTTAATTTCCAGATTTTTTAGACTGAATTCAAGGTCTCAAACTGCCATTATTCCAGGCTTTTGTATTTCTAGTCTAGTAACATAATCACTTCCCCTACATCACATTGCTACACTGAAAACAACCTTTGAGGGGCCAGTTATAAGCATCGTAGATGCCACGCTCCCAGTAACAATGAGTGGAACTAAGTATGGGACACCTGAACTGATATCCCAATAGATTGCAGCCTCTTAACCACCCTCCAAAAAAAAGTTAAAACCATCTGAATCCTTCAATAATATTATAGCCTGTAATCAGTCCATTATTCTATACATAATCCATCGGAATCTTTCGATTAGGTTACATCACATCAGCTGTTCATTGGTTCCCATGTAACTCATCCATTCCCTCAGTTGGATTCTGGGATTCGGCTGTCAAATTAGAATAAACTATGTCCGAACGAAAAGATCATTTTTAAAAAAATGTATTAGACTTCTAAAAAGTGCTGCTGTCTTGAGGTATAACTGGGCAGCAGTGTGAACACACATTCATGTATTACACAAGACCAGACTCTGTAGAGAAAGCTGTAGTAAAGATATTCCATGAATTGACATTCAACAACAGCATAATTGGGTAATATTCCATGTTAGAATTGGGAATTCTATCCAATAAGTGGTATGATCCATTAAAATTCTATACAATGGCAGCAAATGGAAGCTTATTTCTCCCCTTGGAATTCTATACAATGGGAGGTTGTTTGAACCCTTGGAGTTTTATGCGATGGGAATGAATAGGAAGTGGCTGGGCTCGCTGCAGGGCCACACAATTGGGAATGAAAGGCAGGTGGTTTGGTCCATTGGAAATCTCTACAAATGGGAAGAAGTTTGGTCTGTTGGAATTCTCTACAAATGGTCTGTTGGAGTGCTGTGCTTGATCAGACGTGTGTCCACTTGCTGCTGACTGTAATGCGAATGTTTACAACAGCCAAATACACACAGCTCAACAAGAGGAGATATATTGGCATCATTCATTTTGATCTAGAAGAACATGAGTAGATTTGCACATTGCTGAATGCTGTATTGAAAAATCATGTTGTTATAAATAAGTGTCTTTAAGCATCATTGCATTTTTCCAAAGGTCTTTGGTTAAGTCAGATAGAACACTGATATGTATATATTCAGCATTATTAGCTTGATTTTAAATGAAAAATTCAGAGTGATAATTCTCAAATAAAAAGGCAGCTTCAGAGAAGAAACTAATTTTGGGCTGGTTCATTTGACTTGCTTCTGGGATTCTGTGCTTCAGTTAATTGAAGTGTCTCCATAGTGACTCCCTGACTAGGCAATTCACATATAATAGACTGTCATCAAGGAGACAGAATGTATTTTCACAAGGCTCAGTTTGAGTGTCAACCATTTATTATGTTCATCAAAAATATAGCGTTCTATTTATTCAATGTTACTTGCGATAAGGATTGCATAGGAATGAGTGAGTGATGCAGGAAGCAAAGTGCCAGGCTGGTTACTTGATAGTGCTTTGCACAGATGGACTTAACTCCTGTATGAAGCACCGCCCATGTGTATGAAACAATCAATTATAGAAATATAGTACACAGGAGGAAGAAAAACCTGAAACAGGCACATTTTTCATCAAACGTTGGGTCAATTCTCTGTTACATGCAGTGTTTCCCCATAACCCCTCCCTGTCCACTCAAGGCAAGTTCCTGATTGGGCGATAGGAAGTATAGACATTCAATGGCATTACCATCACCGAATCCCCCACCATCACCATCCTGGGGGTCACCATTGACCAGAAACTCAACTGGAACAGACACTTAAATGCCATGGTTATTAGAGCAGGTCAGAGGCTGGGTATTCTGTGGCGAGTGACTCACCTCCTGACTCCCCAAAGCCTTTCCACCATCTACAAGGCACAAGAAAGGAGTGTGATGGAATATTCTGCATTTGCCTGAATGGGAGCAGCTCCAACAACACTCAAGACGCTCGACACCATCCAGGAAAAAGCAGTCAGCTTGATCAGCACCCCATCCACCAGCTGAAACACCCACTCCCTCCACCATTGGCGCACCGTGGCTGCAGTGTGTACCATCCACAGGATGCACTGCAGCAACTCGCCAAGGTTTCTTCGGCAGCACCTCCCAAACCTGTGACACCACCACCTAGAAGGACAAGGGCAGCATGTGTATGGGAATACCATCACTTCCAAGTTCCGCTCCAAGTTATACACCACCCTGACTCTCCACACCATCTCTGCCCCTGCCTCAGCTCATCTGCTGGTGAAACCCTCATCTGTGCCTTTGTTACCTCTAGATATGATTACTCCAATGCTCTCCTGGCTGACCTCCCATCTTCCACCCTTCATAAACTTGAGCTCATCCAAAACTCTGCTGCCTGTATCCTAACTCACTCCCGTTCACCCATCACCCCTTTGCTTGCTGACCTACATTGGCTCCCAGCAACGCCTCAATTTTAAATCCTTGTGTACAAACTCTTGTTTGGCCTCGTCCCTCCCTCTGTAACCTCCTCCAGCTCTACAACCCTCTGAGAACTCTGCTTTCCTCCAATTCAGGCCTCTTGTGCATCCCCGATTCCCTTCGCCCCACCATTGGCGGACGTGCCTTCAGCTGCCTGGGCCCTAAGCTCTGGAATTCCCTCCCTAAACCTCTCTGCCTCTCTACCTCTTTCTCCTCTTTTAAGACGCTCATTAAAACCTACCTCTTTGACCAAGCTTTTGGTCCTAATATCTCCTTATGTGGCTCGATGTCAAATTTTGTTTAATAATTTTGTGAAGCGCCTTGGGACGTTTTATTATGTTAAAGGCGCTATATAAATGCAAGTTGTAGTTGTTGACTTGGACATACACACTGCCGTTCCTTCATCGTCGCCGGGTCAAAATTCTGGAACTCCTGACCGAACAGCACTGTGGGAGAACCTTCATCACACGGACTGCAGCGGTTCAAGAAGGAGGCTCATCAACACAAACAAATGTTGGCCTTGCCAGCGACGCCCACATCCCCAGAACAATTTTTTAAAAAATGCTGTCATTCTTTGCAATTTGAACCGATTATTCCAGTACAGGAAGTGCTACCAATGAAGGTTATTAAAATCATTTGCTGTATTTTCAAGCCTGCATTCAGAAAACCGATCGCCCTGTGTGTTGTTTCCTGCATTAATAACAATAGTCAGACACAAGTGGACTTTAAACAGATCCTGTTGTAAGATCAGAGGAGTTATTATCTAAAATTCTGATTAATATTCTCATCCCTTTGTTAAAGAAAATATCATGAAATTTGCAATTGCAAGACTTCTAGCAACAGGGAACTCACAGGGCAGCGATTAATTGTTTGCTAAAAACCTCACACTGCGGCCCTCTCCTTCTCCTTGCTCGGCAGTGAGTGAGGGGCGAATGTAGTGAAGATTAACAGAGAGTAAAATGTGAAATGCTGGGAATCTGAAATAGAAACTGCAAATGCACAGTAGGTCGGTGAGCATCAGAGAAGAGACAGGTTAATGTTTCAAACTGGAAGCTGAGTGATAAGTGAGCCCCTGACTGAACAAAATGAAGAGGGGAGGGGAGAACAGCTTTAAAAATTACACTGAAACCCACGGTCCCAGCGTAGCAGATTAATAACCTCTGAACAGGTTCAAGAAACTGGGAAAAGTGCTGGATGCTTTCCGTCAGTTAGGCAGTGAAAAATATATTGGAAAGTTAAAACCACTGAAATGGAAGAAACCATTAGAATGGGCAAAACAGGCTGTAAAATGGGAGAGAAAGCTCAGACCTGAGGTGTGAAGTTATTGTGGCAGTATATGATAGCATCACTGTGTAAACAGGCATATGTTTATAGAAAAATAACAACAACCACTTGTATTTAGTCATGCTCCAGCCATCATGGTGTGTGGGACAGGCTCGATGGACCAGATGGTCCTTGCCTGCCTGTCAGTTTCGGATGTTCATATATATCTTATATTTATGCCTCCTTGTTCTGGACTCACCCACAAGAGGAAACAGTTTCTCCATGTCCACCCCTTTCACAATTTTAAAGACCTTTATCAGGTTTCCTCTTAGTCTTCTCTTTTCCAGAGAAAAGAGGCCCAGCCTGTTCAGTCTTTCCTGATAGTTTGCATCTCCTCAATGCAGAATCGTGGTGCTGGGGAAGATCACCTGTGAGAAAGGGGTGAGGCCATGGAGAGATTCAAAGATTGTGAAATCAACGTCCTGCAGCTACAGAAAGCAAACAGTCCGTTTGTTACATTGGGAAAGCTTTGAGATATTCTGTGTGAGTAACCCGAGCATCATTTCAGTAGAGTTTATCAATTAAAAAATAAATGTAAGCCCATGGCAGTAATTACTGTGCTATTTACTGACTGATTAATAAACAAACAGAGCATTACTCTAATAATCCCCTCTCCCAGCCTCCCCCCAGTTCAATGAGTGATATAAATATTCATGTGAATTAAATCCAAGCCAGAATCTGTAGTTTATTCACTTAGTGAGGATTCATTTAAAATAAAAATCTAATCATCTTAGTAACTGTTTGGCCTCTGTTTAACTGAGACCCTGGTATTGGGAGCGATATCAGTGGGAGTGGGATTAAGAATATTGTTCTGTCTGTCAATGTCAGCATGAAAATGGATACGAGGAGATAATGGACTGGACATAAATCCGGGGGAAAAGTCGGAGAAATCTTCCAAGTCAGACGAGCTCTCAATAGCTTTGAGGAATCACTTTCTCTTCATACTGATGAAGCCCTTGTGTTATCAAAGGAAGGGATTGATAAATTGGACTAGATTGGACAGCTCTTTCAAAGAGCTAGCACAGGCACGGCGGGCAGAATGGCCTCCTTCTGTGCTGGATCATTCTATGATTCTATAAGATACCACAGCTTCAGAATGCACAACATCCAACCATTCTGCTCGAGACGTTTATCTGCACACATTTACACGGTGCATCAAAGCCTGCTACTTATCCATGATTAACAGCATCATACAGAGCAAGCATCTTACAAATGGGAGCAGGTTCTGAATGTCACTGTTACGGCTCTCAGTCACTCTCTAACTTTACTTGATGTCTCTTTTTTAGTTCAATTATAAATTGACACTGATTATTAAGCTATTTGGAGAACTATTCTGGGATGGGAATTTGAATTTAAACCAGATGAAAGCTTCCACTCTCTCTCTCACCTTTCACATTCATTGAATCCTCCCCACCTGACTAGGTTCCATCATTTGCTCCTAGCCCTAATTGCCAAGACACATCTCAGTCTCTCCCCCGACTCCTTCGGCATCTTCCCCTCCTTCAAGCACCTTGTTCCATCCCTCCCACCTTCCCAAGCCCCATTTGACCTCTTCACTGAGATAGGCTCCCTTAGAAAGAAAGAACTTGCATTTATGCAGCGCCTTTCACAACCTCAGGATGTCCCAAAGCAGTTTACAGCCAATCATAGAATCGTAGAAAGGTTACAGCACGGAAGGAGGCCATTCAGTCCATCGAGTCCGCGCCAGCTCTCTGCAAGAGCAATCCAGCTAGTCCCATTCCCCCGCCCTAACCCCGTAGTTCTGCAAATTTTTTCCTTTCAAGTACTTATCCAGTTCCCTTTTGAAGGCCATGATTGAATCTGCCTCCATCATCCCCTCAGGAAGTGCATTCCAGATCATAACCACTCGCTGTGTAAAAAATCTTTTCCTCATGTCACCTTTGGTTCTTTTGCCAATCACCTTAAATCTATGTCCTCTGGTTCTTGACCCTTCCGCCAATGGGAACAGTTTCTCTCTATCTACTCTGTTCTTCTCCGAATACCTCTATCAAATCTCCTATCAACCTTCTCTGTTCCAAGGAGAACAACCCCAGCTTCTCCAGTCTATCCACGTAATTAATTGAAGTACTTTTGAAGTGTAGTCACTGTTGTAATGTAGGAAACACAGCAGCCAATTTGCGCACGCACAGCAAGGTTCCATAAACAACAATGTGATAATGACCAGGTCATCTGTTTTAGTGATGTTGGTTGAGGGATAAATATTGGCCAGGATACCAGGAGAACTCCCTGCTCTTCTTCCAATAGGGTAATTCAGACGCTCCCCGTGCTTCTCTTGAATTCTCTCGCTCTAATTCTCAACTCCCTCTCCTGTAGACCTCCGCTTGTCACAACATCTCTACTTTACCCATTCCCTCACCTCTATCCTAGACGCTCTTGTTCCCAGCAAATCAATCATGGTCTCTCACGCCTATTGCCCTTCTGGTACAATCCTCCTCTGTGCTTCCTTAAATCGGAGGATGCTAAACCCAAGTGTACTTGTGCACAAACCCGCCTACTCACCAATCGACAGAGTTGGCTTGAACATTTTGAGCTCTACCATTCTCACTCTCCTCAACCAAAACCGCTTGCTATTCCAAAATCATCCTACAGGGCGAGGACAACCCTAGGCTCCTCCTCTCCTTAACTAACCACCTCCTTAAACTCCTTTCTCCTGCCCCTACACTTTCACCTCCAATACTAAATAAGAGGAGCTCACAGTGGGTGGATGGGGACTGGTGAGAGCGCGGGGGCTCCTTTAGTTTGGCATCAATGTGGAGGGGCGACCTGGAGTTTGTCGGAGTTATGTAGGGGGTGTCCTATGGTTTAAGATGGAATGTGGGCTCACTGGTGGTTTCTTGGTGTTTGGCGGCAGTGAGGGGAGAGGATATGGACCTGACAGCATGGGTGGGGATGGGGTTTGTGAGGATGGAGTTTGTGGGGTGAGGATGGGGTTTTTTGGGGTGTGATTTTTTTGGGGTGTGGTTTTTGGGGGTGGGTCTTTTGGGGGTGGGGTATTTGGGGGCGTGGTTTTTGGGGTTGGGTGGGTCTTTTGGGGATGGGGATTTTGGGTTGGGGTGGGTCTTTTGGGGGTGGGGTTTTTGGGTTGGGGTGGGTCTTTTGGGGGTGGGGTTTTTGGGGGTAGGGTGGGTCTTTTGGGGGTGGGGTTTTTGGGGGTAGGGTGGGTCTTTTGGGGGTGGGGTTTTTGGGTTGGGGTGGGTCTTTTGGGGGTGGGGTTTTTGGGGGTAGGGTGGGTCTTTTGGGGGTGGGGTTTTTGGGGGTAGGGTGGGTCTTTTGGGGGTGGGGTTTTTGGGGGTAGGGTGGGTCTTTTGGGGGTGGGGTTTTTGGGTTGGGGTGGGTCTTTTGGGGGTGGGGTTTTTGGGGGTAGGGTGGGTCTTTTGGGGGTGGGGTTTTTGGGGGTAGGGTGGGTCTTTTGGGGGTGGGGTTTTTGGGGGTGGGGTGAAGGTTTCCCACATCAGACAGCACTGGTTTGTGACTTTCTAAGAATTTTTGCAAAAATTAAATTTGGTGTTTGTTCTGTGACTGATTGTTGGAAGTCTCGGTCCCTGTTTCTCTCTCTCGGTCCCTGTTTCTCTCTCTCGGTCCCTGTTTCTCTCTCTCGGTCCCTGTTTCTCTCTCTCGGTCCCTGTTTCTCTCTCTCGGTCCCTGTTTCTCTCTCTCGGTCCCTGTTTCTCTCTCTCGGTCCCTGTTTCTCTCTCTCGGTCCCTGTTTCTCTCTCGGTCCCTGTTTCTCTCTCTCGGTCCCTGTTTCTCTCTCTCGGTCCCTGTTTCTCTCTCTCGGTCCCTGTTTCTCTCTCTCGGTCCCTGTTTCTCTCTCTCGGTCCCTGTTTCTCTCTCTCGGTCCCTGTTTCTCTCTCTCGGTCCCTGTTTCTCTCTCTCGGTCCCTGTTTCTCTCTCTCGGTCCCTGTTTCTCTCTCTCGGTCCCTGTTTCTCTCTCTCGGTCCCTGTTTCTCTCTCTCGGTCCCTGTTTCTCTCTCTCGGTCCCTGTTTCTCTCTCTCGGTCCCTGTTTCTCTCTCTCGGTCCCTGTTTCTCTCTCTCGGTCCCTGTTTCTCTCTCTCGGTCCCTGTTTCTCTCTCTCGGTCCCTGTTTCTCTCTCTCGGTCCCTGTTTCTCTCTCTCGGTCCCTGTTTCTCTCTCTCGGTCCCTGTTTCTCTCTCTCGGTCCCTGTTTCTCTCTCTCTGTCCCTGTTTCTCTCTCTCTGTCCCTGTTTCTCTCTCTCTGTCCCTGTTTCTCTCTCTCGGTCCCTGTTTCTCTCTCTCTGTCCCTGTTTCTCTCTCTCGGTCCCTGTTTCTCTCTCTCTGTCCCTGTTTCTCTCTCTCGGTCCCTGTTTCTCTCTCTCTGTCCCTGTTTCTCTCTCTCGGTCCCTGTTTCTCTCTCTCTGTCCCTGTTTCTCTCTCTCGGTCCCTGTTTCTCTCTCTCGGTCCCTGTTTCTCTCTCTCTGTCCCTGTTTCTCTCTCTCGGTCCCTGTTTCTCTCTCTCTGTCCCTGTTTCTCTCTCTCGGTCCCTGTTTCTCTCTCTCGGTCCCTGTTTCTCTCTCTCGGTCCCTGTTTCTCTCTCTCGGTCCCTGTTTCTCTCTCTCGGTCCCTGTTTCTCTCTCTCTGTCCCTATTTCTCTCTCTCGGTCCCTGTTTCTCTCTCTCGGTCCCTGTTTCTCTCTCTCGGTCCCTGTTTCTCTCTCTCTGTCCCTGTTTCTCTCTCTCGGTCCCTGTTTCTCTCTCTCTGTCCCTGTTTCTCTCTCTCGGTCCCTGTTTCTCTCTCTCGGTCCCTGTTTCTCTCTCTCGGTCCCTGTTTCTCTCTCTCTGTCCCTGTTTCTCTCTCTCGGTCCCTGTTTCTCTCTCTCTGTCCCTGTTTCTCTCTCTCTGTCCCTGTTTCTCTCTCTCGGTCCCTGTTTCTCTCTCTCGGTCCCTGTTTCTCTCTCTCTGTCCCTGTTTCTCTCTCTCTGTCTCTATATTATAATGCAGAATGAGTATAGAACATCATAAAGTATAAGTGCAGAATGGGTGTAGAATATTATTTGAAATCGCATGGTTAACTTTGACAGACGTACTTTGGTTTGTTCCATGCATTAATTAATCAGGAAACTTTGTCAAATGACTCATGGCTAAAATGCAACAACAGGTTCTGCTGCTTGACATTTAGTCAATGGCCCTTCTTCGTATCAAAGTGATGGCTCAGTCAGCAGTGAGGATAATGAACAGAGGCTTCAGCAATCAAAATAGAAAATTATGAATATGCAGATTTTTTTTGTTCATCGCCCGATTGATATGAACGACACTGAGATGCTGGTTTCTGTCATACAGGAGCCGTACGTCAGTCTTACATTGGCAAGGGAAATGCGTCCCATTTATACAGCTGCTGTGCCTATCTGACGGGCTCAACAAATTAATACTGCTCCCGCTACAGCCTCTGTAACCAACTCTGTCCAGATCTTGAAGGACAGCTGAGCTGTTGGTGGTGGGGGCAGGGGTGGGGGCATGGGTGGGTCCGGGGGGAGGAGATGGGGGGGGGGGGGTGCTGGGGTGGGAGCGGGTCGGAGCGGGGGAGGGGGTGTGGGCGAGGAAGGGGTGGGGGTGGGGGAGGGGGTAGGGGTGGGGGTGGTTGCGAGGACTTAGATGGGGGCAGAGTTTGTTTTTTTCATTCATGGGATGTGGGCGTCGCTGGCGAGGCCGGCATTTATTGCCCATCCCTAATTGCCCTTGAGAAGATGGTGGTGAGCCGCCTTCTTGAACCGCTGCAGTCCGTGTGGTGAAGGTTCTCCCACAGTGCTGTTAGGAAGGGAGTTCCAGGATTTTGACCCAGCGACGATGAAGGAACGGCGATATATTTCCAAATCGGGATGGTGTGTGACTTGGAGGGGAACGTGCAGGTGGTGTTGTTCCCATGTGCCTGCTGACCTTGTCCTTCTAGGTGGCATTGACTTCAATTTTACTAGGGCTCCTTGGTGCCACACTCGGTCAAACGCTGCCTTGATGTCAAGGGCATTCACTCTCACCTCACCTCTGGAATTCAGCTCTTTTGTCCATGTGTGGACCAAGGCTGTAATAAGGTCTGGAGTCGAGTGGTCCTGGCGGAACCCAAACTGAGCATCGATGAGCAGGTTATTGGTGAGTAAGTGCCGCTTGATAGCACTGTCGACGACACCTTCCATCACTTTGCTGATGATTGAGAGTAGACTGGATTGTCACAACACTTCCTCGCCATAAAGCAGTTCACTCTTAATCTACTTCATTGGCTGTAAAGCACTTTGGGAAGTCCTGAAATTGTGAAAGGTGCTATATAAATGCAATTTCTTCCTTCTGCCTTTACCCCGGCCCCATTCGTCCTTTGGACAGGGCCCCCACCAAAAAACTCTCAGAATCTCTCCATACAACAACAATTTGCATTTATATAGCGTCTTTAATGTTGGAAAACGTCCTAAGGGGTCCACAGGAGTGTAATCAGACAAAAATTTATATCAAACCAATTCTGCAAGAACATCTCTCTCCCTCTCTTTTTCTTTTCCTTCACTTCTGTGTTTCTTTCTTCCCCACTTCTTGCTCCATCTCTTTCGGTTCTGTGTCCCTTTCTATCCTTCCACTTCAGTCTTTCTTTCCTTCATCATTTTTCTCTCTCTCTTTCTCCTTCACATTCGATTCCAGATCTGCCATCATTTCTGTTTTTCTCTCTTTCTCCTTTCACACACACTTCTGTTGCATTTTGTCCGGGGCATGCGGCATTTATTGTAACTTTTGAAAGTGGAGGTTCGGTGTTAATCGGGAGATTCCAATCACAGCATTTTCATCAAGAGCCGAGTGGCCAGCATCTCTCCCCAGCCCGTTTCCTGGGTTTACTTTGTTCATTTCCCCCCATCTGCTCATCTCAAGCCCTGTGATTTCTTCGCCAAACTGTCTCTGACACTAGGGTCTGCAGGTCGGAAACAATCAGCTGTGAAATTCATTTTCTGTTAGGCTGAACACACTCGCACTGGTTTTTCAATTGATTGCACCTGGTTAATAGGTGCAAAGTGTGTGTGAAGTGAGTGTAACCGGTCAGAGAATTGGGCAGATATCCGTTACATCAGATTTCTGTCCATTTGGTGCCACATTTGATTTGCCAGTCGAGTTTTATTCTGCACCAGACTCACCTGCCAGTTTGTTAACAATATTAAAATCAGACCTAATGAGGCTTCTCCCCAGACAATCTTTGTGAAGGCTGAGTTTACATTAATGGACCAGTTGGAAGTCCAATCAGAAAATCATCTCATGAGATTTCATGTAGTCTAAGGAAGGGATTTTCTGTTACTCACAATCACACTTTCTAAAAATGAAACTCAGGGGCCTCGGCCAGTGGCTTATTGGTTAAATGCACCATCTGGTGGGGTACCAAGTTAGGAGGAGGTTAGTAGCAAAGTCCTGGGATTGTTACTTCAGTTATGTGGAGAGACTGGAGAAGCTGGGATTGTTCTCCTTAGAGCAGAGACGGTTAAGAGGAGATTTAATAGAGGTGTTCAAAATTATGAGTGGTTTTGACAGAGTAAATAAGGAGAAACTGTTTCCAGTGGCAGGAGGGTCGGTAACCAATAGATACAGATTTAAGATCATCAGCAAAAGAACCAGGGGGGGTAATTAAGAGAATTTTTTTACACAGCGAGTTGTTATGACCTGGAATGCGCTGCCTGAAAGGGCGGTGGAAGCAGATTCAATAGTAACTTTCAAAAGGGAATTGGATAAATACTTGAAAAGGAGAAATTTGCAGGGCGATGGGGAAAGAGCAGGGGGAGTGGGACTAATTGGATAGCTCTTTCAAAGAGCCAGTACGAGCACGATGGGCCGAGTGGCCTCTTTCTGTGCTGTATGATTCTATGATTGATGTCTGACCTGACAGTGTACCATTGGCAAGGGTTCCTACTTCCAATTGCAATCCAGTGAACCCTCTGATATTGTGATGTGGAGATGCCGGTGATGGACTGGGGTGGACAAATGTAAGGAATCTTACAACACCAGGTTATAGTCCAACAGTTTTACTTGAAAATCACAAGCTTTCGGAGACTATCTCCTTCGTCAGGTGAGTGAGTGAAAGGTTCTCAAATCGCATATGCGATTTGGACTATAACCTGGTGTTGTAAAATTCCTTACCTCTGATATTAGAGACAGGGATATAGAGAGAGTGGGTGAGTGTTTTGTGCGTGTGTGTAGATAGGATCAAGCCCACAGTTTGACTCGGGGACTGAAGCTCACTCTGTGAACTTACACATGGAGACTGGTCAGTGGGTGAGATACCGGGAAGCTGCTGATAGCTGGGGATGATTTTCGGAACAGAAGAAGCAAGAGGAAAAATTTTGGGAAGAGGGAAACTAAGTAGAAAATAGAGGAAACTATCAATTCCATAATCAGATATAGAAACATGACCCATTATTCTACTGGTGCTAAACATTTCTGGATATCTATCAGCAGCAGGTTATGGGTCACATTGATCAATTGCACTCTATCATGAAATGTGCACAGAATAGGTCGAATACACTGAGAGAAAGCCAAGTATCCCACAGAGCAGTGGCAGTGACTGAAACAGTACCATGGCAACGAATAATAAACGGCCAAAGAGGCACGCAAGGATAATCTCCTCCAGCTTAATGCCAACAGAACCAACGCTCTCATTATTTACCTCCTGGCACCATCTCTTGGCTTTAACTTCAACTCCATCAAACTCACCAGCTGCTGCCTCTGCCTAAATCCAAATGTCTGTAATCTTGTGTAAAGAAAGGACTCACATTTATACAGTACTTTTCATGATGTCCCAAAATGCTTTACAGCCAATTAAGTACTTTTGAAGTGTAGTCACTGTTGTAATGTAGGAAATGCAGCAGCCAATTTGCACACAGCAAGGTCCCACAAACAGCAATGTGATAATGACCAGATAATCTATTTTAGTGATGTTGGTTGAGGGATAAATATTGGCCAGGACACCGCCTCTGCTCTTATTTGCATAGTGCCATGGGATCTTTTACATCCACCTGAAAGGGCAGGAGGGGCCTTGGTGTAATGTCTCATCTGAAAGACGGCACCTCCAACAATGCAGCACTCCCTCAGTGCTGCACTGGGAGTGTCAGCCTGGATTTTGTGCTCAAGTCTCTGGAGTGGGGCTTGAACCCACGACCTTCTGACCCAGAGGCGAGAGGGCTACCCACTGAGCCAAGGAAGATACCTAGTACTGTTTCATCCTGAGCTCAGCTTCTTCCGCACATACGATCCCTTACCAAGACCGTACCCCCTCCCCCCAGTACTCCTACGATGCTGTTGTAATTGGTCAATAGCCTTCTGTGCGATCGCAACTGTCCACTTGAAGGGGTTAATTGAGATCTTTGAAGGTGGCAGGACAAGTTGAGAAGTCTGTTGAAAAAGCAAATGGGATCCTGGGCTTTATAAATACAATAGAGTACAAAAGCAAGGAAGTTATGCTAAACCTTTATAAATCACTGGTTAGGCCTCAACTAGAGTATTGTGTCCAATTCTGGGCACCACACTTTAGGAAGGCTGTTAAGGCCTTGGAGAGGGTGCAGAGGAGATTCACTAGAATGGTACCAGGGATGAGGGACTTCAGTTATGTGGAGAGACTGGAGAAGCTGGGGTTGTTCTCCTTAGAACAGAGAAGGTTAAGGGGAGATTTAATAGAGGTCTTCAAAATTATTAAGTGTTTTGATAGAGTAGATAGAGAGAAACTGTTTCCAGTGACAGGGGGGTCAGTAACCAGAGGACACAGATTTAAGGTAATTGGCAAAAGAACCAGAGGGGAGATGAGGAGAATTTTTTTTACGCAGCGAGTTGTTCTGATCTGGAATGCGCTGCCTGAAAGGGCGGTGGAAGCAGATTCAATAATAACTTTCAAAAGGGAATTGGATAAATACATGAAGGGGAAAAATTTGCAGGGATATGGGGAAAGAGCAGGGGGGAGTGGGACTAATTGGATAGTTCTTTCGAAGAGCCAGCACAGGCACGATGGGCCGAATGGCCTCCTTCTGTGCTGTAAGATTCTATGATCTTTGATCTTCAAATAATTGGTTTCTGAGCTGATGCTTCTCCGCTCATGTTTTATTTTATATTGTATTGTTCTCCATTCATTTCGCAAACCAATTTCTGCCTTTTCATCTGTTGTGTTGTTTTTGCAGAGAAATCCTTTGCCTTCGGTTCCTGTCTGGCTGGAAATATCACTTTACTCTGAAGTGAGAAAAGCAATTGTGGAGCCGGAACAAACCTGTGGGTGGACAACATCTGCCCCCGCTCGCTCCGTGTAATATGTACGGGGGCTGCTGCAACATTTCCCTTGCAATAAGCAACCCTTTCTTCTGGTTAAACTGTATTGATTTTTCTAGAAAATAGTATTAAAAAAAACCATCCAGATAATCAAATGCAAAATAAATATATATTTTTGTGTATAAGCACAACAGAACATCTATTCATTTAGCTGCTCAAATATTTTGGCAATTGGTCTACTAAAGTATGTAGTCTGAGGGTTGTGGTGGTCCTGGACTCTGTGCTTGTATAGGGGGGGAGAACGACAGAATGCAGCTCCTGGAGAGTGTTCCGACTCTGGGTCTACGTTCACGACAAGTTCACGAGCAGAATTCTGGGGCTTCCTCACAGGAAATTCCTCACACAAATTTTTTAGTTCTCATCCTTGTGTTTAAATCCCTCCATGGCCTCGCCCCTCCCTATCCCTGTGCTCCTCCAGCCCTACAACCTCCAATTCCGGCCTCTTGCACATCCCCGATTTCCTTCGCCCCTCCACCATTGGCGGCCGCGCCTTCAGCTGCCTGGGCCCTAAGCTCTGGAATTCCCTCCCTAAACCTCTCCGCCTCTCTCTCTCCTCCTTTGATTCACTCCTGAAAACCTATCTCTTTGACCAATCTTTTGGTCACCTGGCCTAATATCTCCTTATGTGGCTCGGTGGCAGATTTTGTCTGACAATGCTCCTGTGAAGCACCTTGGCACGTTTTATTGTGTTAAAGCCGCTACATAAATGCAAATTGTTGATGTTTAGAGTTGCTTAGGGCCTAGGCAGCTGAAGGCATGGCCGCCAATGGCAGGGCAATGGAAATCAGGGATGCACAAGGGGACACTGTGGGGAACTCCTTTGCTCTTCTTCGAATAGCGACCGCGGGGTCTTTTATGTCCACCTAAGAGGGCAGACGGGGCCTTGGTTTAATGT
The DNA here is from genome assembly GCF_035084215.1 of Heptranchias perlo. NCBI lineage: Eukaryota > Metazoa > Chordata > Chondrichthyes > Hexanchiformes > Hexanchidae > Heptranchias > Heptranchias perlo. The sequence goes on from NC_090358.1 coordinate 2,453,747, forward strand.
CTCATCCGAAAGATGGCACCTCGAACAGTGCAGCACTCCCTCAGTCCTGCACTTGCGTGTCGGCCTGGATTACGTGCTCATGTCTCTGGAGTGGGACTTGAACTCAAGACCCACAATCAGACTCATGTTACACTGACCTGGGAGTGCTTGATGCTAACATTAGCAGAGAGTGTACCACCATCAAAACAGATGATCTGGTCATTATCTCATTGCTGTTTGTGGGAGCTTACTGTGTCCAAATTGGCTGCTGCATTTCCTGCATTATAACAGTGAGTACACTTCAAAAATGTATTTCATTGGCTGTAAAGCTTTGGGACATCCTGAGGTCATGAAAGGTGTGATATAAATGCAAGTCTTTCTATTTCTTTCCTTGATGTAGATTAAAGATCTCCCTACTGTACAGACACAATGGGCCCAATGGCCTCCTCCATGCTGTACCTACTATGATACCATGATATGATAATTTAGTAACGCACAGAACTGAGAGGCTCCATCATAAAACTCCCAGTCTGTGAGGTCCCCATCCTGCAGCATCACAGGGACAAACACCTCGAACATTAAAAAACCAACCCTGGAAATTGTGTTATCGTCACTGAAAACCAGACTGAACTCACTCTGAAGAGGACAGAACATTTCTGGGGGATTAAGATTACATGAAAAAAAATACTTACGCCATCGAGCTACTAACTGACTATCGCAATTACAAGTGGAATGTGTCGTACACGTTACCAGATGCCCTGGTGAGTTTAGTGGGTTTCAGATGACAGTCCAACACCACTTGAGTTCAGCTTTCGTCATTTACCATGTTACCTGAACCTCAAATCTGTCTTCTAATTCTATGATGGGACCTGGTATCCATTCCATGTTACATATACAATGTATTGTATTTAGGTCTTTAATATTATGATTAAAAATATACCATTTGGCCCAACTGGTCTGTGCCGGTGTTTATGCTCCACACGAGCCTCCTCCCTCCCTACTTCATCTCACCCTATCACCATATCCTTCTATTCCTTTCACCCTCATGTGTTCATCCAGCTTCCCCTTAAATGTATCTCTGCTATTCGCCTCAACCACTCCTTGTGGTAGTGAGTTCCACATTCTCACCACTCTCTGGGTAAAGAAGTTTCTCCTGAATTCCTTATTGGATTTATTAGTGACTCTCTTATTTATTGCCCCTAGTTCCCACAATAGGAAACATTTTCTCTACGTCTACCCTATCGAACCCTTTCATAATTTTAAAGACCTCTATCAGGTCACCCCTCAGCCTTCTCTTTTCTAGAGAAATGAGCCCCAGCCTGTTCAGCCTTTCCTGATAGTCATATCCTCTCAGTTCTGGTTTCATCCTTGTAAACCTTTTTTTGCACCTTCTCCAGTGCCTCTATATCCTTTTTGTAATATGGAGACCAGGACTGTTCACAATACTCCGAGTGTGGTCTAACCGAGGTTCGATGTAAGTTTAAGGATGTTGGAAGTGGCAGAATTTAGCTGCTGCATTTTTGTGACACTGCAGGTGTTGTATAAATACAAATATTGCTTCCTGTTTCTTCAGACTCCATTGTGCTAACACAGACTGTGCTCTTGAGCTCCCTCTGCTGCTGCTGATTGTGTTACCAAAGTGCATCAGATTTTAACTACACTATAGGAGCGATTTTAACCCCACTCGCCTGGCTGGCGGGCCGTTAAAATTGACCGGGTGACTTTCCCCATGGATCGATCCGTCTTCTGAGCAGGCGGCACGGACACCCGCTGGAAGCTGGCTGAGGTCTTCCCCCGATTACACCATCAGGCCCCGACTGCGATTTTAACTCTGGCCTGAGTGGCGTTTTCCCGCCTGGTGAAGATAGCGGGGAAAGGGGACCGGGGACCAGTAGAGGCCCAAACAGGGCGAACACCAAGAAACTCCTCCCCTCCCAAATTACCTCGGCAGCGTGGGGCAGGGGAGAGTTTAACACCCCTGGTCAGGATATGGCAGCTGGCCGGCCGGCCGGAGTGGGATATCGGGAAACAGGAGGCCGGCACCAAAGGAATTGTCACCGGCAACAAGGGAAATCACAGGGAGGGGGATTCAAGGGGGTCTTGTGAGATGGAAGGGGGGGCAGCCCGAACCCGAAGGGGGGCCGAAACTCAACTGGTTGGGCCTGGAGGAGCACTCCTTCACACACCCACGTACACATATACACAAGTACACACATATATACACCCACATACACATATACACACACATATACACCCACATACACATATACACACATATACACCCACATACACATATACACACACATATACACCCACATACACATATACACACACATATACACCCACATATACACACACATATACACCCACATACACATATACACACACATATACACCCACATACACATATACACACACATATACACCCACATACACATATACACACACATATACACCCACATACACATATACACACATATATACACCCACATACACATATACACACACATATACACCCACATACACATATACACACATATATACACCCACATACACATATACACACACATATACACCCACATACACATATACACAAGTACACACACATATACACCCACATACACATATACACACATATACACCCACATACACATATACACAAGTACACACACATATACACCCACATACACATATACACACACATATACACCCACATACACATATACACACACATATACACCCACATACACATATACACACACATATACACCCACATACACATATACACCCACATACACATATACACAAGTACACACATATATACACCCACATACACATATACACACATATACACCCACATACACATATACACAAGTACACACACATATACACCCACATACACATATACACACACATATACACACACCCACATACACATATACACACACATATATACACCCACATACACATAAACACACACATATACACCCACATATACACACCCACATACACATATATACCCACATATACACGCACATGCATATAAACCCACATGCACATATATACTCAAATACACACACATACACATATACCCACATATACATAGACATGCACATATACACTCACGTACACACACCCACACACACATACACACCCGCATACACATATACACACAAACACACAACAGCAACTTGTATTTATATAGCCCCTTTAATGTAGGAAAATGTCCCAAGGTGCTTCACAGGCGATTATCAAACAAATATCAACACTGAGCCAAAGAAGGAGACAATGGGTGAAAAGAGAAGCACAAAAGACTGGCAAAGTGGAGCAGCCTCCAACAGCCGAGCAGCCTGGTAGAAGAAAGGAGCAGATCAGATGCCCAGGGTCCAGGCAACATCGCCAGCAATGTTCCTTCAGGGGACCCCCACCCCTCCAATCCCCAACTCACCAGCACTTCTCGCCACAGAATGAACGGGGGCTATAGTTAAGGTCTGAAGTTATTAAAGTTGATATTAAGGTCAGAGGTTGCAAAGTGCCTGGTAGTTTGTGTTTTTTTTTTAGGGAGCTGTGATTCTTACACTTTCTTCAAAACATGTTTCCCGCAGCATTTCTCTGTGAACTGCCCGTCTAAAGATGATAAATTCCCAATTTCACAATCAGTAGGCCGAGCTCTGCCCCTTTTCTTTAAATCCCAGGGCCCTTACGTTGCCATGGCATCTGCTACTCCCCACAATATTTTAAATGTTTTATTATTAGTGCTCAGCTGAGTTCAGCAGGTACAGAATGTCCCAAATGTAAGTATTCCAAATGTATTTAGTAAATGCACCGCAGTTATTTTAGTTTAGGTCGACAGATTAAAGCAGCACAAACACAGCCTGGATATTAGTGCACCTGTAAAGGGCCCTTTGAAACTGCTTCACTGTGTATTCATCGCACCCTCTCTGTTACACACCCACACCACCCTCTCTGTTACACACCCATTGCACCCCCCTCTGTTACACACCCATTGCACCCCCTCTGTTACACACCCACACCACCCCCTCTGTTACACACCCATCGCACCCCCTCTGTTACACACCCATTGCACCCTCTCTGTTACACACCCATTGCACCCCCTCTGTTACACACCCATTGCACCCCCTCTGTTACACACCCACACCACCCCCTCTGTTACACACCCATCGCACCCCCTCTGTTACACACCCATTGCACCCCCTCTGTTACACACCCACACCACCCCCTCTGTTACACACCCATTGCACCCCCTCTGTTGCACACCCACTCCACCCCCTCTGTTACACACCCACACCACCCTCTCTGTTACACACCCATTGTACCCTCTCTGTTACACACCCATTGCACCCTCTCTGTTACACACCCACTCCACCCCCTCTGTTACACACCCACACCACCCTCTCTGTTACACACCCATTGCACCCTCTCTGTTACACACCCACACCACCCTCTCTGTTACACACCCATTGCACCCCCTCTGTTACACACCCATTGCACCCCCTCTGTTACACACCCACACCACCCCCTCTGTTACACACCCATCGCACCCCCTCTGTTACACACCCATTGCACCCCCTCTGTTACACACCCACACCACCCCCTCTGTTACACACCCATTGCACCCCCTCTGTTACACACCCACTCCACCCCCTCTGTTACACACCCACACCACCCTCTCTGTTACACACCCATTGTACCCTCTCTGTTACACACCCATTGCACCCTCTCTGTTACACACCCACTCCACCCCCTCTGTTACACACCCACACCACCCTCTCTGTTACACACCCATTGCACCCTCTCTGTTACACACCCACTCCACCCACTCTGTTACACACCCACACCACCCTCTCTGTTACACACCCACTCCACCCACTCTGTTACACACCCACTCCACCCTCTCTGTTACACACCCACTCCAGCCCCTCTGTTACACACCCACTAACGCACGTTACAGGACTCACTGTCTGGACAGCTCTGCTATACGGTGATGATTGATGTGAGTATTTAAGTTCTGAGATTTATCATGAACAGTGACTGCGGTCAGGGAGCAGCTGCAGTAAATCTGAGGGTGGATTTGCTCAACGACAGCCCGTCCTCATAAACTGTCTGTGTAACACTATTAACGGCACCATATTTAATAAATTTATAGAGAAAGAGAGACAGAGCACTATTATGGTGCTTTGCTCTGTGTATCGTGTATATCTCATTGAGATCTCCTCTCAGTCACCTCCTTTCAAGATTGAAAAGCTCAGGTTTAAGCTTAAGGCTGTAGCTCACAATCGATCAGGTGGATCCAGTGTGATTCCTGCTGTGTTGGTATAGCGGAGGGAGTGTAACAGGGAGAGCACGGTGGGTGTGTAACAGTGGGGGCGCGGTGGGTGTGTAACAGGGAGAACGTGGTGGGTGTGTAACAGTGGGGGCGCGGTGGGTGTGTAACAGTGGGGGCGCGGTGGGTGTGTAACAGGGAGAACGTGGTGGGTGTGTAACAGTGGGGGCGCGGTGGGTGTGTAACAGAGGGGGCGCGGTGGGTGTGTAACAGGGAGAACGTGGTGGGTGTGTAACAGTGGGGGCGCGGTGGGTGTGTAACAGAGGGGGCACGGTGGGTGTGTAACAGGGAGAGCGCGGTGGGTGTGTAACAGGGAGAGCACGGTGGGTGTGTAACAGAGGGGGCGTGGTGGGTGTGTAACAGAGGGGGTGCAGTGGGTGTGTAACAGAGGGGGTGCAGTGGGTGTGTAACAGAGGGGGCGCGGTGGGAGTGTAACAGAGGGGGTGGAGTCGAGCCCAGATTGATGGGATGAAGTCCCTTTCGTTCTGCGCTCTCTCTCTCTCCCTCGCTCTCTGTCTCTCTCTCTCTCTCTCTCTCCCTCGCTCTCTGTCTCTCTCTCTCTCTCTCCCTCGCTCTCTCTCTCTCTCTCTCTCTCTCCCTCGCTCTCTCTCTCTCTCTCTCTCCCTCGCTCTCTGTCTCTCTCTCTCTCTCTCCCTCGCTCTCTCTCTCTCTCTCTCTCTCTCCCTTGCTCTCTCTCTCTCTCTCTCTCTCTCCCTCGCTCTCTGTCTCTCTCTCTCTCTCTCTCCCTCGCTCTCTCTCTCTCTCTCTCTCTCTCCCTCGCTCTCTGTCTCTCTCTCTCTCTCTCTCTCCCTCGCTCTCTGTCTCTCTCTCTCTCTCTCTCCCTCGCTCTCTGTCTCTCTCTCTCTCTCTCTCCTCGCTCTCTGTCTCTCTCTCTCTCTCTCCTCGCTCTCTGTCTCTCTCTCTCTCTCTCTCCCTCGCTCTCTCTCTCTCTCTCTCTCTCTCCCTCGCTCTCTGTCTCTCTCTCTCTCTCTCCCTCGCTCTCTGTCTCTCTCTCTCTCTCTCTCTCCTCGCTCTCTGTCTCTCTCTCTCTCTCTCTCTCCCTCGCTCTCTGTCTCTCTCTCTCTCTCTCCCTCGCTCTCTGTCTCTCTCTCTCTCTCTCTCTCCCTCGCTCTCTGTCTCTCTCTCTCTCTCTCTCTCCCTCGCTCTCTGTCTCTCTCTCTCTCTCTCTCTCTCCCTCGCTCTCTCTCTCTCTCTCTCTCTCTCCCTCGCTCTCTGTCTCTCTCTCTCTCTCTCTCTCCCTCGCTCTCTGTCTCTCTCTCTCTCTCTCTCTCCCTGTTTAAACCACTACCAGGCTGACAGTTTTCTCAATTTCTACAACAGCTTGGATTTACATTAAGGAACTCACACCATTTACTTCACCAGCCTCACAGGAAGACACAGCAACAGCTCGATAAACACGAAACATTCCTCGCTCAGTCAACTGACTCGAGCTCAGTCTCTTAAAGTGGAAATGGATTCTTATCACACCCTCTTCGGAGCTAGTGAAACAAAACAGGCTCTGAATGGACCTTGGGATGGACGACAGGGGCCGAGAGAATGGGATTATTCTCCCTCTGCAGCATTTTGCTGTTACCAGCCAGTCCTTGTCTCTTCGGGACAGGAGGAGGCCATTCAGCCCCTTGATCCTGTTCCACCATTCAATTAGATCACGGCTGATCTGTACCCAAACTTTATTTGCCCGCCTTTGATTCCTATCCACGCCATTATCTAATAAAAAGTCTGTCGATATCAATCTTAAAAATTTCAATTGACCCCCAGCATCTGCAGCCTTCAGATTTCCATTACCCTTATTGTGAAAAAGTGGTTCCTGATTTCTCTCCTGATTGGCCTGGCTCTGATTTTAAGATTGCGTCCCCTCGTTCTGGACTCCCCCACCCGAGGGAACGGTTTCTCTCCATCTACCCTGTCGAATTCCAGTATCATGTTAAACACCTCGATTAGATCACCCCTCGACCTGCTAAACTCAAGGGAATACAAGCCAAGTTTATGCAGCCTCTCCTCGTATTTTAACCCTTTTAACCCTGGTATTATTCTGGTGAATCTGTGCTGCACCCCCTCCAAGGCCAATATATCCCTCCTGAGGTGCAGTGCGTGTCTCCAGATGGGGTCTAACCCAGACTCTATACACCTGAAGCACAACTTCTTCCCCATTGTATTCCAGCCCCGTTGAAATAAAGGCCAACATTCCATTAGCTTTTTTGATTACTCTTTTGTACCTGGTGTGCACTAGATTTCAGTGATTTCTGTACCCGGACACCCAAATCCCTTTGCTTCTCCACAGCTCCTAGTCTCTCTGACAATTTTATTTCCTCACGAACCTGCTGCTGGAAATTCTCAGATCAGGCCTTGTACTGGTGCCGACTGCCCCTTTTGAAGTGGGTACTCGACTCGAGAATAACACTCAAACAGAAAATCTTTCGGCTCAGGTTGACCTGGTGCTGGTTTATCTCACTCTTAACCTCCAAATCTTGATTTGAACTATTTTCCGCTGAACTCAGAAGCGACTGTAGGTCTCTGATTCCTGCTGTATTGGCTGTCTGCATTATAAGGAGCCCTGACATAGAAATCACAACACGCAAACAGGTTGTTTGACCTGACCAGTGCGTGTTGGTCTTTATCCTCTACATGAGCAGTATCCTAATCCCATGTGTCTGCTCTGTTTCAATATCATAGGAACATAGGAACAGGAGTAGGCCATTCAGCCCCTCGTGCCTGCTCCACCATCTGATACGATCATGGCTGATCTGTGATCTAGCTCCATATACCTGCCTTTGGCCCATATCCCTTAATACTTTTGGTTGCCAAAAAGCTATCTATCTCACATTTAAATTTAGCAATTGAGCTAGTATCAATTGCTGTTTGCGGAAGAGAGTTCCAAACTTCTACCACCCTTTGTGTGTAGAAATGTTTTCTAATCTCGCTCCTGAAAGGTCTGGCTCTAATTTTTAGACTGTGCCCCCTACTCCTAGAATCCCCAACCAGCGGAAATAGTTTCTCTCTATCCACCCTATCTGTTCCCCTTAATATCTTATAAACTTCGATCAGATCACCCCTTAATCTTCGAAACTCCAGAGAATACAACCCCAATTTGTGTAATCTCTCCTCGTAACTTAACCCTTGAAGTCCGGGTATCATTCTAGTAAACCTACGCTGCACTCCCTCCAAGGCCAATATGTCCTTCCGAAGGTGCGGTGCCCAGAACTGCTCACAGTACTCCAGGTGCGGTCTAACCAGGGTTTTGTATATATAGCTTTATTCCCCCTTCCATCAGCCACTTATCTAACCTGTTCTTGAATATTGACCTGGTCCCTCCTTCATTCCACAGCCTCACAATCCTTTGACTAGAAATTTCTCCTGCTCTCTGCCCTAAACCTCTCACATTTAATCTTAGATCTATGTCCCCTTGTCCTAGTCCCCTCAATAACTGGAAACAGTCGACTCTGACCCATCCTTTTCTCATTTTAAACACCTCTATCAAATCACCCCTTAATTTTGCGAGAAACAGAATACTGGAGTTCTGAATTTTCCAAGTCTTTGCTCCCACCAGGCAGCATCCCAGTGAATCTGCTCTGTGCTCTCCGTCCTTGTCTTTCACTGTAGCAGGACTTCTCTGACCTCGATCCTTATTTGATCTCCAGGATTTGGTTTTGGGAGATCGCCAACTGATTATTGTTCATAAATATAGAGTCATAGAATGGTTACAGCATAGAAGGAGGCCATTTGGCCCATTGAGCCTGTGCCGGCTCTTTGTAAGAGCAATCCAGTTAATCCCATTCCCTATAGCCCTGCAAATTTTTTCCCTTCAAGTATTTATCCAATTCCTTTTTGAAAGTTACGATTAAATCTGCTTCCATTATCCTTTCAGGCAGTGTATTCCAGATCACAACAATTCGCTGCGTAGAAAACTTTTTCCTCATGTCGCTTTTGGTTCTTTTGCCAATCACCTTAAATCTGTGTCCTCTGGTTCTTGATCCTCCTGCCAATGGGAACAGTTTCTCTCTATTTACTTTATCTAAACCCTTCATAATTTTGAACACTTCTATCAAATCTCCTCTTAACCTTCTCCGCTCTAAGGAGAACAACCCCAACTTCTCCAGTCTCTCCCCATTACTGAAGTCCCTCATCCCTGGAAACATCCTGGTAAATCTTTTCTGCACCCTCTCCAAGGCCTTCACATCCTTCCTAAAGTGCGGTGCCCAGAATTGGACACAATACTCCAGTTGTGGCCGACCCAGTGTTTTATAAAGGTTCATCATAAATTCCTTGCTTTTGTACTCCATGCCTCTATTTATAAAGCCCAGGATCCCGTGTGCTTTTTTTAACCGCTTTCTAAACCTGCCCTGCCACTTTCCAAAGATTTGTGCACATATACCCCCAGATCTCTCTGTTCCTGCACCCCCTTTAGAATTGTTGGTTAAAGAAATTCTGTAACATTTGTTTCTTGTCAGATGCTTCATCAGCTTCCTGCCGGGCCATTTTGGCTTCGTATTTTTGTCCTTTTAAAGTTGTTCACTGGCTGTAAAGGGTTTTGGGACGTCCCGAGGTCGTGATATTCAGGCCCACCCGAATCTCCAGGCCAAAGCCTTGACTATAAAATGGTGCAAATGTAACACCTAAGTGTAAATCAGACGGTCTCAATATTAGTCACCGAATCTTTAACTAGCACAGGCCTCAAAACCAGAGGCGGCTGAAGTAGATTCCAGGCTCTTTGTGCCACTTGTTCTGGACCAGTCTTTGTTTCCCTCTCTCTCTCTCTCTCTCTTTTGTTTCTCTCTCTCTCTCTCTCTCTTTTGTTTCCCTCTCTCTCTCTCTCTCTCTCTCGCTCACCTGCTGACTCACCTCACCTGGTGATTATTTTCCATCACTTGGTGAACACGGCAAGGGCCCTTTGTGTTAGTGACAGTGCGGGAGGGAAAGGTCACTGCTGGGCTCCTCATCAGACGGCTTAATATTTAATGGGGAAAGGTGGAACAGGGGAAGGAGAGGAGGAAGGCCCCCCGAACAGACAAGACTCCTTTATATTCTGAAGCTATTTTCAATGCCTCTCTATTCATTCTTGCTGGTTGGAAATCTCGATCCCCCATAGTTTCAGCTACATAATCAGGGAATTAACTGCAACTGATCTCTTGCTGATTATTAACTGCAGACGCTGCCAGGTGTTTAAAGAGCAATTGTCACTATCAGGAAAATCAAAGAATCACGAGGAGTTATCATTAATATCCTTTTTCTTTTTTTGTGATTTTTTTTGACTAACCGACAGGCACTTTTACAAGAAAAAGAAAGAACTTGCATTTATATGGTGTCTTTCACTTCCTCAGAAAGTCCCAAAGAGCTTTACAGCCAATGAAGTACTTTTTTGAAGTAGCCGCTGTTATAATGCAGGAAACGTGGCAGCCAATTTGCGCACAGCAAGATCCCACAAACAGCAATGTGATAATGACCAGATCATCTGTTTTAGTGATGTTGGTTGAGGGATAAATTTTGGCCAGGACACCGGGGAGAACTCCCCCTGCTCTTCTCCGAAATACTGCCATGGGATCTTTTCTGAGAGGGCAGACAGTGCCTCGGTTTAACATCCCATCTGAAAGACGGCACCTCCGACAGGGCAGCACCCCCTCCGTACTGCACTGGGAGTGTCGGCCTGGATTACAGGCTTTAGTGGGGCGTGAACCCACGACCTTCTGACTCAGAGGCTTTCACAGGAGTGACCGATGGTCATTGGGTGGTTCGACCCCCAAACAGTGACATCCTTCATGAACACAAACACGCACCAAAAGAACAAATAAAACCAATTCGAACATCTAACAGCATCTGGTTCAGTTTCATTTCTCACATTAGTTATCTTCACTACAGTATTTATTAGTTTTACATTAACAGATGGAACCGTGCGCAGGGGCTGAATTGTGGAGCAGTTTTGCCATCTTGTGGTCCATTTCACTCATTGCAGTTTCTTGACAATCAAATACCTGTAAATATATTTTAAAGCATTTCGCATTTGCTCTGTAGTGAGTAGGCTGATCTCAGCCGGATTTACGGTCGAGGAGCTACAATTACACCTGGTTACTATCTAGTGACGCTAGTGGATGTGTGACCATGTACGATGGGACTCGGCTGTGATGCCTCTTGTGGTGACCAGCCAGACATTCACTGTCAAGGAAGAAAGACTTGCATTTATATAGCGCCTTTCAGGGCCTCAGGATGTCCCAAAGTGCTTTACAATCAATGAAGTACTTTTGAAGTGTAGTCACTGTTGTAATGTAGGAAGCACAGCAGCCAATTTGCGCACAGCAAGATCCCACAAACAGCAATGTGATAATGACCAGATCATCTGTTTTAGTGATGTTGGTTGAGGGTTAAATATTGGCCCAGGACACCAGGGAGAACTCCCCTGCTCTACTTCGAAATAGTGGCCGTGGGATCTTTTCCGGCCAGCTGTGAGGGCAGACGGGGCCTCGGTTTAACGTCTCATCTGAAAGACGGCACCTCTGACATTGCAGCACTCCCTCAGTACTGCACTGGGAGTGTCAGCCTGGATTATGGGCTCAAGTCTCTGGAGTGGGGTTTGAACCCACGACCTTCTGACTCAGAGGCGAGAGGGTTATCACTGAGCCAAGAATGACACTTATGCAAAATGTTGACTGGCTGGTGGAACTGTATCCCACCAAGAGCCAGAGCCTGCAAACAAGTATAGAAATTCGGGTAGAGGTGAGCTCGCTGCGGGTGTGGGAGATGGAAAGATCGCACTAATGCAGTGAGGTGGATTGTTTCTGGAACTGAGGTTAAGGCACATTGTTGGGGCAAAACAAAAATAACTTCATCCTGCGTCTAACCTCAGCTCCACCTGGGAGCGCTCAATGCCTGCTTCAGTCCTCAGCATCGAGATCCCTCGTTCCGATGGGTATAGAAAGCAACGCATAGAATTACATAAAATCAACAGCACAGAAACGGCCACTCGGCCCAACTGGTCTATGCTGGTGTTTATGCTCCACACGAGCCTCCTCCCTCCCTACATCATCTCACCCTATCAGCAAATCCCTCCATTCCTTTCTCCCTCGTGTGTTTATCTAGATTCCCCTTAAATGTATCTACACTATTCGCCTCAACTACTCCATGTGGGAGCGAGTTCCACATTCTCACCACTCTCTGGGTAAAGAAGTTTCTCCTGAATTCTTTATTGGATTTATTAGTGACTATCTCATATTAATGGCCCCTAGTTTGGCCTCCCCTTAAGAATCTGATGTGGACCCCTACTGTGATCTCCTTTATCTGCTGTGTAACTGAATTAATGTATAATTGTGGGTGGCCCTGAGATATCTGTCATTATTTCGCCTGGGCAGTGATTGTCACTGGAATATATTGTTACAGCCACAAATATTTTATGTTTCTCAAAATCGCTAAAATATTATTGAGAATAAAAATGAGTTGAAACATGGAGCGAACTTTTAACTTTGACGGGGGGTGTAAGGAATATCGGGCGGTGTATAACGGGGGGGCCGATCCGATATCTCCAGCCTTACAACCCCCGCCAAAGTTCAACGTACTGCCTGGGAATTGGTGATTAGTTTGGGATTTTTTGGTGTGTATTTACCTGAGGAAGAATCAAAAGTGTCAGCATATGTGAGGTTAAAAAATAAAAGTAATCGTTATTCTAAGGGGGAAAGCTGGGGGATGTGGGGAGCAGAGGGATTTGGAGTTTCAGGTTCACAAGGCATTGTGCCTCAAGTGGATAAGGCCATAAAAAGATAATGGAATCTTGGATTTTATGGCCAGAGGTAAAGAATATAAAAGTTGAGATGTAACGATGAGTCTACATAAACCTCAGTAAGACCACAGTTGGAGGATTGTGTACAGTTTTGGGCTCCAAATTATAGGAAGGGTGTTGAGGCTATAGAAAGGGTACAGCCCAGATTCACTGGGATGCTGCCCGATATGAGGAAATACAAACGGGAAGAAAGACTTGAAGATTTGGGGCTGTTTTTATTAGAACAGAGGTGAAAGGATAATTTGACAGATTCGATTATGACAGGTGACCAAAAGCTTGGCCAATGAGGTAGGTTTTAAGGAGTGTGTTAAAGGTGGAGAGAGAGGCAGAGAGGTTTAGGGAGGGAATTCCAGAGCTTAGGGCCCAGGCAGCTGAAGGCACGGCCACCAACGGTGGAGCGATTAAAATCGGGGATGTGCAAGAGCCCAGAATTGGAAGAGTGCAGAGATTTCAGAGGGTTGTAGGGCTGGAGGAGGTTACAGAGATAGGGAGGGGCGAGGCCATGGAGGGATTTGAACACAAGGATGAGAATAATGCTCAAGACACAGACAGTGAACCTGTTAATCGGCTCTACTGCAACACCAAAGTCACAATCGATGACTGCTTTATTTTGCTGCACCGTCCCATTGAAAGTGTGGGGAAAAGTCTGACTGGTTGCTCCTCCCCATCTCCTGTGAGGTGGCATCACATCAGGCACAGAATCTGAGTCAGACAGTCATGGGTTCGAGTCCCACTCCAGAGACTTGAGCACAAAATCCAGGCTGACATTCCCAGTGCAGTACTGCGGGAGTGCTGCACTGTCAGAGGTGCCGCCTTTCGTTTGAGGCATTAAACCAAGGCCCCGTCTGCCCTCTCAGGAGAAGGTAAAAGATCCCATGGCATTATTTTGAAGAACAGCAGGGGAGTTCTCCCCGGTGTCCTGGCCAATATTTATCCCTCAACCAACATCACTACAAAAAACAGATGATCTGGTCATTATCACATTGCTGTTTATGGGATCTTACTGTGCGCAAATTGTCTGCCACATTTCCTACATTACAACAGTGACTACACTTCAAAAGTACTTTGTTGGCTGTAAAGCACTTTGGGACGTCCTGAGGTTGTGAAAGGCGCTATATAAATGCAAGTTCTTTCTTATACAAGTCCTTCAGCAGCCCCGAGATTTGAGCATGTACCTTGTGTGAGATTCCTACTTTTTGAACCCCTGAATGTGAACGAGCTCCCAGCGCAGTGCAGCTGCACAGGATAAACCGGTAATTCAAGTAACCTCATTAACCAACATACCACATAACCACAAGAGATATGGCGAGCAGGGCCCCCTCACAACACAGACACAACGTGACAGGCAAATGGGACACACACCTTGAGTTGCAACTATCATTTTAAACGCAATTAAAGCCTGAATTTATTTTTTGTGAGATTAAAAAGTTCATCCTCAGCAAATTGAGAAAAATGACATGCATGTAAACTTTCTATACTGACACCGAACTTCAGTCCCTCAACATTATAAATTATTTTCTTATGTAACATGTTGAGTGAAGAAAGTCCCATTTCTCTGCAAAAAAAACCACACACACACTTTTCGAAAGGCAGCCTTGCGTTTTCTAAAGCACCTTTATCATGTCTCAGAAATATCTTCAATTCGTCTGATCAATTAGTCCGAACTGGACTGACTGAGTGTCCCAGATTAAAAAAAATAAAACAATAATCAAATTAAAAATAGGAAGTGGTTCAAAATCAACCACTTAAAAAAAACAAATAATCATATTCCGGCAGGTTAGAATCCGTATTGCATCAAAATTTCCACAGCTTTTTTTAAACATGTAAAGAGATATTTAATTAGAACTAAGCGGAGGGTTTTCTTAATTCACTCGAAGCCCGGCCCAATCACATGCCCTTATCAGTTCTCCGTCCAACACATCAGTGAAAAGCTGGGCTGGAAAAGTGATAAGGTAATGTGGATGGGATTCTGCAGCTCATACCGTGTAGGAGCTCTCTCTCTCTCTCTCTCTCTCTTTATTTTTTTTTTTGGTCACCCTTTCTTCCTCTTCTTTCACAGACCCTTCATTCCTCTCCGTGCGTGACAGGTCCAGGGGAGAGGTCATGATTTCCAGGTATGTAGTCGAACCAGTATCAGCGCAGCTACGTAGAGTCCAGTGGGCTGGGCACCATCTTCCATCTGTAGAAAAAAGAAAAACCACAGAGATTTATGTGAGACATAAAAAACTGCTTCTCTTCACTCTTCACGCTGGGAGCTGTGGTGTCCCAGTGTTGGCGGAGAGAGGCAACTGAGATATTCCGCACTCTTCGGTTTGGTAAATCACATCAGAGACCCGCCCCGTTCACAAACTTTCACAAAACTTTCACCAACTCTAAACTTTAACTCCTCCACCTGGGGCGGGGACCTGCACCGCGATTGGCTGCTTCAGTCATCCTTCCGTGATTGATGTGAGCCAGTGGCTCCTCCCCTTTCCACCAAAGCCCGACGACAATCCGCAGGATGGTGAAGGAGGAGGCGGGAGCTTTGACATTTGAGATTTCAAACCCCCCAAGGGACGATCGCGTGAGTTATTTAGGAGCTGGCAGGTGCTTCGGGTCACCAGTGGAGCTGGTATTTAAGGCGGAACGTTGGGTTTATGCGGCCTGATGGTCAGCTCCCAGAATTGGACACAAGGCTATGGATATTGGTGGAAAACAGGGGGGGCGGAGGGGGGCGGGGGGAAGGACCAATTTTGGGTGCAACGATCGATGCCCAGTAGATGTCATATTGGTAAAGGCAGTTTTGTGGGCGTTTTAGGAGGTCGCCTAAAATAGGCGTTAGGCCCCTTACGTATGTAAATGAGGGGCCTAGTCTGATTCAGGCCTCCTCACCGATAGTAGTTGGTGTTTAGCGGGCCAGGGATCGTTCCGCAGCCCCCGCGGCCATCTCCACAGCATTCACGATTTCCCCCCTCCCCCTCCCCCCTCCCCCTCCCTATCCTTCCCCTCCCCTCTCCCTCCCTCCCCACTTCCTCCCCTCCCCCTCCCCCTCCCCATCCTTCCCCTCCCCTCTCCCTCCCTCCCCACCTCCTCCCCTCCCCCTCCCCTCTCCCTCCCCACTTCCTCCCCTCCCCTCCCCCTCCCAATTCCCTCCCCTCCCCGCCTCCTCACCTCCCCCGCCCTTCCCTCTCCCTGCCTCCTCTTCTCCCCACCCCCTCCCTGCTTCCTGTTCTCCCTTCCCCTCTCCTTCCCTTCCCTCCCCTGACTTCTGCCCCTCCCCCCCACTCCCCACCTCCTCTCCCTCCCCTCGTCCACCTCTGTCCCCCTTCCCTGCCTCCCACCTCTCCCTCCCCCTGCAACCCCCCACCCCTCCCTCTCTCCACTCCCCCACCCCTTCCCCTCTCCCTCCCAACCCACTCCCCTCC
The DNA here is from genome assembly GCF_035084215.1 of Heptranchias perlo. NCBI lineage: Eukaryota > Metazoa > Chordata > Chondrichthyes > Hexanchiformes > Hexanchidae > Heptranchias > Heptranchias perlo. The sequence continues at coordinate 2,470,257 of NC_090358.1, forward strand.
CCCTCCCCCTCCACCTCCCCCTTCCCCCCCCCCACAGCCGCTGCTGCTCCCCGACCCTCCCTCCCCCCCTTGCCTTATCTTCGGCCTCTGGTGAGGAGAGGCGAGCAACCTGATATTGATCTTTGGAAACGGGGCGAGCTGCCCTTGAAGGTCCGACAGGTGCAGGCGGCTCAGTCCAGATTGAGCCAATGAGGCCCAATTTCAGGCTGGCCTGGGGCCTCCCGGTTGGGGGGGCGTCTTGTGTTTTATCATTTCTTTCCTTCCCCTCCCAACGCCCGGCTTGTAGACCGGATGAGCAGCCTAATGCCTGAACAAACCTCTTTCACACGATATAAATGTTTTTCTTTCATGGGTGTTTTTGGGAACTGACTCACATTTCATTTCTACGATCAGTTGATTGTCCCTCAAGATTCTCGAAACAGCAGGAAACAGATAGACGTGTGCACATCTGGCAAGTGTCCATCGCTCCTCCCGTTCAAATTCCTCTCCTCTTCTTTTAAACAAAAACTGGTTCCAGTAGAGCAAAGCTGTAATTTAACTGAGTCCTTCCATCAACACCCACAGGTATGACCCAGGTACGAGTCACAATATCTACGGATTTGCTCAAAGCAGGTGCTGGCAGATGTTTTGCACGTGAACAAAAGTGTGTGTAGAGTTCGATGGCCGGTGTGCCTCATCCGACCACACAACATCAAGAACAAAAGAACTTGCATTTATATAGCACCTTTCACAACCTCAGGATGTCCAAAGGCTCTTTACAGTCAATGAAGTACTTTTTGAAGTGTGGTCACTGTTGTAATGTAGGAAATGCAGCAGCCAATTTGAGCACAGCAAGATCCCACAAACAGAAATGTGATAATGACCAGATAATCTGTTCTTTTAGTGATATTGATTTAGGGATAAACCAGGGAGGACTCCCCTGCTCTTCTTTGAAATAGTGGCCGTGGGATCTTTCACATCTACCTGAGAGGGCAGACGGGGCCTCGGTTTAACGTCTCATCTGAAAGACGGCACCTCCGACAGTGCAGCACTCCCTCAGTACTGGACTGGGGGAGTGTCAGCCTAGATTTTTTGGGACTGGGACCCACAACCTTCTGACTCTAGAGTGCTACCCACTGAGCCACGACTGAGACTAACGTAGAAAGGAGGTTGGGCAGAGTGCACACACCCGCTTGCAATCCGTGCGCACGAGTGAGTGTGTAAGTGACACCACAGTGTAGCTAAACCGGACAGCTTTAAAAGTAGACGGGTGGGTGGAGTTAGCACAGCCTGAAGCAAGGGCTGTTCAGTCAGAGAGACACTGAAGGAAATCAGGGAGACCTTGCCAATCAGTAGGACAAAAAGTAAAGATTTATTTTTGGATCCCCTTCAGTTCCAAAGAATTCAATCAGCTTTAACAAACACGATCTTTCCTCTCTTTCTCTTTGCCTATTTAAAAGAAGTGGGTGGGTTCGGTCTGACTGCAGCAACATTCATTGCTCTTTAGTGATTATTGCAAGATGGTTATTTTAGTGATTGCAGATTAATCGGCAGATTCTGACTAAAAATATTCATCAGTCACCCTGATAACTCACAGGTGAGGTCTCCGTACAAACCCGAAATCCCCGGCTCAGCCTGTGCTGAGTTTGCTGATCTCAGCTGGGGCCGTGGCAGGGATCATAGAATCATAGAGTCATACAGCACAGAAGGAGGCCATTCGGCCCATCGTGCCTGTGCTGGCTCTTTGAAAGAGCGATCCAATTAGTTCCACTCCCCCCACTCTTTCCCCAGAGCCCTGCAAATTTTTCCCCTTCACGTATCCAATTCCCTTTTGAAAGTTACTATTGAATCTGCTTCCACCGCCCTTTCAGGCAGCGCATTCCAGATCATAACAACTCGCTGCGTAAAAAACGTTCTCCTCATCTCCCCTCTGGTTCTTTTGTCAATTATCTTAAATCTGCGTCCTCTGGTTACCGACCCTCCTGCCAGTGGGAACAGTTTCTCCCTATCTACTCTATCAAAACCCCATATAATCTTGAACACCTCGATTAAATCTCCCCTTAACCTTCTCTGCTCTAAGGAGAACAATCCCAGCTTCTCCAGTCTCTCCACATAACTGAAGTCCCTCATCCCTGGAACCACTGTGGTTCTTCGCCCGATGCAACAATTGGCTGCAGCGTCAACTTTATTAGGGAAAGCCTCCTCCCAGCTGCTTTCAAACTGGATCGATACGTGGGTGAGGGCAGGATTCAGCTCAGCTGTGATGTCCTACATGTGCGGATAGGCTGCTCACACTCACCGTCAAGGCTCACACAGATGTAACGGTCATTCGGTTTTTTGGTGAATTTGCTCAACAGCGTAAAACCGGTGGCAGCAAATCAGCAGTCTGCTTTACATCTCTCCCTGTTTTTATCTCTATTGACGTCAATGGGCGAGGTGTAAAACAGGCTACTGACTCACGATCGGCCGTTTTACACTATTGCACCAAGTCACAATTACCCCCTTGGTGTGTTACTGAGCCTTGAGGACAGATGTTGCCTGGCCTCCGTTAAGTTAATCTGGTTTATCTTTTGGTGACATTGGTTGAGTTGAGAAAGTTACTCCCTGTGGAATCTTTGTCACCCACACGATCCTTGCTGTAATGCCACTAGTTGTGAGAGGTGACCTGGATTTTGTGCTCAGGTCCTGGTGTGCGGCTCGGAGTCGGAGGGTTGATTGCCACCATTGGAGTCGATGCCCTCCTCCTACTCCTGGTGATGGGAAACCTGGAAACCCCCCCTTACAGGACAACGCTGCTCCATTTAAAATATGGAAGCATTTGCTTTTCCAAGGTGCTGGTATTGCTGGCTATCAGATGTGCTGTAGGAACATAGGAACAGGAGGAGGCCATTCAGCCCCTCGAGCCTGTTCTGCCATTCAATTAGATCATGGCTGATCTGTACCTTAACTCCATTTATCGTGCTTGGTTCTGTATTCCCATAATACTCTTTCCTAACAAACATCGAGCAATCTCAGTATTGATATTTTCAATTGACCCCCAGCCTCAAAAGCCTTTTTGGGGGAGAGAGTTCCAGATTCCCACTCCCCTTTGTGTGAAGAAGTGCTTCCTGACATCACCCTTGAACGACTTCACTCTGATTTTAAGGTTATGCCCCCTTGTTCTGGACTCCCCCCCACCAGAGGAAATAGTTTCTCTCTATCTACCCCATCAACTCCTTTAATCATCTTAAATACCTCAATGAGATCACCCCGTAATCTTCTATACTCCAGGGAATACAAGCCTAGTCTATACAACCTGGCCTCGTCATTTAACCCTTTAAGCCCCGGTATCGTTCTGGTGAATCTGCGTTGCACCCCCCCCCCGCCGAGGCCAATCTATCCTCCCTGAGGTGCGGTGGCCAGAACTGTGGTCATTCTCCCGCAGGGCCCTGAAGGGGAGGTCAGAGAATGCGGGCTTTCTGCATTCCAGTGACTGATCAGGCCTCTCCTCTACCCTGACAGAATCCTGTACGTTTATGCTTCTATTTAAACTGCGACAAGTCAGAACGTGTCAGCTACCTTCACACCAACACCATCAACAACACCGAAAGCAAAACCAGGTCTGGTTGTGAGTGGACGAGGCTTTCCTCCACTGACTGCCATTTCCCCATTATGCAGTTTAATGATTTATAAATGCAGCTCTTCATATTGAATGGGGTCGGATTCTATTAAATTGCTGTCCCCAGGATCTTAAAGGAAACGGCCCTTGTGAACCGTGAATGGCTTCCTGTGTGTATCTTGGTGCTAGAATGTACAGATGGTCCATCAATTCAGCTGTTAATTGCCTGTTGAAAATGTCAACCCCTCACATCAGTCTTTGTGCCTCTTAACCAGAGGATAATGGAGGTCCTTGAAGTCAGGAAATCCATGGAAAAGATTCTTTCGTTTATTGGATATGATGGCTGTACCGTATTCTCTGGTGATATCGTCCCTTCTAGTGTATGATCTGGAATGCGCTGCCTGAAAAGGTGATAGAAGCAGATTCAATAATAACTTTTAAAAGGGAACTGGATAAATACTTGAAGGGGAAAAAATTGCAGGGCTGTGGGGAAAGGGGAAGGGGAGTGGGACTTTTTGGATAGCTCTTTCAAAGAGCCGGCACAGGCACGATGGGCCGAATGGCCTCCTTCTGTGCTATATTATTGCATGATTTTACATCTGCTTAAAATGAGAAGTCAGGTATAGCAGGGTTAGATGTGCCTCATCTCTGACTCTGACAGAAACCTCCTGCTGCATCAAGAAAGAACTTGCATTTATATAGTGCCTTTCACGGTCTCAGGACATCCCAAAACGCTTTATAACCAATAAAGTACTTTTGAAGTGTAGTCACTGTTGTAATGTAGGAAATGTTGGAATACATCAGTTGGAGATTTGCAGTTCCCAAACGATCGATGAGGGTGGAGCTGCTAATTTGGCACCAACATTTTCTGTGCTGTGAATTCCTGGCCGCAGGAACTGCACTCAAATCCAAGCTGCACTGAAGACCCTCTTAGCTGAGAGAATGATAGGGCTGCCAACCCTCCAATCAGCACTTTTGGCTGAAGACATTTGCAAACGCTTCAGCCCTGCTCTCACGCGCTGCACCGTTGGCTGAGGACTGAGATATCCATGGAGCCCCTTCCTCCCGCTAGTTGCCTGGTTGTCCCTCGCTATTTTGAAACTGATGTGTTGGAGGGAAGGAGCTTTCCTCTCATCTGCTGGTTATGGGACTGCTTAGTCCTGCCGAGAACCTGTTGCTTTTGTCGTTAAGATTGCAGGTAGCCTTGTGTAGTAGTTTCACTGGGTCAAACCTCATTCTAAGGCCTGTCTAGTGCTGCTCCTCGTACAGACCCCACCAATCACACCGTTTAACTGTTTGCCGTTACCATAGGTGCTAATTACAAAGGCACTGCTTAGAATGTATTATACATGCTGACTATTTCGGGCAGTTCAATAAGTTCTTACCCTGTACTGTAAAAGGCTGTGCTGATTTTAGGCAGAGTTAGATCTTCAAGCAGTTCCACTCAGCTGTTCGCTCTGTGTCAATGTGCGATTACCTTAACGATGAGATTCTGGATCCACTGCTAACAATTAGGAGAGGAAGTTGCTAAGTGGAGATTGCCTGTTTTTTAAAAAAATGGGAGCTGCATATAGTGACCCCACTATTCCCGGCCAGAATGGAGATGATTGGGTAATTCCTCCGTCAATCACGCCTGGAGACCACACTGCTGTGACTGGGATTGATTTTACACACATAATATGTATTCTGTAACTATCCTCCATTCACTGCAATTTGCTGGAGAAATAATCCTGCTTTTATCGGGAGACTTTGCTGTAGTTTCGGTCATGAGTTCTGTTTGCTGTAGTTCGTAGAGATTCTATTTAAATAGACTCTGTTTGCTGTAAAATGGACTGTTTGCTGTAAAGTCCCGCCCTCACCTCCAACTCATTGGCTGACCCAATGGTTTCAACACTCACTTTGGTTAAAAATATGTTGGTTACTCACCATTTTGCTTTTACCGTCCACTGCGTGTAACTGGCAAATCGCCGTAGCACCATCATGCCCACTATACGTGCTGGGGACTGTACACCTTCTACAATCCCTACTGAAGCAGGGTTGGTCTCTTGGTGTGGCGGTGACAGGACGGTGAGCCATGTGCCAGGCCATGAGATTTTTGTGGTGTACAATTCTGCTGCTTGTGGCCCACAGCCTTGTGAATTATTTCCTTCCTCAGCCCAGGGGCACTGAGGCCAATTGGGGCCCCAGTTGCTGCTCTTTGAGCTAAGTTAACCCGGCAATCACTGAGTCCCACTCCTGAGACTTGAACACATAATCTAGGCTGATAGTCCTGGTGCAGTACTGAGGGAGTGCTGCACTGTCGATGGTGCTGTCTTTTGGATCAGATGTTAAAACAAGGCCCTGTCTGCCCTCCTCGAAGGACATAAAAGATCCCATGGCACTATTTGATGAAGAGCGGGGGAGTTTGTCCTGGGCCAATGTTTATCCCTCAACCAACATCACTAACACAGATTATCTGGTCATTACCTCATTGCTGTTTGTGGGATCTTGCTGTGTACAAATTGGCTGCCACGATTCCTACGTTATAACAGTGACAGCACTTCATTGGCTGTGAAGTGCTTTGCAATGTTGTGAAAGGTGCTATATAAATGCAAGTCTTTCTTTTCTTTAAGCAGAATCAGAAGATCCCTTAAGTGCACTAAAATATTCTGAACAATTTTACAACACCAAGTTATAGTCCATCAATTTTATTTTAAATTCACAAGCTTTCGGAGATTTTCTCCTTCCTCAGGCAAATGTTTGCCTGAGGAAGGAGAAAATCTCCGAAAGCTTGTGAATTTAAAATAAAATTGATGGACTATAACTTGGTGTTGTAAAATTGTTTACAATTGTCAACCCCAGTCCATCACCGGCATCTCCACATCATAAAATATTCTGCGCTGCTCTGTACCGGGGAATACCTAATATAAACCACCACCTTGTCCAGGAATTTGTACCTCTGGTTTGTTCAGATACTGTCTGCAGTTTCCACCTAAACTCACATCTGCTTAATCTATGTGTTTAACAGGCCCTGATGTGCTCACAGTCGGGGACTCGCAGGGTTTTATTATTTTGATCACTCAGGAATGTTGCCCGAGGCTTTGGATATGTATGAGAACGAGAGCACAGCCCAGTGAGCACAACATCCAGCTGACTAAGCATCACGCGTTAACCCTCCCTCTCTCTGTAACCTCCTCCAGCCTTTCAACCCTCCGAGATCTCTGCGCTCCCCCAATTCTGGCCTCTTGCACACCCCCGATTTTAATCGTTCCACCATCGGCGGCCGTGCCTTCAGCTGCCTTGGCCCTAAGCTCTAGAATTCCCTCCCTAAACCTCTCCGCCTCTCTACCTCTCTCTCTTCCTTTAAGACGATCCTTAAAACCTACCTCTTTGACCAATCATTTGGTGACTCGGTGTCAAATTTTGTTTGATAATCGCTTCTGTGAAGCATCTTCGGAAGTTTTACTACGTTAAGGGCACTATATAAATGCAAGTTGCTTTTGTAGTAGTAGGTCGGTGCCTGTCGGAGATCACAGAGTTGTGCCCACAGAGGTTGTCAGCCTGAGTCTGAGTCATTCTTGCCTCTGAGTCAGAAGGTCATGGGTTCAAGTTCCTCCCTAGGGACTTGAGCACAAAATCCAAGCTCGACACTCCCAGTGCAGTACTGAGGGAGTGCTGCACTGTCAGAGGTGCCGTCCTTCAGATGAGACGTTAAACTGAGGCCCCATCTGCCCTCTCAGGTGGATGTAAACGATCCCATTGCGCTTTTTCAAAGAAGAGCAGGGGGAGTTCTCCCCGGTGTCCTGGCCAATATTTATCCAACCAACATTACTATAACAGATTATCTGGTCATGGTCATATTGCTGTTTGTGGGACCTTGCTGTGGGCAAATTGGCTGCTGCATTTCTTACATTACGGCAATGAGTACACTTCAAAAGTACTTCATTGATATCCTTCCTAAAGTGCCCAGAATTGGACACAATACTCCAGCTGGGACCTAATCAGTGTTTTATTAAAGGTTTACCATAACTCCCTTGCTTTTGTATCCTACGCCTCTATTTTATAAAGCCCAGGATCCCATATGCTTTTTTAACATCTTTATCAACTTCAAATATTTGTCTACGTACACCCCCAGTTCTCTCTGTTCCTGCACCCCCTTTAAAGTTGTACCATTTAGTTTATATTGCCTCTCCTCATTCTTCCTTCCAAAATATATCACTTCACTGTGTTAAATTTCATCTGCCATGTGTCTGTCCATTTCACCGGTCTGTCTATGTCATCTTGATTTGGTTTGGTGACTGGACCAATCACTTTTAACCACATCCTCGAAAACTCCTGATTCAAACTAAACCACAATCGAGTTACACTTTGCCCACAATTCAACCACAACTATCAATGTTTTTGTGGCGAGTTCTGCCAGCCTCCCAGTGACTTGCAGATGAACTGCCAGTTGCACAATAAGAGCAGGACCGAGTGTTGATGAGTAACTGCAGTCCTACAGGATTGGTGATTTTTATTTATTATTCCAATGCTCTCCTGACCGGCCTCCCATCTTCCACCCTCCGTAAACTTGAGCTCATCCAAAACTCTGCTCCCCGTATCCTAACTCGCACCAAGTCCCGTTCACCCATCACCCCCCGTGCTCGCTGACCTACATTGGCTCCCTGTCCGGCAACGCCTCGATTTTAAAATTCTCATCCTTGTTTTCAAGTCCCTCCATGGCCTCGCCCCTCCCTATCTCTGTAACCTCCTCCAGCCCTACAACCCTCCGAGATCTCTGCGCTCCTCCAATTCTGGCCTCTTGCGCATCCCCGATTTTAAACGTCCTAATATCTCTTTATATGGCTCAGTGGCAAATTTTATTTGATAATCGCTCCTGTGAAGTGCCTTGGGACGTTTTACTATGTTAAAGGTGCTATATAAATGAAAATTGTTGTTACTATTTTAATAGCAATTATTAAAAGAAAGACTTGCATTTATATAGCGCCTTTCATGACCTCAGGACATCCCAGAGCACTTTACAGCCAATGAAGTACTTTTGAAGTGTAGTCACTGTCATAATGTAAGAAACGCAGCAGCCAATTTGCGCACAGCAAGATCCCACAAACAACACTGAAATAAATGACCAGATCATCAAACTACTGGGAAACCTATGAAAGGAGATATTTCTGTTTGCCCACTATGGAGTGCACTCTCTTTCCCTGTAGGGAATGCTCCACTTACCTCAGCCTGGAGAAATTAGACTCGAGGATCCCCCCTCCCCTCCCCCATTATGCATTGAGTTGATGTTGGCATTTAACCAGCTAAAACCACACAGTTACTAACACAGGCCACTGTAAACCAGCGAGTCCAGCTAGACCCAGCCTCCCTGTTGGGGCACTGGCTTTCCCGCTTATATAGAGTTAACTGGGAAGATCCCAAGCCCCAGTGATAGGCTGACTGTGCCAATCCAGGCAGGCTGGCTGGTCAATCATCATCAGCAACAAATGGCGGCTTCGCTAGCGATGTCCCTATCCCGAGAATGAATTTTTAAAATGTTATGAAGCCCCTATCGACAAATTTGAGAACATAATTATAAGAACGAGTTGGGAGACCCCTGCAGATCGAACTCTTCAATCATGAGGGACAATGGCTGGGGGCTGGGGCTCGTTTCTCTAGAAAAGAGAAAGCAGAGGGGTGACCAGATAGCGGTCTTTAAAATTATAAGAGGGTTTGATAGGGTAGACGTAGAGAAGATGTTTCCAGTAGTGGGGAGATCCAAAACTAGGGGCCATAAATATAAGATAGTCACTAATAAATCCAATAGGGAATTCAGGAGAAACATCTTTACCCAGAGAGTGGTGAGAATGTGCAACTTGCTACCACATGGAGTGGTTGAGGTGAATAACATAGATGCATTTAAGGGGTAGCTGGATAAACACATGAGGGAGAAAGGAATAGAAGGATATGCTGATAGGGTGAGATGAAGCAGGGAGGGAGGAGGCTCGTGTGGAGCATAAACACCGGCATGGACCAGTTGGGCTGAATGGCCTGTTTCTGTGCTGTAATTTCTATGTAATTGCAGCAAAATGTAAGTTTTGTTAAGAACAGCAATCAATAGCTCAGAGGGTAAGACCAGCATCAGACTGACTTTTGGCCTGTGCTGAATAGCTGATCTTAGCTTGGGTACCAATTGGGAGCTGGAATTAGCTTCAGCTCCCTGGATCAGAGATGGGAGAAATCAGTCAGGGGCCTCATACTCCTGATTGGTGTCCAGTGACCGTGCAGGAAAGTCTGAATGTGTGCCCACCGGATAGGGAGAGGATCGGGCCAGGCTGTGGTCACCTCCCCCGCCTACCTATCCGCCCGCCCATCATGTCAATAGCCTGGTGGCACTCCCCGTCCAGACTCAAAGAAGAAAGAAAGAACATGCATTTATATAGTGCCTTTCACAACCTCAGGACGTCCCAAAGCATTTTAAACCCAATGAAGTGTAGTCACTGTCGTAATGTTGCAAACACACAGAAAGATCCCACAAACAGCAATGTGATAATGACCAGATAATCTGTTTATTGGTGATGTTGGTTGAGGGATAAATATTGACCAGGACATGAGGGAGAACTCCCCTGCTCTTCTTCAAAATAGTGGCCGTGGGATCTTTTACATCCACCTGAGAGGACAGACAGGGCATTAGCTTAACATCTCATCTGAAAGACAGCACCATCATGACAGTGCAGCACTCCCTCAGCCCTGCACTGGGAGTGTCAGCCTGGATTTTGTGCTCCAGTCTCTGGAGTAGGGGCTCAAACCCACAACCTTCTGACTCAGAGGCCAGAGTGCTACCCACAGAGCCACGGCCACATGAATAAGAGGTAATTGGGTGAACACAGAGCTCCCTGTCAATTGATAACCCAAACAGAGTTGGAAAAGAGGGTGAAAATTGGGGAGTGGGGTGGGGTGGGGGGTGGTGAAAAATTCTTTTTTAAGGTTTGGAAGAGAGACTGAATGTATTTATTAAATTCTGGAAATCCTACTGCAGATGCTGCCAGCTGTCCAGTGACTGATAAGTTGCATGTTGTAGCATGCTCTGTTTACCCAGTCTCTGTTGCCTCTCAGCATTCCAGTCTAAAAGACAGAATGACAACCTCCCATTCTTTGCTGCTGTTTAGTTTTCTCGAGCATTGTGATTACGCAGAGCGCGGAAATGATGACCAGAATAAACCCGGCGCAGGACAGGAATCTGTCCTTAATCTTCACCGGCAGCTCCCTATTGTCGAATGCTCGGAGAGGACGAATCTAATGTGACATGGCGTCAGCTTAACTAAACACACCCGAAAAATAAAAGAGCAGATTGTCGGGGAGGGAGCAGCCGTTTCAAAGTGACAGCAGTTATGTTGAAAGGTGTGTCGCTCTTACAATGGCCCCGATTTTAACTGCCCCCCCCCCCGCCCCCCGGCTGGTCCGAGGTGCCATCTTTCAGATGAGATATTAAACTGAGGCCCCGTCTGCCCTCTCAGGTAGACATAATAAATTCCATGGCCACTATTCGAAGAAAGGAGTTCTCCCCAGTGTCCTGGGCCAATATTTATCCCTCAACCAACATTGCTAAAAACAGATGACCCGGTCATTTATCTCATTGCTGTTTATGGGATCTTGCTGTGCACAAATTGGCTGCTGTGTTTCCTACATTACAACAGTGACTACACTTTGAAAGTATTTCATTGGCTGTAAAGTGCTTTGCAACATCCTGAGGTTGTGAAAGGCTCTACATACTTGAAAGTCTTTCTTTCTTTCCATCTATTATAACTCTTGGTCCAGCTCGTGTTTTGTAGCAACTCCTTGAACCATCTGGCCCTTATCCTCAATAGGTTAATCACCTGTCACATTCACTGCTCCCTTAGGGCAAAAGTTTGTCTTTGAGGAATGGCTGGCTCATGGCCGCCTATCCTGGGTATTAATCCCCCCCATTCTTACACACACGGTGCTGTATATTCCACTGGTATAGGGCTCGAATTTTAAGTTTGTTTAAACATTAACTGTCAAGGTCTGTCTTGGTCATATCAAGTTCTACTAGGCTTCGCCCACTGCCTCTGCTGCTTCTCCCCATCCCCTTCCCTACCAAACCAAACCTCTCCCCAGTCCCCCCGTCCTAGCCCTGAACCCCCGTCTCTCTCTAGTTTTGTTCCCATCTCCTCCCCATGCCCTCTCCAAGCTCATCTTGTCTATGAGATCCACCCCCTGCTCCCTGGACCCATTCCCATTACCCTACTGACCAACCAACTTCCCTTCCTGGCCCCCATGCTAGCTGACATTGTAAATGGTTCCTTCTCCTCAGGCACTATCCCCCTCCCTTTGAAAACTGCGATCATTACCCCTACTCCTCATTTGAATTCGAGTTGTTTACGTAGATTAGAAACAGTCGGGACACCAGCCCCCAGAGCGCTCAATTACATCGCACCTGCCCGACATCAGTCCCTTAACTGGTGACTGCTGCTTCTCTCCCCATTCAGCCAATTCCTTCTCTACCTGCAAGTTTTATCAAGGATGCCCACTGCCTTATCCTTGTCACACAGAACTTTATGGAAGGTTTTGTGGAAGCTTAGATACACTGGGGGTGAAATTGGTCTTCGCCAGTAGTTCATCGTGAGTTGGCAGGAAGTTAATGGGAACGAACATCAAATGCGGTGTAAAACGGGCTGCCGACTCGCTATAGGGAAGTTACGCTAAACATTTATAAATCACTGGTTAGGCCTCAGCTGGAGCATTGTGTCCAATTCTGGGCACTACGCTTCAGGAAGGATGTCAAGGCCTTAGAGAGGGTGCAGAGGAGATTTACTAGAATGGTGACAGGGATGAGGGACTTCAGTTATGTGGAGAGACTGGAGAAGCTGGGGTTGTTCTCCTTAGAGCAGAGAAGGTTAAGGGGAGATTTAATAGAGGTGTTCAAAATTATTAAGTGTTTTGATAGAGTAGAAACTGTTTCCATTGGCAGCAGGGTCGATTACCAGAGGACACAGAATTTAAGGTAATTGGCTAAAGAACCAGAGGGGAGATGAGGCAAAAAAGTTTTTACGCAGCGAGTTGTTATGATCTGGAATGTGCTGCCTGAAAGGGCGGTGGAAGCAGATTCAATAGTAACTTTCAAGAGGAAATTGGGATAAATACTTGAAGAGGAAAAATTTGCAGGGCTATGGGGAAAGAGCAGGAGGAGTGGGACTAATTGGATAGCTCTTTCAAAGAGCCGGCACAGGCACGATGGGTCGAATGGCCTCCTGCTGTGCTGGATGATTCTACGAGCTCATTTTGCCCAACTGGTAAAGACCAATTTCACCCCTCATTATACTGTAGGACTTTCCAACGTTTACTTGGGATGTCACATCCTGGAGAGCTCAAGGTCAGGCACAACTCACCACATCAGCTGCCATTCACTCGTTAATCCTCAAGTTTGTTCCTAATGGTTGACTCCATTATTTGCCAATTATTGATGTTAGGTTTCACTTGAACAGGGATGCAAGAGAGAGTAGTGAGTAAGCAAGCTCAGCTCAGCTCAGACTCGCAAATAAACCAATCAGCAAAAAAAAATAAATGACTGCAGGAAAGTGATGAGGTTTAAAAAATCGGATTAACAGTCGTTCAATTAAGAAATGACTAAATTCTAATTCAGTGCAATTTTACATTGAATAGTGTAGTCAGAATGCATTAACTCACTCAACGTTCGAGGCTCAATGACAGAGTGAGTTTGCATTCTCCTCGCACGATAGTTATATGTAAGATTTCTCACGGTAACCAATTCCACAACCCTTCGACGCCAAGGCGATCAATGTTTGCCTGATCTCATTCCCATTCTGACACAGCGGTCAGAATTTACTCGGGGGAGAGGGGAGGGGAGGGGAGGGGAGGATAAGGCAGGGAGGGAAGGGGAAGAGAGAGGTGGGGAGGGGAGGGGAGGGAAGGAGAAGGGAGGGGAGGGGAGGGGAAGGAAGGGAGGGAAGGAGAGAGGAGGGGTGGAGAGGTGAGGGGACGGGTGGGGAGCGGTGGGAGGGGGAGGGGTGGAGAGGGAAGGGAAGGGGAGGGGCAGGAAGGCAAGAGGAGGGGTGGGGAGGAGTGGGAAGGGGAGGGGAGGGGAGGGGAACGGTGGGAAGGGGAAGGGAAGGGAGGGGAGGGAGAGAAGGAGAGGGGAGGGATGGGGAGGACAGGGGAGGGAAGGAGAGGGGGGAGAGGGAAGGAGAGGGGAGGGAAGGAGAGGGGAGGGGAGGGGAGGGAGGGAGGGGAGGGAGGGGAGGGGAGGGAGGGGAGGGAGGGGAGGGGAGGGAAGGAGAGGGGTGTGGAGGGGAGGGAGGGGTGGGGAGGGGAGGGAAGGAAAAGGAGGAGAGGGCAGGGAAGGAGGGGGAGGGGAGGGAAGGAGGGGAGGGAAGGAGGGGGAGGGGTGGGGAGTGGTGGGAGAGAAGGGGATGGGAGGTAAAGGGAGGGAAGGAGTCAGAAGTGGTGGGAAGGGAGGGGAGGGAAGCAGTGGGAAGGGGAGGGGAGAGGAAAGGAGGGGAGTGAAGGAGAGGGAGGGGCAGAAAGGGAGGGGTGGGGATCGGTGGGATGGAAGGAGAGGGGAGGGGGAGGGAGGGGTAGGGAGGGAAGGGAGGGGAGGAAGGGTAGGGAGGGAAGGGAGGGGAGGGAGGGAGGGGAGGTGAAGGGAGGGGAGGTGTAGGGGGTAGTGGAAAGGGGAGGGGAATGGAGAGGATGAAAGGGAGGGGAAGGGTGTGGAGCAGTGTGAAGGGGAGGGTAGGGATGGGATGGGAGGGAAGGAGAGGGGAGGACAGGGGAGGGGTGGGGAGAGGAGGGGATGGCAAGTGAGGGGTGGGGAGCGGTGGGACGGAAGGAGAGGGGAAGGGTGGGGAGCAGTAGGGTGGGGTTGGAAGGGGAGGGGAGGAGAGGGGAAGGGACGGGAGGGAAGGAGTGGGGAGGTGTGGGGTGGAAGGAGGAAGGGGAAGAGAGGTAGAGAGCCGGAGAGGTTTAGGGAGGGAATTCCAGAGCTTAGGGCCGAGGCAGCTGAAGGCACGGCCGCCAATGGTGGAGCGATGAAAATCAGAGATGCGCAAGAGGCCAGAGTTGGAGGAGCGCAGAGATCTCAGAGGGTTGTAGGGCTGGAGAAGGTTACAGAGATAGGGAGGGGCGAGGCCATGGACAGATTTGAAAATAAGGATGTGAATTTTAAAATCAAGCTGTTCCCGGACCGGGAGCCAATGTAGGTCAGTGAGCACAGGGGGTGATGGGTGAACGGGACTTGGTGCGAGTTAGGATACGGGCAGCAGAGTTTTGGATGAGCTCAAGTTTATGGAGGGAGGAAGATGGGAGGCCGGTCTGGAATAGTTGAGTCTGGAGGTAACAAAAGCATGGATGAGGGTTCCATCTACTTTGACAAAGTGATGGAGCAGGTTAACCCCAGACACCAGTATCTCCTCCATGAGCATCATGAGGTCCTTTGTGAACGATGTTTTCGAGCGCATGGCGGGTGAGACTTCTTGCCTGGCCCGTTAAACGAGTGCTCGATCGTCAGCTCCCGGGAGATCCAGACCGCTCTACGCCCACTGCTGAACCAGCTCGGAATGTGACCAAGTTACACCGGCTCCCAGTAACACTCCACAATGTACTGAAAGAACATTGTAGCTGAATTAAAGGGTCAACTCTGGTCTGTTTATTGACTCGTTGTGGAGATTACACCTCTGGGGGGCAGTGTCGTTCTGCAGAAACTCCAAGGGAAGGTGTTCTTGATCTGACAGAGTTGCGCAGCCGGAGACGTCTGTGACAGAGGCAGACAGATGGCCACTAGTTTCAACACTGACAGGTTGCTGGGAATACAGAAAGACTGGCGGAAATTGGACTGTGAAAGCAAAAGGCAAACTGCAGATTCTCCACAGCTGGTCTGCGAGCTGATGGACTGCCCTGCTCCTGAACTTTTGTGATTCAGACACTGACACTGAAAACAGGCAGAGGAAATGGTCTGTGAGTCTCCCTGCGGCAGAACTCTGGAATTGATACAGGGCTGTGGGGAGAGAGCGGGGCAGTGGGATTAGTTTGGGATTGATACAGGGCTGTGGGGAGAGAGCGGGGCAGTGGGATTAGTTTGGGATTGATACAGGGCTGTGGGGAGAGAGCGGGGCAGTGGGATTAGTTTGGGATTGATACAGGGCTGTCGGGGGAGAGTGGGGCAGTGGGATTAGTTTGGGATTGATACAGGGCTGTCGGGGGAGAGTGGGGCAGTGGGATTAGTTTGGGATTGATACAGGGCTGTGGGGAGAGAGCGGGTCAGTGGGATTAGTTTGGGATTGATACAGGGCTGTGGGGGGAGAGTGGGGCAGTGGGATTAGTTTGGGATTGATACAGAGCTGTGGGGAGAGAGCGGGTCAGTGGGATTAGTTTGGGATTGATACAGGGCTGTGGGGGGACAGCGGGGCAGTGGGATTAGTTTGGGATTGATACAGGGCTGTGGGGGGAGAGGGGAGCAGTGGGATTAGTTTGGGATCGATATAGAACTATGGGGGGAGAGCGGGGCAGTGGGATTAGTTTGGGATTGATACAGGGCTGTGGGAAGAGAGTGGGGCAGTGGGATTAGTTTGGGATTGATACAGGGCTGTGGGGAGAGAGGGGGCAGTGGGATTAGTTTGGGATTGATACAGGGCTATGGGGAGAGAGCGGGGCAGTGGGATTAGTTTGGGATTGATACAGAGCTGTGGGGAGAGAGGGGAGCAGTGGGATTAGTTTGGGATTGATACAGAGCTGTGGGGGGAGAGTGGGGCAGTGGGATTAGTTTGGGATTGATACAGGGCTATGGGGAGAGAGGGGGGCAGTGGGATTAGTTTGGGATTGATACAGGGCTGTGGGGAGAGAGCGGGTCAGTGGGATTAGTTTGGGATTGATACGGGGCTATGGGGAGAGAGGGGGGCAGTGGGATTAGTTTGGGATTGACACATTTGGATGATACAATTATAAATTACTTCTCCATGTGGAAAAAGCCAATCCCTATTCTTCTTGAAACTTGCCCCTGGTTGTGAGATCACGGGAGTAATTTTAACCTAATCTGCCCCGTTGGAGGCCGTCGGGATCGGACCAGCCGCCTGTTTTACAACACGCCTGATTTAAATCTCCATTCAAGGCATTTCATTAAAACAAAATATTGCAAATAGGGAGGGCAGCCATTCCACACACAGCAAGATCCCACAACCTGTGATGAAATGAGCAAACAGTTAAACTGATTTCTTCAGAGGACATCAGGAGAACCTCTGGCTCTTTGGCTGCAACAGGTGAATGGGGGCCTTGTTTTAACACCTCACCTGGTATCTTGCACCTTCAAGAATAGAGCGTTTCCTCAGTGCTACACTGGAGTAACAGCCTGGATCAGGGGCTCAAGTCCTGGAGTGGCACTTGAAAACCATCACCTTCCTCCCAAACCCCTTTCTAAGTTAGTCTAAACCTTTATAAAACATTGGTTAGGCCTCAGCTGGAGTATTGTGTCCAATTCTGGGCACCACACTTTAGGAAGGATGTCAAGGCCTTACAGCAGGGTGCAGAGGAGATTTACTAGAATGGTACCAGGGATGAGGGACTTCAGTTATGTGGAGAGACTGGAGAAGCTGGGGTTGTTCTCCTTAGAGCAGAGAAGGTTAAGGGGAGATTTGATAGAGGTGTTCAAAATCATGAGGGGTTTTGATAGAGTGAATAAGGAGAAACTGTGTCCAGTGGCAGGAGGGTCGGTAACCAGAGGACACAGATTTAAGATAATCGGGAAAAGAACCAGGGGGGAGATGAGAAGAATTTTTTTTACGCAGCGAGTTGTTATGATCTGGAATGCGCTGCCTGAAAGGGCGGTGGAAGCAGATTCAATAATAACTTTCAAAAGGGAATTGGATAAATACTTGAAGGGGAAAATTTGCAGGGCTATGGGGAAAGAGCAGGGGGAGTGGGACTAATTGGATAGCTCTTTCAAAAAGCTAGCACAGGCATGATGGGCCGAATGGCCTCCTCCAGTGCTAACTCTGAGGTGAGAGTCTGGCTGATAACACTCCTGGATTGTCCTGGAGTTTCCAAGAATTAACGATTAATCTCCGTGCAACTCAAGGAGAACAATCATTGGGGCATTAAAAAAATTGGGTGTATTTTTATTTTTGTTTATTAGTTATAAAAATATTGGAGAATGATTTTAAAAGACAGGCTGTTTGACTGGACGAGGCGGCTGGAGGCAGGACGTCATGTGATGAAACCTCCAGGAATACGTCCAACCAGAGTTGGGAACCTGAGGTAAGGGTGTGACTGACTGAGCCAAGCAGGAACTGTAAATCAGTGAAATAATTCTGATCTTAAAACAATTTAAATGTGGTGCCCCTTGTACCCTGGGGAGGTGTGAACCAGTCTTTGGCTTTCGGACGTATGTATGTCCTAGGAGACCACAATCCTGAAAATAGCAAGGGGACACTAATAGGCTGCTTCATTAGGACTCGAAAATTTAATTTACTAATCACAAATGATAAAAGGTAAAGATGTGAGAGAGACACTGAGGGCTTTTAATTTCTGTTCCTCCCTTTATTGGAGGTGGTGAAAGAGAGCCAATCACTGTTTGGAAGGTCCAGACTCAGCCAAGACTTTCGAGTTGACTCAATAGCTGGACTTTGACAAACGGGCAGAATTGACACTGCTGTGTCAGCCAATCAAATGGAGGTGGGGCAGGACTAATCTATTTTACATAAACAAAGTCTATTTACTCAGCAAACAGAGTCTATTTAAACAGCAAAGAGTCTATTTAAAAGAGTCTCTTACAAACTAGAGGAAACAGAACTCATGACTGAAACTACAACAACTTCTCCCGATAAAAGCAGGGTGATTTCTCCAGCAAGTGGAAGATGGTTACATACAAATTCTGTGCGTAAAATCAATCCCCAATCACTTACAGCAGTGTGATCTCCAAGCGTGATTGACAGGGGAATTACCCAATCATCTCCATTCTGGCTGGGAATGGTGGTGTCACTGTATGCAGCCAACAACAGGAGACGTGCTCAGACCTGGCTGTTTACATATGGAGGGAGAAGTGAAAGGGGATCTTTAAGGAGCGTTTCAGTAAATCACAGGGTGTTAAAGGTGACAGAAGTCACTACCCCACCTAGCCTAATATCACCTGCTAACTCAGTACACTCCCCTCTCTACCTCAATCTGACTCATTCTTTCTGGAGTAAATCAGACATCTCACTGACTTTAGCTCAATTACAAGGATTACCTGATGAGTGAAAAGGAAGTAATAATTCATCCTTGAATAGATGTGTGAGAATCTTTGAGGCAGTAAATTCATTTATTGATGACAGCCTTATCATGTCAATCAAGTAATCTTCAGCCAACCTTAGTGCCAGCTCCATCTGGTTAACCAAAATCTTTTCAAAACACTTTTTGTATTTAAAACTCCCCAAAAAATAGATGATAAACTATCTTTTATTTTAAGCCATTAACAGCCTCACTCATCAAATACATCCAGTCCAGTCCTGATATCTGTTCTTTCTGCAGAGTCTCTGATGATGAGAGCTGATTGCTCCATAAAAACTCTAATTGTTGAGAGGAGCCCCTAATCAGTTTGGGAGAGACTGCTGATTGGACTCAGGATATTTCTTGATTGAGTTAGTGGGGAATCACCAGTCTTTCATGCAGGCTGATGGGGTTCCCTTTAATTGTATTGGAGAGAGCGAATTTCTGTGAGTTATCTGCAACCCGATTCTGTACAATCATTTCCAGCTTTCTTCCTCCTGGTAATTTTGATGGAATCTTTGCCCTCAATATACTGAGCGATGTCTGTGTTGATGAAGCAAATAATTTCCTTCCTTCTGCACCCAGTGTCACCCCCTGGGTTAGATACGGCACAGATAGAGACAGAGTATTCTGCAATTAACGCCAACTTGAAAAGGAAAAGTATTGCAGGGCCATGAGGAAAGAGTGGGGGAGTGGGACTAATTGGACAGTTCTTCCAAAGAGCCGGCACAGGCACGATGGGCCGAATGGCCTCCTCCTGTGCTGTAAGATTCCATGATAACCCCAATCTTGAACAAGCCTAGCGTGAGGCTGACAATTGGTGATGAGTTTTGGTCAGTTTTTTTGATGTCGACTTCTCGTCCTGAGGCTGTGAAAGGCACTAAATAAATGCAAATCTTTCTTTCGTTAAATGGTGTGATCTCAATATCATGTTAATAAACTATATGCCAGCTTGGAAAATATAAAAACCTGCAAGGTCGTCTGTGGAGAGAGAAACGGAGTTAATGTTTTAGGCCTGATGAAAGGTCATCGACCTGAAACATTAACTCAGATTCTCTCTCCACAGATGCTGCCCTGACCCGCTGAGCGTTTCCAGCATTTACTGGTTTCATTTCAGATTTTCAGCATCCACAGTATTTTGGTTTTGTGTTCTCATCTTCTTGGATTAGCAGAAAATGAGCAGAGCCTTAAATTGACCGTTTGTGATTTTGGGTTAATGCTTCTCGCTCTTGTGTCACTGGAGTGCTAGTCTATCTAAAATAAATGTTCCTCCGTTAAATCAGCAGTGGAATGTTACACGATGGAATCAAGTACTCACCCGCTCATGTCACAAAGAGTTATTTTTAGGAAATTACCACAAGTATTTTTGCCACAAATAAATTGGAGGAAACGACAAGTGAAAATTTTAATCCACTGCCGGGCTGAGCTGCTGCCGGGCCTGTAACACTGTTATGTTATTTCTCTCGGTCTTGCCATTAAATCAGGGCTCTCTGGGGTGGGGTCGTATCGGCCACCTGTTTTACGCCTCGCCCGATCTACGGTTCCGTTAAACTCTGCTGCCTGTATCCTAACTCGCACCAAGTCCCGTTCACCCATCAACCCTGTGCTCGCTGACCTACATTGGCTCCCAGTCCAGCAACACCTCGATTTTAAAATTCACATCCTCGTGTTCAAATCCCTCCATGGCCCTCGCCCCCTCCCTATCTCTGTAACCTCCTCCAGCCCTACAACCTTCCGAGATCTCTGCGCTCCTCCAATTCTGGCCTCTTGCGCATCCCTGATTTTCATCGCTCCACCATTGGCGGCCGTGCCTTCAGCTGCCTGGGCCCTAAGCTCTGGAATTCCCTCCCTAAACCTCTCCACCTCTCTCTCCTCCTTTAAGATGCTCCTTAAAACCTACCTCTTTGACCAAGCTTTTGGCCACCTGTCCTAATATCTCCTTATGTGGCTCAGTGTCAAATTTTGTGTGATAATCACTCCTGTGAAGCACCTTGGGAAGTTTTACTATGTTAAAGGCACAAAATAAATGCAAGTTGTTGTGTTGACTTCAACAGAACTCAATATTGAGCAGAGTGTGTAGCAGCCAGACAATGCGATACCGGACAATGCGATACCGGACAATACAATACCGGACAATGCGATACCGGACAATGCGATACCGGACAATACAATACCGGACAATGCGATACCGGACAATGCGATACCGGGCAATACGATACCGGACAATGCGATATCGGACAATGCGATACCGGACAATACGATACCGGACAATGTGATACCGGACAATACGATACCGGACAATGCGATACCTGACAATGCGATACCGGACAATACGATACCGGACAATGCGATACCGGACAATGCGATACCGGACATACCGGACAATGCGATACCGGACAATGCGATACAGGACAGTGCGATACCTGACAATGCGATACCACTCAATGCGATACCGGACAATGCGATACCGGACAATGCGATACCGGACAATACAATACCGGACAATGCGATACCACTCAATGCGATACCGGACAATGCGATACCGGACAATGCGATAACTGACAATGCGATACCACTCAATGCGATACCGGACAATGCGATACCGGACAATACGATACCACTCAATGCGATACCGGACAATGCGATACCGGACAATGCGATACCACTCAATGCGATACCGGACAATGCGATACCGGACAATGCGATACCTGACAATATGATACCGGACAATGCGATACCTGACAATATGATACCGGACAATGCGATACCGGACAATGCGATACCTGACAATACGATACCTGACAATATGATACCGGACAATGCGATACCGGACAATATGATACCGGACAATGCGATACCGGACAATGCGATACCGGACAATATGATACCGGACAATGCGATACCGGACAATACGATACCGGACAATGCGATACAGCTTAATACGATACCACTCAATGCAATACCGGACAATGCGAAATTGGACAATAAGATACCGGACAATACGATACCGGACAATAAGATACCGGACAATGCGATACCTGACAATGCGATACCGGACAATGCGAAATTGGACAATAAGATACCGGACAATACAATACCGGACAATGCGATACCGGACAATGCGATACCGGACAATATGATACCGGACAATGCGATACCGGACAATGCGATACCGGACAATATGATACCGGACAATGCGATACCGGACAATACAATACCGGACAATGCGATACCGGACAATGCGATACCGGACAATAAGATACCGGACAATGCGATACCGGACAATATGATACCGGACAATGCGATACCGGACAATGCGATACCGGACAATACAATACCGGACAGTGCGATACCGGACAATATGATACCGGACAATGCGATACCGGACAATACAATACCGGACAGTGCGATACCGGACAATATGATACCGGACAATGCGATACCGGACAATGCGATACCGGACAATGCGATACCGGACAATATGATACCGGACAATGCGATACCGGACAATATGATACCGGACAATGCGATACCGGACAATGCGATACCGGACAATATGATACCGGACAATGCGATACCGGACAATGCGATACCGGACAATATGATACCGGACAATGCGATACCGGACAATACGATACCGGACAATGCGATACAGCTTAATACGATACCACTCCAAGCAATACCGGACAATGCGAAATTGGACAATAAGATACCGGACAATACGATACCGGACAATAAGATACCGGACAATGCGATACCGGACAATATGATACTGGACAATGCGATACCGGACAATGCGATACCGGACAATATGATACCGGACAATGCGATACCGGACAATACAATACCGGACAATGCGATACCGGACAATACGAGACCGGACAATATGATACCGGACAGTGCGATACCGGACAATATGATACCGGACAATGCGATACCGGACAATGCGATACCTGACAATACGATACCTGACAATATGATACCGGACAATGCGATACCGGACAATATGATACCGGACAATGCGATACCGGACAATGCGATACCGGACAATATGATACCGGACAATGCGATACCGGACAATGCGATACCGGACAATATGATACCGGACAATGCGATACCGGACAATACGATACCGGACAATGCGATACAGCTTAATACGATACCACTCAATGCAATACCGGACAATGCGAAATTGGACAATAAGATACCGGACAATACGATACCGGACAATAAGATACCGGACAATGCGATACCTGACAATGCGATACCGGACAATGCGATACCTGACAATGCGATACCGGACAATACAATACCGGACAATGCGATACCACTCAATGCGATACCGGACAATGCGATACCGGACAATATGATACCGGACAATGCGATACCGGACAATGCGATACCGGACAATACGATACCGGACAATGCGATACCGGACAATATGATACCGGACAATGCGATACCGGACAATGCGATACCGGACAATGCGATACCACTCAATGCGATACCGGACAATGCGATACCGGACAATACAATACCGGACAATGCGATACCGGACAATACAATACCGGACAATGCGATACCGGACAATATGATACCGGACAATGCAATACCGGACAATACAATACCGGACAATGCGATACCGGACAATATGATACCGGACAGTGCGATACCGGACAATATGATACCGGACAATGCGATACCGGACAATGCGATACCGGACAATATGATACCGGACAGTGCGATACCGGACAATATGATACCGGACAGTGCGATACTGGACAATATGATACCGGACAATGCGATACCGGACAGTGCGATACCGGACAATGCGATACCGGACAATATGATACCGGACAGTGCGATACCGGACAATATGATACCGGACAATGCGATACCACTCAATGCGATACCGGACAATGCGATACCGGACAATGCGATACCACTCAATGCGATACCGGACAATGCGATACCGGACAATGCGATACCTGACAATGCGATACCTGACAATGCGATACCGGACAATGCGATACCTGACAATATGATACCGGACAATGCGATACCGGACAATGCGATACCTGACAATACGATACCTGACAATATGATACCGGACAATGCGATACCGGACAATGCGATACCGGACAATATGATACCGGACAATGCGATACCGGACAATGCGATACCGGACAATATGATACCGGACAATGCGATACCGGACAATACGATACCGGACAATGCGATACAGCTTAATACGATACCACTCAATGCAATACCGGACAATGCGAAATTGGACAATAAGATACCGGACAATACGATACCGGACAATAAGATACCGGACAATGCGATACCTGACAATGCGATACCACTCAATGCGATACCGGACAATGTGATACCTGACAATGCGATACCGGACAATACAATACCGGACAATGCGATACCACTCAATGCGATACCGGACAATGCGATACCGGACAATATGATACCGGACAATGCGATACCGGACAATGCGATACCGGACAATGCGATACCGGACAATGCGATACCGGACAATATGATACCGGACAATGCGATACCGGACAATACGATACCGGACAATGCGATACAGCTTAATACGATACCACTCAATGCAATACCGGACAATGCGAAATTGGACAATAAGATACCGGACAATACGATACCGGACAATAAGATACCGGACAATGCGATACCTGACAATGCGATACCACTCAATGCGATACCGGACAATGCGATACCTGACAATGCGATACCGGACAATACAATACCGGACAATGCGATACCACTCAATGCGATACCGGACAATATGATACCGGACAATACGATACCGGACAATGCGATACCGGACAATATGACACCGGACAGTGCGATACCGGACAGTGCGATACCGGACAATATGATACCGGACAATGCGATACCGGACAGTGCGATACCGGACAATGCGATACCGGACAATATGATACCGGACAATGCGATACCGGACAATGCGATACAGCTTAATACGATACCACTCAATGCAATACCGGACAATGCGAAATTGGACAATAAGATACCGGACAATACGATACCGGACAATAAGATACCGGACAATGCGATACCTGACAATGCGATACCGGACAATGCGAAATTGGACAATAAGATACCGGACAATATGATACCGGACAATGCGATACCGGACAATACAATACCGGACAATGCGATACCGGACAATACAATACCACTCAATGCGATACCGGACAATGCGATACCGGACAATATGATACCGGACAATATGATACCGGACAATGCGATACCGGACAATGCGATACCGGACAATATGATACCGGACAGTGCGATACCGGACAATGCGATACCGGACAATGCGATACCGGACAATATGATACCGGACAGTGCGATACCGGACAATATGATACCGGACAGTGCGATACCGGACAATATGATACCGGACAATGCGATACCGGACAGTGCGATACCGGACAATGCGATACCGGACAATATGATACCGGACAGTGCGATACCGGACAATATGATACCGGACAATGCGATACCGGACAATGTGATACCGGACAGTGCGATACCGGACAATACGATACCGACAATGCGATACCGGACAGTGCGATACCGGACAGTGCGATACCGGACAATACGATACCGGACAATACGATACCGGACAATGCGATACCGGCCCATAGGAATTTCTACAACCTCTGTTTCAACTTCCAAACTACAGATCAACCATGACCATTCAATACGATACCAGACAATGCGATACCGGACAATGCAATACTGGACAATATGATACCGGACAATGCGATACTGGACAATGCGATACCGGACAATGCGATACCGGACAATGCGATACCGGACAATATGATACCGGACAATGCGATACTGGACAATATGATACCGGACAATGCGATACTGGACAATGCGATACTGGACAATATGATACCGGACAATGCGATACTGGACAATATGATACCGGACAATGCGATACCGGACAATGCGATACCGGACAATGCGATACTGGACAATATGATACCTGACAATGCGATACTGGACAATATGATACTGCTTAATACGATACCACTCAATGCAATACCGGACAATACGAAATTGGACAATACGATACCGGACAATGCGATACCGGACAATGCGATACCGGACAATATGATACCGGACAGTGCGATACCGGACAGTGCGATACCGGACAATATGATACCGGACAATATGATACCGGACAGTGCGATACCGGACAATGCGATACCGGACAATGCGATACCGGACAATACGATACCGGACCATAGGAATTTCTACAACCTCTGTGTCAACTTCCAAACTACAGATCAACCATGACCTAACTGAAAGGTGGAGCAGACTCAAGGGGCTGAATGGTCTCCTCCTGCTCCTATGTTCCATATACTTGGCATGCATAGAGCGGGGAGGGGCTTTAGTCCGATACCCTGTCAAAGCAGGTTATGGTCACTGCGTCTAAAACTAGAAAGGAAATGTTTGGAATTGTAATGGCAGTTGTTGATTGGTGACTCGATGATGTCATTGTGTTCTCTGCTGCCGTGTTCCATTCTCTTCCTGTTGATTAATGTTACCCGACAACGTACCAGATGGGAATGTTACTTTAAATGCTGGTAAGTTGTTTTGACAGGAGATGACCTACTTAAAACCTGGATAATAATCAGCTGCTCAGTGACATTTTGCTGCTCAGGAGTTCTCCAAAGCAGCGACACAATCAATTTCTGAATATGTTCCATTACAATTGGATTCTGTGCGTTCCTTTATACTCCACCTTGTATACTCCTCCTTGTATACTCCACCTTGGATACTCCACCTTGGATACTCCACCTTGTATACTCCTCCTTGTATACTCCTCCTTGTATACTCCACCTTGGATACTCCACCTTGTATACTCCTCCTTGTATACTCCACCTTGTATACTCCTCCTTGTATACTCCTCCTTGTATACTCCTCCTTTGTAAGGTTGTACTTGGAAGTTCTGCAATCTGTCTTAGAAAGGTGATATTTCATATGAGATGGGGTTTACCATTGCTGAGAGTATTTAGGATAGTCGCCTGTAAGTGAGCCTGATTAAAGGCAATCTAGTGTATACAGTGCTGTACCCCTTATATTATTCAGTGACACACCTGTACCTGTAGCACTATTCGAAGAAGAGCAGGGGAGTTCTCCCCAGCATTCTGGCCAATTTTTTCCCCTCAACCAACCTCACTAAAATAGATTATCTGGTCATTTATCTCATTGCTGTTTGTGGGATCTTGCTGTGCGCAAATTGGCTGCCGCGTTTCCTACAACAGTGACGACACTTCAAAAATACTTCATTGGCTGTAAAGTGCTTTGGGACATCTTGAGGTCGTGTAAGCCGCTGTAGAGATGTTCTTTCTTTTCTTTAACTCTACCCGCTCAGCAGAAACCGGGCAAGTGGGCAATTAAAAATGGGCAGGTTACTTACCCACTCGGAACTTAACCCCTTCCCGCAGTCTCTGATATTGACCTGCAAATACTATTTGACTCTGAGCTGAGCTTCTGACCCCATATCGGCTCCATCACCAAGACCACCTACTTCCACCTCCGTAACATCGCCCGTCTCTGCCTCTGCCTCAGCCTATCTGCTGCTGAAACCCTCATCCATGTTTTCGTTACCTCCAGATTCGACTATTCCGCTGCTCTCCTGGCCGGCCTCTCATCTTGCGCCCTCCGGAAACTTGAGCTCATCCAAAGCTCTGCTGCCCGTATCCTAACTCGCGCCAAGTCCCGTTCACCCATCACCCATGTGCCCGCTGACCTACATTGGCTCCCATGCAGCAACGACTCAAATTGAAAATCCGTCCATGGCCCTCGCCCCCTCTCTATCTCTGTAACCTCCTCCAGCCCCTACAATCTTCCAAGATCTCTGCGCTCCTCCAATTCTGGCCTCTTGTGCTTCCCCGATTTTAATCGCTCCACCATTGGCGACCGTTCCTTCAGCTGCCCAGGTCCTGAGCTCTGGAATTCCTTCCATAAACCTCTCCAGCTCTCTACCTCTCTGTCTTCCTTTAAGACACTCCTTAAAACCTACCTCTTTGACCAAGTGTCCTAATATCTCCTTATGTGGCTCGGTGTCCAATTTTGTTTGATAATCGCTCCTGTGAAGCGCCTTGGGAGGTTTTACTACGTTAAAGGTGCTATATAAATGCAAGTTGTTGTTGCTGTGTCTACCCCTTTAAGCTGCATCTTTAGGCTTTTACACCCTGCTGTAGTATTTGATTGCCCCCCTACCAATGGGCGACCTCCCAGTGACAGGTGCTTATCGAGCTGGGACCTTGCCCTCATTATGTAAATGACTCTTACCCAAGACACAGGGGCAGGGGCAGAGTTCTAGGTGTTAACACAAGAGCTCTTTTTGCACCACCTCACTTCCAGTTGGGCTCGGGCCCCATTGGGAGAATCTTCCTGGTATCCCCTGGTGATGGAGCTGTCCCATTAACCGGCCACCAGCTGGTTCCCCACGACTGACAGATGGAGGAGAATCAAACACAGGTGCCTGAGGCGGGAGGCCCCAATGCTCTAACTAAGTTACACCTTCAAATCCCCTTAAACGGTTTTTAAATCTTTGAATTTTGTTTTTCCCTTTTTGCTTTTTGTTGATTGCTCGTAACGAGAGGTGAGCTGTTTGTACGACAGGAGTGACACATGCCATGAATTCAACAGACAGACTTCACTACAGGAATCTCAACTTGTCACCATCTGTCAGTAACACTCACACTGCAGGAGCCCTGGAAATAATTTGTAAGCCTATTTAAGGCATTCCTGCCCCAGGCGCAGTGTGGCAAGAGCAAGCTGGCACTTAATGGAGAGAGACAGCAAAGCAGATATTCCCCAGGAAGCTGCCACCTTATCACTTTTCACTAACAAGCTTTATTCGGTTAGCAGAGTGATCTTTTCCTGAAAAAATTAGTTGGGAATATTACCTTAAAATGGAGCTGAGGAGGGATAGCCAAAGCTCGTCTGGCCCCTGATTGAATATCAGTTACGTTTTAAGAGATGTGTCTCCATGACAACTGTCTCAATGCATCGAAATCTGCAGAAAACTTGGAATCGGGAAAACTGGAATGACCTTCACAGATTGTTTTAGTCAGGTGGTATCTCCTTGACTGCGGTTGTGAGACAGGGAGGTCCCTACACACACCCCTTGTATACCACATATGATGGATTTACTGCACTGGTCCGAGTGAGCCCAAAGCCTTACACCAGACTCACTATTGCATTGCCTCCTACCCCAGGACAGTTTTAAAAATAATTTCAGATTGGAACAGCCATTTTAAATTGCATTTTGGGGAACCCATTTTTGAGGCATTATAACATTCCCTGCACTGTGTGTTAATATACTTCCTACTCCATCGAGAACATATTAAAAACCTCATGTCTCTGCGCAATTCCTGTCAACAAAACCTTACTTCCTGTCGTCACATTTTTGTCACATTTTTATGTCAACTTTTCCCGATTGTAAATTTCTATGCCCATATTTATATTGGAAACTTCCTATGTAAACGTGTCACGTTGTAATTACACACTCCCGCCAGTGCTGATGCTTTAGTGTCTCAGGCTGGCATCTCCCAACTCATAGAATGATACAACACAAAAGGAGGCCATTCGGCCAGTTGTGCTTTGAAAGAGCTATCCGATTAGTCCCACTCCCCTCCTCACTCCCCATAGCCCTGCAAATGTTTCCTTTTCAAGCACATTGCTAGAATAATCCCTGTTCTATATAAGTAACACCCCTCTGTGCTAGAATAATCTCTTCTGTATAAGACACACCCCTCTGTGCTAGAATAATCTCTTCTATATAAGACACACCCCTCTGTGCTAGAATAATCTCTTCTGTATAAGACACACCCTCTGTGCTAGAATAATCTCTTCTGTATAAGACACACCCCTCTGTGCTAGAATAATCTCTTCTGTATAAGACACACCCCTCTGTGCTAGAATAATCTCTGTTCTATATAAGACACACCCCTCTATGCTAGAATAATCTCTGTTCTATATAAGACACACCCCTCTGTGCTAGAATAATCCCTGTTCTATATAAGACACACCCCTCTGTGCTAGAATAATCACTTCTGTATAAGATACACCCCTCTGTGCTAGAATAATCTCTGTTCTATATAAGACACACCCCTCTATGCTAGAATAATCTCTGTTCTATATAAGACACACCCCTCTGTGCTAGAATAATTTCTGTTCTATCTAAGACACACCCCTCTGTGCTAGAATAATATGATTTTTAAGACTCACCCCTCTGTGCTAGAATAATCTGTTTTATATAACACACCCCTCTGTGCTAGAATAATCTCTTCTGTATAAGACACACCCCTCTGTGCTAGAATAATCTCTTCTATATAAGACACACCCCTCTGTGCTAGAATAATCCCTGTTCTATATAAGACACACCCCTCTGTGCTAGAATAATCTCTGTTCTATATAAGACACACCCCTCTATGCTAGAATAATCTCTGTTCTATATAAGACACACCCCTCTGTGCTAGAATAATTTCTGTTCTATCTAAGACACACCCCTCTGTGCTAGAATAATATGATTTTTAAGACACACCCCTCTGTGCTAGAATAATCCCTGTTCTATATAAGACATACCCCTCTGTGCTAGAATAATCCCTGTTCTATATAAGACATACCCCTCTGTGCTAGAATAATCTCTGTTCTATATAAGACACACCCCTCTGTGCTAGAATAATCCCTGTTCTATATAAGACATACCCCTCTGTGCTAGAATAATCCCTGTTCTATATAAGACATACCCCTCTGTGCTAGAATAATCTCTGTTCTATATAAGACATACCCCTCTGTGCTAGAATAATCTCTGTTCTATATAGGACACACCCCTCTGTGCTTGAATAATCTCTGTTCTATATAGGACACACCCCTCTGTGCTTGAATAATCTCTGTTCTATATAGGACACACCCCTCTGTGCTTGAATAATCTCTGTTCTATATAGGACACACCCCTCTGTGCTTGAATAATCTCTGTTCTTTATAGGACACACCCCTCTGTGCTAGAATAATCTCTTCTATATAAAACACACCCCTCTGTGCTAGAATAATCTCTTCTATATAAAACACACCCCTCTGTGCTAGAATAATCCCTGTTCTATATATGATCATACACTCTATGTTAGAATGGATGGTTTAACTGTCTAATTTCCTGCCCCAGTCCCCAGGATTTCAGCCGCTCTGCCAGATATTCAAGGCGGTTCAGTTTGTGTGTTTTTTTTTCCCCCTGCTGCTGGCAAAATAAACCATGCGAAAACTGTAGGTATCATGTGAAAATGAGAGGGTCTGGATTTAGCAGCGAGCGCTCTCCGCCAGCCGGCGATTAGTTTAATGAAGTCGGAAGGGGCGATCTGATGGGGAGCTCCGGCAGCTCAGGGAGATTCCCTGGGATTAGGGAGCAATTCCTGTTCTGGAGTCCTTGGGATTAACGTAGATAAATGCACGGCGTGCATTTAAAAAGCTTGTCCATTTACAGATTAATATTATCATTAAATTCTCATTTCAAATCGGAATTAAGCGGCGTGAAGACACAGTAAAGAAGATGAGATCCTCTCGTTATAGTTTTGTGATGTGGAGATGCCGGTGATGGACTGGGGTTGACAATTGTAAACAATTTTACAACACCAAGTTATAGTCCAGCAATTTTATTTTAAATTCACAAGCTTTCGGAGGCTTCCCCCTTCACATCGTTCACCTGAGGAAGGAGGAAGCCTCCGAAAGCTTGTGAATTTAAAATAAAATTGCTGGACTATAACTTGGTGTTGTAAAATTGTTTACTATAGTTTTGTGAACATTCAGCAGTGCGGCGCACTCTGGACATTTAATTTAAATATGAATTCTGTCTCTTCCCCCCTTCAATGTCGGGGTCAGACCCAATCTGTGCCGCTCAGCAATTCTGCAAAGGTTGAATTTCGGATCCGCCTCCCGTCTTGTTCCTGGACCACGGGCGTCCCTCAATGTGGGAAGGTGACGGAGGGACCCACATTTTAATTCCCGTCTGATCTTCTTTCTGTCCTTATAACTTTGTTCCATCATGAAGGGGGCATTACCTTAAAATTAGAGTCAGCTCATTCAGGGGTGATGTCAGGAATCACTTTTCCACACAAAGGGGAGTGGAAATTTGGAACTCTCTCTCCCCAAAAAGCTGTTGAGACTGGGGGTCAATTGAAAATTTCAAAACTGAGATTGATGGATTTTTGTTAGGCGAGGGCATTAAGGAACCAAGACGGGTAAATAATCTAATTGGATGGTGAAACAGGCTCGAAGGGCTGAATGGCTTTCTCCTGTTCCTATGTTCCTATCATAGCAGCAGATTGTTTCCCATTGGAAAAGGAGGATACATTGTGAGTTAATATGAAAATGAGCAGAACACAATCATACCGAATCATTTGAAGGACTGCAGCATTTTCTTTCTCTCTCCGAAGTTTCTGGTCCAGTCCCACACCAGGTCCCGTTCACACATCGCCCCCCTGTGCTCACTGACCTACATTGACTCCTGGTCCATTAACACCTGAGATTTAAAATTCTCATCCTTGTGTTCAAATCACCCAATGGCCTCGCCCCCTTCCCTATCTCTGTAACTTAGACAGCTGATCGCGGGCGAAGGAAATCGGGGATCCGTAAAAGGCCAGAATTGGAGGAACGCAGAGTTCTCGGAGGGCTGGAGGGCTGGAGGGAGGGGGCGAGGTCACGGAGGGATTTGAACACAAGGATGAGAATTTTAAATTTGAAAAGGTCAGTTGTGCTGACCCACTGCACCAACATTCAGAACTATTTCTTAAACTCCACAGTAAGATAAAGCCCCGATTGATCGTAGTTAAGGGCAAGGAATTTCTTGCAGTTCGACAAGCTGTGATAAATTTCTACGCTCACCGTGTGCACTGAGATTTGCTCCACAATTTTGCATAAAAAAGTCTAGGAGGCAGTGGAGCAGGTCTGGGTGTGAACAGGGCCCCTTGCCCCGTCACAGCAGAACTTCCACTAACTGAGAAGAACATTAGGAACAGGATGAGGCCATTCAGCCCCTCAGGCCTGCTTCACCATTCAATCAGACGTTGGCTGATCTGTATCTTAACTCCATTTACCCGCCTTTACTCCATTACCCAGCAACATGCTATAGACAGAGCGAAGCGATTCCACAGCCTACAGATGAGATCAAAGCTCTGCAGTCCTGCCACATCCAGTCGTGAATGGTGGTGGGCAATTAAACAACTAATGGGAGGAGGAGGCTCTGTAAACATCCCCAACCTCAATGATGGCAGAGTCCAGCATGTGAGTGCAAAAGACAAGGCTGAAGCGTTTGCAACCATCTTCAGCCAGAAGTGCTGAGTAGATGATCCATCTCAGCCTCCTCCCGATATCCCCACCATCACAGAAGCTAGTCTTCAGCCAATTCAATTCACTCCACGTGATATCAAGAAACGGCTGAGTGCACTGGATACAGCAAAGGCTACGAGCCCCGACAACATCCTGGCTGTAGTGCTGAAGACTTGTGCTCCAGAATTAGCCGCGCCTCTAGCCAAGCTGTTCCAGTACAGCTACAACACTGGCATCCACCTGACAATGTGGAAAATTGCCCAGGTATGTCCTGTCCACAAAAAGCAGGACAAATCCAATCTGGCCAATTACCGACCCATCAGCCTACTCTCGATCATCAGCAAAGTGATGGAAGGTGTCGTCGACAGTGCTATCAAGCGGCACTTACTCACCAATAACCTGCTCACTGATGCTCAGTTTGGGTTCCGCCAGGACCACTCAGCTCCAGACCTCATTACAGCCTTGGTCCAAACATGGACAAAAGAGCGGAATTCCAGAGGTGAGGTGAGAGTAACTGCCCTTGACATCAAGGCAGCATTTGACCGAGTGTGGCACCAAGGAGCCCTAGTAAAATTGAAGTCAATGGGAATCAGGGAGAACACTTTCCAGTGGCTAGAGTCATACCTAACACAAAGGAAGATGGTAGTGGTTGTTGGAGGCCAATCATCTCAGCCCCATGACATTGCTGCAGGAGTTCCTCAGGGCAGTGACCTAGGCCCAACCATCTTCAGCTGCTTCATCAATGACCTTCCCTCCATCATAATATCAGAAATGGGGATGTTCGCTGATGATTGAACGGTGTTCAGTTCCATTCGCAACCCCTCAGATAATGAAGCAGTCCATGCCTGCATGCAGCAAGACCTGGACAACACCCAGGCTTGGGCTGATAAGTGACAAGTAACATTCACGCCAGACAAGTGCCAGGCAATGACCATCTCCAACAAGAGAGAGTCTAACCACCTCCCCTTCACATTCAACGGCATTACCACCGCTGAATCCCCCACCATCAACATCCTGGGGGTCACCATTGACCAGAAACTTAACTGGACCAGCCATATAAATACTGTGGCTACGAGAGCAGGTCAGAGGCTGGGTATTCTTCAGCGAGTGACTCACCTCCTGACTCCCCAAAGCCTTTCCACCATCTACAAGGCACAAGTCAGGAGTGTGATGGAATACTCTCCACTTGCCTGGATGAGTGCAGCTCCAACAACACTCAAGAAGCTCGACACCATCCAGGACAAAGCAGCCCGCTTGATTGGCACCTCATCCACCACCCTAAACATTCACTCCCTTCACCACCGGCGCACTGTGGCTGCAGTGTGCACCATCCACAGGATGCACTGCAGCAACTCACCAAGGCTTCTTCGACAGCACCTCCCAAACCCGCGACCTCTACCACCTAGAAGGACAAGGGCAGCAGGAACATGGGAACAACACCACCTGCATGTTCCCCCCAAGTCACACACCATCCCGACTTGGAAATATATCGCCGTTCCTTCATCGCCGCTGGGTCAAAATCCTGGAACTTCCTTCCTAACAGAACTGTGGGAGAACCTTCACCACACGGACTGCAGCGGTTCAAGAAGGCGGCTCACCACCACCTTCTCAAGGGCAATTAGGGATGGGCAATAAAAGCTGGCCTCGCCAGCGACGCCCACATCCCATGAACGAATAAAAAAAAGCTTTCGATCTCAGTCTTGAAAGCTCCAATTACGTAGAATGTACAGCATAGAAGCAGGCCAAAGTGTGATCTAAACAAGTTTAACATAACTTCTCTGCTTTTCAATTCAACCCCTCTAGAAATGAACCCCAGTGCTTGGTTTGCTTCTTTTTATGGCCTTATTAACCTAGGTTGCTACTTTTAGTGATTTGTGTCCTAAGAACTGAATTCAAATTCTCAAACTGCCATGGTGGGATTTGAACTCGCGTGTATGCTGGATTATTAGTCCAGGACTCTGGATTTCTTGTCCAGCAGCATGACCACTACCTCAGCTGACCCCTTTGTAGGAAGGGCCATCACAGATTACTGATTTGGGGGTACTCATTCAATCTGAGCCAATTACTAGCATGTACACAATGTGATTCATTTTCTCTTCCTTGGAAGGAGCTTGGCATCAGCTTTACGTTTTGTATATATTTCGAGCTGCTCTGTGAAGCAGACGATATCCTAACGCTAATGAGCAGTGACAGCGGAATGCAAGCAGAAAATACTCTGAACTCATCGTTATAAAACTGACATATTGATGTGTCAGCTCCACAGGTCGGTGGGGATTCCTGAAACTTTCTTCCAACAGTAACTGGCAGTTTTGCTTATTTTGAAACTCAGAGGGTTATATATTTTGGTCTTTTCACAAATATAGGGTTAATTTTCCAGATTTTAAAGGCGCTTCACAGGAGCATAATCAAAACAAACATTTTACACAGAGCCCCATAAGGAGATATGTCTCTCTCCTCCTTTAAGATGCTTCTTAAAACCTACCTCTTTGACCAATCTTTTGGTCACCTGTCCTAATATCTCTTTATGTGGCTCGTTGTCCAATTTTGTTTTGATAATCGCTCCTGTGAAACGCCTTGTGACGTTTTACTGTGTTAAAGACACTGTATAAATACAAGTTGTTGCTGTTGTTGAGATGTTAGCGGGGTGACCGAAAGCTTGGTCAAAGAGGCAGGTTTTAAGGTGGGTCTTAAAGGAGGGGAAGAGAGGTGGAGAGGGTGAGGGAGCTTGGGGCCTAGGCACGGCCACCAATGGTGGGGCGATGAAAATCGGGGTTGCGCAAGAGGCCAGAATTGGAGGAACGCAGAGATCTCGGAGGGTTGTAGGATTGGAGGAGGTTACAGAGATAGGAAGGGGCGAGGCCACGGAGGGATTTGAACACAAGGATAAGAATTTTAAATTTGACGTGTTGCCGGACCGGGAGCCAATGTAGGCCAGTGAGCACAGGGGGTGATGGGTGAACGGGACTTGGTGCGAGTTAAGATATGGGCAGCAGATTCTAATGAACCCAAATCAATATGATAATTTGCCATTTCGGTTTCCAATGTGCTTCTGTGATCCAAATGGGCTGGAAGGAACACAAGAAATCTTGATGTGGAGATGCCGGTGATGGACTGGGGTTGACAATTGTAAACAATTTTACAACACCAAGTTATAGTCCAGCAATTTTATTTTAAATTCACAAGCTTTCGGAGGCTACCGCCTTCCTCAGGTGAACGATGTGGAAATGATGTGGAACGATTTCCACATCATTCACCTGAGGAAGGAGGTAGCCTCCGAAAGCTTGTGAATTTAAAATAAAATTGCTGGACTATAACTTGGTGTTGTAAAATTGTTTACAAGAAATCTTGAGGCAGATGTAGTCATGTCGGTCTGGCACTTTACATCCATTTAAATTGGCACTTTTATTTGCACTCACCTGTGGAGTGCTCAATACCTAGTTACAAACATCACAACACAGAAGCAGTGAAGTGCATTGGACATTGAGGTCCTGACTGATAGCATTAGTGAAACAAGGGCTCAACTTGTTATTGGGAGGTCCCACAAACTCTTGCTGGACCCAAATTACTGACCACATCACAAAGGTATGGGGAGAGTTGACTTAATCTGGAGATATGGTGCTTTCACAGGGCTTTGTTAATTATCTGAATGAAATGAACACCACACCACACAAAAGGGAATTGGATACTTGAAAAATAAAAATTTGCAGGGCAACGGGGAAAGAGTGGGGGAGTGGGTCTAATTGGATAGCTCTTTCAAAGTGCCGGCACAGGCACGATGGGCCGAATGGCCTCCTTCTGTGCTGTAAGATTCTATGATTAACACTCGCACTATCAAATTAATGGACCTTTGTTTTAATTACAACCTTGTAATTACTCCTAACCATCCATTATTTGATATATAAACCATCTGATACCCTTAATTAGACTGCAGCCATGTCATTACTCTCTGATAACATTTATTCTCTACATAAACCATCTGAATCATTGACTAGATTTCAGCCTTATAATCATTCCCTGATACCCATTATTCTGCTCATAAACCACCTGAACCCCTGAATTAGATTACAGCTTTATAATCACTACTGGGAGTCTATTATTCCACATATAAACCATTTCATCTTTTCGATTAGATTACTGACACGTAATCACTCCCCAGCATCAATGATTCTTGACTTAACTGGTAACATGAGTGTCATTCTGAGTGTTCCCCATATAATCCTTGTAAAACTGTGCACATCAATCCAGCTATTATCCCCACATTACTGCCTGAGAGAAGCAATCCCATCCTGTTAATAACAGGGTGCTTTGTTCTTGACTGTGGTGATACTAATAAGGACACTCTTACTCTTACTCTCGTAGTGGGAACGACAATACACGTCTTCAGAGGCATACCAAAAGCCACCTTCATGGCAACAATTCAGGACCTGCATTGGAGAGGAGTTAAAAAAAATCTCAGTAGAATATCGTTAACACTCAGCTCAAGGAATTACAATCAGAATTAAGAATCATTAACACAATTTGGCAGTGTGAGTGTGTGTGTATATATGCCTAGCCCTAAGCTCTGGAATTCCCTCCCTAAACCTCTCCGCCTCTCTCTCCTCCTTTAAGACGCTCCTTAAAACCTGCCTCTTTGACCAAGCTCTTGGTCACTTGTCCTAATATCTCCTTATGTGGCTCGGTGTCAATTTTTGTTTGATAATCGCTCCTGTGAGGCGCCTTGGGACGTTTTACTACGTTAAAGGAGATATATAAATACAAGTTGTTGTTATAAATGTGTGTGTGTGAGTTTATGTGTGCGAGTGTGTATATGTGAATGTGTGTGTATGTGTGAGTGTGTATATGCGTGTGTGTATATGTGTGAGCGTGAGTGTGTGTGAATGTGTATATGTGTGTGTGAATGTGTGTGTATATGTGTGAATGTGTGTATATGTGTGAGTGTGAGTGTGTGTATGTGAGTGTGTGTATGTGAGAGTGAGTGTGTGTATGTGAGCGTGAGTGTGTGTATGTGAGTGTGTGTATGTGAGCGTGAGTGTGTGTATGTGAGTGTGTGTATGTGAGTGTGTGTATGTGAGTGTGAGTGTGTGTATGTGAGTGTGTGTATGTGAGCGTGAGTGTGTGTATGTGAGTGTGTGTATGTGAGAGTGAGTGTGTGTATGTGAGCGTGAGTGTGTGTATGTGAGTGTGTGTATGTGAGTGTGTGTATGTGAGTGTGAGTGTGTGTATGTGAGCGTGAGTGTGTGTATGTGAGTGTGTGTATGTGAGCGTGAGTGTGTGTATGTGAGTGTGTGTATGTGAGTATGTGAGTGTGAGTGTGTGTATGTGAGTGTGTGTATGTGAGTGTGTGTATGTGAGTGTGAGTGTGTGTATGTGAGTGTGTGTATGTGAGTGTGTGTATGTGAGTGTGTGTATGTGAGTGTGAGTGTGTGTATGTGAGTGTGTGTATGTGAGTGTGTGTATGTGAGAGTGAGTGTGTGTATGTGTGTATGTGAGTGTGAGTGTGTGTATGTGAGCGTGAGTGTGTGTATGTGAGCGTGAGTGTGTGTATGTGAGTGTGAGTGCGTGTATGTGAGTGTGAGTGTGTGTTTGTAACATTCACACTTCTATTGTAACCAGAACTGGTGGCAAAACATAACGAGATTGATTTATAGCGGGGTTTTTTTGGGACCTGTTGCCGTGGTGATCACCCCTAGTTGATAAATGCTAATTGGTTCACAAGGAAACGGACATCTTATAATTTTCAGTAAGGCAAGAAATTCCACATCTTGGGTTCAATTTTTTAAAATTCGGAGTCAAAGCACATGATCATTTATGCAAATTTTCAGATTAACTTTGACCCAGACATTGTGAATTTTAACATTGTCGTCTTTTTTAAAATGGTATTTAATTACCTACAGAACGGGGGTTACATTTAATATATAGTTGAAGTCATTTGTACAGTCGGTGATCCGTGAGCAGGAAATACTATGAGGCTGTAATTATAATGCTGGTGCTCTGATCTCAGAGCTGTGGTTCAACTAACAGCAAAATGGTCAGATTGCTGGTTTTTCCGGGCATCCCTCCCCTCCCCTCCCCTCTCTCCTCCCCTCCCCTCTCTTCCCCTCCTCTCCCCTCCCTCCCCTCCCCTCTCCTCCCCTCTCTTCCCCTCTCCTCCCCTCCCCTCCCCTCTCTCCTCCCCTCCCCTCTCTTCCCCTCCCCTCTCCTCCCCTCTCTTCCCCTCCCCTCCCCTCCCCTCTCCTCTCCTCCCCTCCCCTCCCCTCTCCTCCCCTCCCTTCCCTCCCCTCTCCTCCCCTCTCTTCCCCTCCCCTCTCTTCCCCTCCCCACCCCTCCCCTCCCCTCCCCTCTCCTCCCCTCCCCTCTCCCAATCTTCTTATGTCACAGGAACAATGGCGAGCCCACTACATCTTGTAATGTAGCGAGATGCAAAATAGTCTTGGTTTCCGCAGGATTAGAACATGCGAAAATGACAGGCGGGAAAATACCAGCAGGTCCATCGAGCCTGCCCCAGACTCCTGGTGGCTGGAGCATCCAGACTAAACATGTCCTCTGACTCCCCCACCCCCCCACCAGTCCCCACCCACTCCCCGCAGCCACCTAATCTCCTGGGAGAGGCAAAAAAATCAGAAAAAAATCCCAGGGCCATTAAGGGAAAAAAAAACTCTGGAACATTCCTCTCTTACCCCCCCTCAGCTGATCGAAACCAGTCCAGGAGGTGTTTAACATGATTAAGTGATTTGATAGGGTAGATACAGAGGAACTATTTCCTCTGATGGGGGAAGTCCAGAACAAGGGGGCATAACCTTAAAATTAGAGCCAGGCCATTGAGGAGTGAAATCAGGACACACCTTTTCAAACAAAGGGCAGTGAAAATCTGGAACTCTCTCCCAAAAGGCGGTGGACGCTGGGGATTAATTGGAGCTTTTAAGACTGAGATCGATAGGTTTTTGTTGGGTGAGGGTATCAAGGGATTTGGAGCAAAGACGGGTAAATAGAGTTGAGGTACAGATCAGCCATGATCTGATTGAATGGCGGAACAGGCTCGAGGGATCAAATGACCTCCTCCTGTTCCCGTGTTCCCATCTAGACTTCAACTAATCCATTCACTTCTTTCACAGCCAGGGATAACCTGAGGTTGTCCTCAACCTCAGTAGCAGGCCACACTGTTCTATTCCTTTGCTAAACCTTTTTGTTCGATCCTTCCTCTCTAATTAAACACACACCTCTCATGGGTTCCTTCAGATCGCTCATCATATCTTTACCAGACCGAGTGTTTTCAAAGGTCCAGGTATTTGCCTCAAATCCACAAATGCCGTGAAAGTGACTATCTGAGGAATATTGGGAAGAAGGTTAGGGATTGGGGGTTGACTTACCTTCTTCCTCTGAACTTGAGTAGGTGGTGGATGGAAAAGCCTCGAATCTACAGCTTATAAAGTCAAAGGCCATCCCTGTGCGGACCTGAATGTATGTTCTGGTATTGTCAAAGCTCCTTCCCCAAGGGGAATATGGTTAAGCAATGGAGCCACTCCCGTTGGAAGCAGTAATTAAGTGGGGCCTCAGTGGGCCTCTGAGGCTTCGGAGCGTAGAACTCAATCTGAACTCAAACCTCCGATTGTTGATATTTTCCAAACTCGCACCAATGCACTTTACTGGGTGCTCACAGCGTTTATCAGAGGGAGCAGATGTGTTAGAGAATTACACATAGGATCAATATCTACCACAATTACCACTTTCCATCCCAGTAAGTTGAAAGCCTTCAGTGTAATTCCACTGGTTTCAATCCTGTAGGTGGTGACGAGCATAACAGACACCATCCAGGACAAAGTGTTAAGGGAGCCCCTGCCACTGGACTCACTATCCACACCTTGCACCACCAGCACACCTGTGTCTGCAGTACGAACCCATCTACAGGATGCACTGCAGCAGCTCGCCAAGCTTACTTTGACCTTGTGACTTCTACCACTGAGAAGGACATCAGCAGCAATATCATGGGAATACCATTACCTGCAAGTTCCCCTCCAAGTCACACCCCACCCTAACTTGTCCAAATATCGCTGTTTCTTCATCGGTGCTGGGTCAATATCCTGGAATTGCCCACCTAAAGGACTGTAGTGCTTCCAGGAGAAGACCCACCACCACCCACCTTCTCAGGACAACGAGGGTTGGGCTTTGCCAGTCTCGCCCGCATCCTGAGAGCAAAAGAAAATTCCAGGAAAATGCACAGAGCAACAACTTACATTTCTATAGGTGCTCGTCACCTACACAGAGGCGGCTCAAAGCGGTTTATGGATTGGAGCAAAACCAATGGGTGCAGAACAGAAAGAAAAAGAAGAGAGTGCAGAAAAAAAATGAAGGGCAGACAAAGGCATGGGTTGAAGAGAAGGGTTTTAAGGAACTTTGAAGGTATGGAGTGAAGTTACAAGGCAGAGGAATTGAGGGAGAGAATCCCAGAGGGCAGCTTGACTGAAAAAGCAGCCATTGATGTGGACGTGGGATGAATGGGGACCGAGGGGTAACCTGGTGCCAGAGGAGCAGACGGCGTCTGCCGGATGTCAAGCTGGAAGAGCTCAGCACCTTAGAACAGGATGAGGCTACGAAGGGATTTGAAAGTAAAGTCGAGGTTCTCGCGATCAATTTGCTAGAGCCTGAGGGACCCGTGGATCGGGGGGCGATGGGAGTGCGGAACAAAAGGTGGGACGCTAAGGTGGACGGTGTTCTCATACAGCCATTACAGTCAACATCTACAATGCCTGGAGCACGAGATCTCTGCATTGTACACAACTTCCCTCATGTGTTCCCTTTAATTGACCAACGATGACTTAATCAGAAACACTTTCTTCAGAAGAATTCTCATGAAGAGATCCATCGGTTTTGACAAAACTCAATGTGTGCCTCACATCCTTTAAACAAGCTTAGTCTCATGAGAAGGCAATATTACAAGCTACACTTTAGGTAATGTTTATGTATCATCTTGTATATTGTTCTATTGTACATCTGCTCGTGGGATTACACACATCTTTTTTTGTGCATTTATTACAGCTGCTGAAAAATATGGTAACACTGTAATTACTTCTGTGCCAAAATATCCCATTTATTTTAACTGCAGTCCTTGGGGGGGGACAATGGAAGTTTAATTTTAAAGAGGCAAAAAATATATAAAATCGAGGCAGACCGCAGAGTAAATGTAGTTTCGCCTTCCATGTAAAAGATTCAAGTCTCAGCCTCAACCAACTATCATGGACCAGTTTCACTGTTCACCAACTCTACTGTTATCGAGGGGATTTTGCAAGAGCTTCTCTGGATGGGAGCCTGGCTCACAGAATT
This sequence comes from Heptranchias perlo, assembly GCF_035084215.1. Lineage (NCBI taxonomy): Eukaryota > Metazoa > Chordata > Chondrichthyes > Hexanchiformes > Hexanchidae > Heptranchias > Heptranchias perlo. Next base: position 2,512,795 of record NC_090358.1, read on the forward strand.
GTGTAGCTTTATTTCCGCTCTACCCTCAGTGTGAAGCCTCGCTAGACGGGAGCGGATTGGAGGCGGGGTGGGGGGGTTCAGAGAATTGGCCCTACAGTGTTATCGCCCTAGGTCCGACCCGTGCTCCCGTTGAGCGAGGCTCCACTCCAGGAGCAGAGCGTTGGAGAATGACCCCTTTGTCCTGTAAATGCAGTCTCAATGCAGCTCCAGGCAGCGACCTGACCCTGGAGTGAGGTTTCCAGGAGATGGCATATTCACCCCTCGGGCCTTAACTCTGGATTTACGCTGCACACGTTTAGTGTTGGTATGAAGCCAAAACCATTTTGCATCGACGCTAAACCTGGACATGGAGAGTATTCGAGTGGCCGATGGGGACTCTGAGTAGAAGGCTTGACCTTAGACCCAAGGCTTCACTGCTCTGGCAGTGCCTGTTACCCTGGCCAGTTATTCTTTGCTATATTTTCTCCATCCCCCCTCCCCCTTAAAGGATAATGGTTGTCCACACTCTCAGACTATCAGCAATAGTCCCTGGACCAGGAGTGGGACACTCACAATTTTCTGCTGCCTTGCCTGCAGTACTGAGGTCAGCTAACTCAGATCAGACTGGGGATTGAACATGGAGCCTCCTTGGTCTCAGCTACTCAACTGGAAAATACCTGAGGAGTCCCAAAGCATAGGATTTTCAAGCAAGAGAATCAGGTCTAAATCTCAGTCTGAGCTGATTAATCTTTGTAGTACGATAATTGAAAGGGAAAGGTAACTCTCTGGTTAAGTGCCATTGCCAATAATATTTATCCCATTAACTTAGTAAGAAATGCAGGAGAAATTTATGTACCCAGAGAGTGGTGAGAATGTGGAACTCGCTCCCACAAGGAGTAGTTGAGGTGAATAGTGTAGATACATTTAAGGGGAAGCTCGATAAGTACATGAGGGGGAAAGGAATAGAAGGATATGCTGATAGGGTGAGATGAAGAGGGGAGGGAGGAGGCTCGTGTGGAGCATAAACACCAGCATAGACCAGTTGGGCCGAATGGCCTGTTTCTTTGCTGTAAATTCTATGTAACTTGGATACAACTCCCACAAAGGACCTGAGCCTTAGAGAATGCTGGGGCTGATGGGAATGGATGTATTGACAGTGTGTGACCCGAACCATGTCAGGTCCTGCCAGGTCATTCTCCACACACTAACTCCTGATCTTAGGGCCTGTTTGGGTTCTGGGAGAGTGACTGCTTCACTTTACCAGGTGCTGCTGCTCCAGGAGAGGCCTCACTGGCAGGGAGAAAGTGACGATTCCCTTTGGTAGATGAGAGGATCCATGGCTTCACAGTTTTACATTGAGGTGTCAGCTCGCCTCTGAGTCAGAAGGTTGTGGGTTCTAGCCCCACTCCAGAGATTTGCACTGTCGGAGGGTCAGTACTGAGGGAGCGCTGCACTGTCGGAGGGTCAGTACTGAGGGAGTGCTGCACTGTCGGAGGGACAGTACTGAGGGAGTGCTGCACTGTCGGGGGGACAGTACTGAGGGAGTGCTGCACTGTCGGAGGGTCAGTACTGAGGGAGCGCTGCACTGTCGGAGGGTCAGTACTGAGGGAGTGCTGCACTGTCGGAGGGTCAGTACTGAGGGAGTGCTGCACTGTCGGAGGGGCAGTACTGAGGGAGTGCTGCACTGTCGGAGGGTCAATACTGAGGGAGCGCTGCACTGTCAGAGGGGCAGTAATGAGGGAGTGCTGCACTGTCGGAGGGGCCACCTTTTGCATAAAATGTTCAACCGAGGCCCCATCTGCCCTCTCAGGTGGACATAAAAGATCTCTAGGCACTATTTCGAAGAAGAGCGGGGGAGTTCTCCCCGGTGTCCCGGCCAATATTTATCCCTCAACCAACATTCTAAAACGGATTTTCTGCTCATTATCACATTGCTGTTTGTGGGATCTTGCTGTGCACAAATTGGCTGCCACGTTTCCTAATTACAACAGTGACCACACTTCAAAAGTACTTCATTGGCTGTAAAGCGCTTTGGGACGTCCTGAGGTTGTGAAAGGCACTATATAAATGCAAGATCTTTCCTTCTTTTGAAGATAGAATCGTTCATACTTAGGAGCTCACTGACTGACGAGGAACTGTGCATCTCCCATCAGCTACACTCCAATATAGAAGGGCCTATAACATGTTTTCATGTGTCTGTGTCTGGGTCTGGCTCCCCCTCCCTCCTCTCCCTTTCTCTGCATATCAATAGACAGAGAATTACTTTCTCTGTTTTAATTTGCACGTGTGACTGAATTAGAATGACAGAATTAGAATGTGTTTGAAGTGCCCCTGCTATCACTCGAATGGTAGCCCGGCCGACTGCATCTCTCTTTCATTACCGTTTCGAGACTCCCACTCGGTCCTATGTTCAGGGCCGATTGGAACATTTCCATTTCGACATCACGCAATTGTTCCTCAGCAAGTCCATGCAGGAGAAACATCAAAGGCAGCGGGAACTTTGCATTTTATTATTATTATTATGATTCATTCTCTCTGAAAATGAATATATTTATGATCCAAAAGAGGTTCTTATCAAAGAATTAAAAAGACTTGAAACGGTTTTATTAAAAGCAAATCGTGTCTGACTAACCTGATTGAGTTCTTTGATGAAGTAACAGAGAGGGTTGATGAGGGTAGTGTAGTAGATGTTGTATATATGGACTTTCAAAAGGCTCTTGGTAAAGTACCACATAACAGACTTATTTGGAAAATAGAACCACGTGGGATTAAAGGGATGATGGTAACTTGGGTACATAATCGGCTGAGGGATAGGAGGCAGAGAGTAATGATGAACAGATGCTTTCCTGACTGGAGGGAAGTGTGCAGTGGGGTCACCCAGGGGTCGGTATTAGGACCATTGCTTTTCTTGTTATACATAAATGACCTGGACTTGGGTACAGGGAGTACAGTTTCAAAGTTTATGGATGATACAAAACTTGGCAATGTAGTAAATAGTGAGGAGGATAGTAGCAGATTTCAGGAGGACAGAGACAGACTGGTGAAATGGGCAGACACATGGCAGATGAAATCTAATGCAGATAAGTGTGAAGTGATGCACTTTGGGAGGAACAACATGGAGACGCAATATAATCTAAATGGTACTATCTTGAGGGGGGTGCAAGAGCAGAGGCACTTGTGTGTACATATTCACAAATCTTTGACGGTGGCAGGGCAGGTTGATAAGGTGATTAAGAAAGTGTATGGGATACTTGGCTTTGTAAATAGGGGCATTGGATACAAAAACAAGGAAGTCGTGCTAAACCTTTACAAATCACTGGTTAGGCCTCAGCTGGAGTATTGCATACAATTCTGGGCACCAAACTTTAGGAAGGATGTCAAGGCCTTGGAGAGGGTGCAGAGGAGGTTTACCAGGATGATACCAGGGAAGAGGGACTTCAGTTATGTGGAGAGACTGGAGAAGCTGGGATTGTTCTCTTTAGTGCAGAGAAGGTTAAGGGGAGATTTAATAGAGGTGTTCAAAATTATGAGGGGTTTTGATAGAGCAAATGGGCAGAAAATGTTTCCACTGGCAAGAGAGTCGCTAACCAGAAGTCATAGATTTAAAATAATTGGCATAAGAACTAGAGGGGAAATGAGGGGAATTTTTTTCACACAGAGGGTTGTTAAGATCTGGAACGCACTCCCTGAAAGGGTGGTGGAAACAGATTCCACAGGAACTTTCAAAAGACAATTGGACATTGTACTTGACGAGGACTAATTTGCAGGGTTATGGGGAAAAAGCTGGGGTGTGGGACTACATTGGACAGCTCTTTCAGAATGCCAGCACAGGCACGACGGGCAGAATGGCCTTCTTCTGTGCTGTAAGATTCTATGATTCAATGACACATCTATTCAGAGGGAAAAACAAAAGTGTTTGGAAATGAAAGGTTCAACTTGTAAAATTAAAAGTGAGCAGAAACATGTTTTTAAATGTCTGCTTTTGCTTATTTTTTCTGTTCATTCCATCTCAACATTCCCTGTCCATTGTGGCCACCACTTGCCATCAACTCTAAGGGACCAACCATAGCCACTGAGGTAGGTGGGAGAAGATACCCAAAGGGTAGGTTGCTCGATTAAATTTCCCTCCCTCGTTGCCTGCTCGTGGATTTGCACCAGCAGCTGTAACTAGTAGTAATCCTATAACCCGCTGAATCCCTGAAACTACGGCCAGAGTTCCCCCGCACTGCACAAGGTGCAGTCAGGCTCCCCAGTCCATGCCACGTTTAACAGGCTCTGATCTCTCTCCCTATCTCCTTGGACTCTGGTTTGGACTCAGGTTCGGTGTGACGGTGATGACACTGACCTGGGACCCCCAGTCAGAGCGGTGGGGGAGAAGTCGCCGGGCCGGGGGGTGCGGGGCGGGGGGAATTTAAATCGCAAACACCTCCCTGGCTCGGGAGATCCACGCCCCATTCTGGGAGACTCCCGCGCACTCTGGGAGGGTTGGAAACCCCACCGATGCCCCATAATCAGCCCAATTTACAGAGTTAAAAGGGAGTCACTGTATCAACGTGTAGGTGTTTGGTGCGGGAGCGTTTACATTTAAGTTTTGCGCCCATTAAGGCGAGGGATGGTAGTGCTGGGGAATAGAACTCGTCCCATTTCAGACACCTGGGGTCCATTTTAACTGTTCCCAACAGCAGCTGGACGTCCCCCCACCCATGTTTTACATCCCATATGATTTTCCTTTCCGTTGACTTCAAAAAATTGGGTGGGGTGTAAAACGAGTGGCCAACCTGTCCCGCCCACTTCCCGTCCATAGGGTCGCCAACTCTGGCTGGACGTATTCCTGGAGGTTTGGTCACATGACCTCCTGCCTCTAACACCGCCCCGCCTAAACAAACAGTCTTTCCCCCTCCCCCCCTCCGTCTCTAATATTTCTATAACTAATAAACAAAAGTGTTCAAAGAAAATGAAAAAATTCACACAATTTTTTTTTAATGCTGCGATGATTTTTCTCCTGGATTTTTGCTCGCGGCAGTGTCCTGGAGATTAATCTTCAATTCTTGGAGACTCCAGGACAATCCTGGAAGGTTGGGAACCCCTACACCCGATGGGAGCAGTTATTATCGATCCCCACACCCCATCGTCAGCATCAAGCAGCCCCAGGTCAGGTCTTTTGTGCTCCAAGGATGCAATTTAGCCTCAGCCTCAGAGGAGCATTCTTTGCAGTTCCCACACCAGCCACCCCACTGCCCCTCTGAGTGAGATTACCAGTTAATGTTCAGTGAGGGACAGTTTTTTTGTGGCAAGCCTACAAACTGGGCTGAAACTGTCCAAACTCGTTTCACACAGGACGTTTACAGCCAGCAGACAGACGAGACTTGGGTCCCATCAATTATAGATTGGAGTTGAACCCAAGTCGGAGGGTTTAAAAGTCAATGTCTATCCCCCAGTGCAAAACCTAGATCCACAGGAAGGTTTTTAAATGATGCCCCATCCATTAAATAGGAAAATATTTCTTTCTCATTAAGATTTTGTGAGATTGAAAGTGCTTAAAAATTGATAAAAGCTGTAAATGGAGTAAACTTACTTTGGACAAATTTACATTTACAGATGTGCTATTCCAAAAGTTAATACAATAACCAACGTTAGGATAAAAACCTAATTTCTATCCACAAGTATCCCTCTGCGGACTACAATTAGTGCACTGGTTAACATGTATGTGGTAAATTGCTTCCTCGACTATCACAGTCCAAGGGTGGTTAGAATGTGGAACTCACTACCACAAGGAGTGGTTGAGGCGAATAACATAGGTGCATTTAAGGGGAAGCTCGATAAACACATGAGGGAGAAGGGAATAGAAGGATATGTTGACAGGATGAGATGAAGTAGGGAGGGAGGAGGCTCGTGTGGAGCATAAACACCGGCATAGACCAGTTGGGCCGAATGGCCTGTTTCTGTGCTGTAAAATTCTATGTATGTAATTAACCCAAAGCAGTGCAGAGAGGGGATCATAGCTCTATCGTGAGTATTGCTGTAATTCTAATTCCGACATAGCTGAGATTTAATTTTTTTTAAAAATGCTGTCATTTTTTACAAGAGTATTAAAAAATATCTGATATAAATAATTTGTATCGAGGCTTACAGTCTTGTGAATTCCTGAACAATTTCTTTTCAATTAATTTTTTGTTTATATTATTTTTTTCACAGAGTTAAATGTCTGTTTTATTTTCAAAGGAGAGTTCTCCCTGATGCCCTGGCAAATATTTGCACACAGCAAAATCCCACAGCAATGAGATAATCTGATTTTAGATGTTGGTTGAGGGATAAATATTGGCCAGGACACTGGAGAGAACTCCCCTGCTCTTCTTCGAATTAGCGGCCATGTGATCTTTTATGTTCACCCGAGAGGGCAGACGGGGCCTCGGTTTAACCTCTCATCTGAAAGACGGCACCTCTGACAGTGCAGCACTCCCTCAGTACCGCACTGGAAGTGTCGGTCTAGATTATGGTACTTGAACCAGCAAGCTTCTGACTCGAGTTCAAGTCCCCTGCGACCACATAATCTAGACTGATTAATCTATCTATCTGTTTGTTTTATATATATTTAAAATATACTTATATATTGCAGCTATAAGAACATAATAGAATCTGAAGCAAGCCCACTCCATGCATGAGTAATCAAGCATGGATTCCTCCTTCACCCCCTGCCCATGGTGCCATGATTCTGACTGAGATTGCTTTCCCCAAACCCAGAGTACTGCCTTCTATATATTCAGGCACACAAGCCCCTCCACTCTAAGTATATCAGAAATATACTTATGTACATTACTTCCTATTTAATCACAGGATGCATAATTGTGTAACAAGCTTCATTATCTTAGAGTATACAATTGCAATTTTTCTCTCATTATTTCCTATGTAAACAAAAGCCAAGTGATTGAATGTGCTTGTGTACTTAAACTGCTTATTTGCATGAAATGTTTCTCTGCAGACTGATTCCATCTCCTGGTCTGACCAAGGCCAGTCAGAATCCAAACCATCAGGATAGCCAGCCAATTGGAATAACATGCTTCTCTGTGTCCATTCATGTTTCTGTCATTCACTGAAGCAGCCGCTCAGATGGTCTTTCACCCCTTGGACGTGATTCTAATTTCAGTCTGATGGGAGGAAAGTCTCCTCTCTTCATTCCCTGAAGTCTGATAAGCTCATGCAGTTCCTAGTGGGCATATGCGCTGCCCAAAACTGCCCATAATTTGCCTCAAATTGGCAGACTCACACAGGACATTTTTATAAAAATTCATTCTCGGGATGTGGGCGTCGCTGGCAGGGCCGGCATTTATTGCCCATCTCTAGTTACCCCTTGAGAAGGTGGTGGTGGGCCTTCTTCTTGAGCCGCTGCAGTCCGTGTGCTGAAGGTTCTCCCGCAGTGCTGTTAGGGAGGGAGTTCCAGGCTTTTGACCCAGTGACGGTGAAGGAACGGCAAGAAAGCTGTGAGCTTTGGAGGGGAACTTGGCGGTGATGGTGTTTCCCAGCTGCCCTTGTCCTTCTAGGATGGCCAGTGTGGGAAAGGGCATCATTCATATTGATGCAGTAGTGGGCAATTTTTCTGAGGGAGCTTTGGTCCACAACAGGCAGTAGTGTATCCGCCCTGGGAATGTTTGAAACTGACATGAGGTGCCAGAAGTGGAAACAGTGTTTTACCTTGATGAGATATAGATTTCTCTTGGGATGGGGCAAAGTTATATTTGAAACAATAGAAATGGTTGTAGTGAGGATTGCAATTGAAAACAAATCCCTGTTTATTTCAGTGCTTAATCCCATAGCCCACGTAATTCACAAAGGACATCAGTCCCAACATCATATAACTAAGGAGAATCATTGCAATATTTTAATGCAATATTCTCTGACAACAGCCTCGAAGGAAGAATATTTCATGGAATTTGGGTTCTTCACTTAACAAGGCTCTGCAGAGACTCAATTTATGACTATCGGGACAGACTGAACAGGTCTTTTCTCTAGAAAAGAGAAGGCTGAGGGGTGACCTGATAGAGGTCTTTAAAATTATGAAAGGCTTTGATAGAGTAGACGTAGAGAAAATGTTTCCACTTGTGGGGGAGACCAGAACTAGGGGCCATAAATATAAGATAGTCACTAATAAATCCAATAAGGAATTCAGGAGAAGCTTCTTTTCCCAGAGAGTGGATGGAATGTGGAACTTGCTCCCACTTGGAGTAGTTGAGGTGAATAGTGTCGATGGATAAAGGGAAGCTAGATAAACACATGAGGGAGAAAGGAATAAAAGGATATGCAGACAGGGTTAGATCAAGTAGAGTGGGAGGAGGCTCATGTGGAGCATAAACATCAGCATAGACCTGTTGGGCCGAATGGCCTGTTTCTGTGCTGTAAAATTCTATGTAATTCCATGTACTGAGCCCTAACCCTGTCTCTCCCCCCCTCCATCCTGATATAAAACAAAAACAAAACATTCCTACACCTTTACGTTTAGCCTGCGTGTGACTCACAGATAGTTTTCCAATTCAACGATGACTCACACTCTCGGTCACTTCGAACATTAAAGAGCATCCTTGCTCTGCGCCTGCTCCTTGAGGGACTCGTTCTAGGGGGGCTGCAGCCCCTGCTGTGACCTGTCCAAGCCCATTAGTTTTACAGAGACTATTATAAGCTTCGGGCACCTGCTGCCTTGGATTCTTACTGCTCTGGAGACCAACTTCGACAGTTTACAAGATCTCAGTTTGTCCCCGTTGCCCTGCTGCCAATCCCGAGGCCATGCGGAAAGAGCAGGCGATTCGGGTGTCTGGAAGAGCTTTGGTTTATTATTATCAGGGGTTGGAGCTGATTGCAGGATGATGAAGCAACTCCCAAACCCAAAGCCAAGGTTCTCATTAAGCAGGATGAATTTATTTCTCAGGACAATCAATTATAAAAACGAGTGGATCCCCAGTGGCATTGCTTACGGCAAGCTGGCGATACATCGGCGGTAAAATTGGACATGGGCGGAGATGCAAAACATGGATGTACCATAGACCCCGGGAATCGGTTCTGTTGAAGTCCACGGGGCGTATAACGAGCGACCGATGCCCGTTTTGCATCCCCCGCCCATGTCCAATTTCACCCTCAATCATTTTTATAAGGACAGTGTATTATTCTGCTGCTAAAGTGCGGCTCTGTGCCTGTCCCTTTAAGGCCACGCAGTTCCGATTGCTGTAAACAGGCGCTTCCTGCAGTCTGTTGGAGGGTAATTGTCTGTAGGAGTTGGCAGCAACAGGAAATGAGCAAATCACCTCCCTTTTTTAATGCACTCGTCTGAAATTCTTCTTTCTGCTATTTCACGGATTGCACGAAGCTGAATGGGTCAATCCATGTGTCGGCCATTCCTTGTAAAACACCGTCTACACTGGTTCAGCCGCTCTTTGCTGTAAATGATGTTTGTGACGCGGTTGAAGTTTGCGATTACAAGAAGGAGCTTTGGTCTGATGATTATTTTGAAACTAATTCTCTTTGCAGTGGGTTCCATACTCCACCTCCCCGAGTCACCCCATTGGACCCGGGTAATTTATCATCACTAATACAAGTCACATTAGCAGAATGGGACTTAGCTCCAATCACCAGCTCCTGCATATCCGTTATTATTACAGAGCAATATTTGGGCACACGAAGTATCGGGGAATAATTATTACAGTCAAGTATGCTTCGACATGATAACCAGATGGGAAATAAAAATTGATTTTATTTGTGACCCCCCCCCCCCAAATCAGATTTTCCAAAATGCATTATGACCTGAGGATAGGTGGATTTAATGCAGGAGAGTGGTCAGTAGCGAGTTGATTGCGAGTGGAGCATACACCAAAAAGTCCTGCTCGTGCATCTCTTTTCATAGGAAACCTCTCTTGGGTTTTTACCCAGATATCTTTCTTAGGTTCACATCAGCATTCTTGTGTGTGGGCTTGGTATCGTCTACAAACCAGACTGTACCTTTACCTGGGTAAATGTAGTGAAAAAGAAAGACTTGTATTTCTACAGCGCTTTACAGGCAATGAAGCACTTTTAAAGTGTGGTCACTGTTGTAACGTAGGAAACACGGCAGCCAATTTGTGCACAGCAAGATCCCACAAACTACAGTGTGATAATGATAAGCTAATCCGTTTTAGATGTTGGTTGAGGGATAAATATGGGCCAGGGGAGAACTCCCCTGCTCTTCTGCGATCTTTTACATCCACCCGAGAGGGGCAGACAGGGCCTGGGTTTAACGTCTCACCTGAAAGACGGCACCTCCGACAATGCAGCACTCCCTCAGTACTGCACTGGGAGTGTTGGCCTAGATTTTGTGCTCAAGTCTCTGGAGTGGGGCTTAAATGCACAACCTTCTGACTCCGAGGCGAGAGTGCGACCCACGGAGCCAATGACTAACGCCTCAGAGAGCCCGTGCCCCAGTGCTCTGACTTACTAGAATATCTTAGGTGCCACCACATGATCTCCTTGACTTTGGAAGATGCAAGTCAGTAGCTCAGGCTACAAGCTGACAGGTAAATTTATTGAACATTAAATAGGTAAAGTGGGCAATACTCAGTACAAGCAGAATATTTACATCTATTTCAAACGTCACTAATCTCACTTGCATTATTCAGCTCAAAATGTCAAAACATTTGGACCGAATAGCACTAATCGCTTTGCGCTGAATGGACATTAACATATTTAACTACATATTGAGGTATTCTACATATCAGAACGGGATATATATTCTTTGCAATTTGCAGAACGAGATAGTAGCACTCACACATTTAACCCCGAACGTACCAGCAAGAAATAATTCAGCGTGAAAAAAGACATGTAATTTGTGTCACATTGCTCTAAAGAGTGGAAAGCACTATCACCAATGTCATTGTACAAATGTTTAATGACCTCATATTAAATTCCTCTCTACTATTTTCAAAAAGACCAGTTAACAGCTCCGTTAAAACAGCAGAGAGAAGATTTTGATATGACTGCAGTAGGCATTTGTACAATAACATCAGTGAAGCTCATTTCTGACCCTTAAATGGAAATTTTCGCTGCCAAAAGTATTTCAACTACCAATAAAAACAGGAAATGCTGAAAACACACAGCAGGTCAGTCAGCCTCTGTAAACAGAAATGACAGATTAATGGTTCAAGTTGTAACCCTGCACTGAAGCCTACATTCACCCATTTACCACAGACGTCTCTCAGTGGAAGTAAATCTGAGTGAAAGTGCTGGTCCTTCGAGTTTTGTTAATTATTCATTGTGCTCATATTCCCCGGCGTCCCGTGTGCAATCCTGACAAATACTATTCGCAAGCCATCAACACTTGGTGGCGTTTTACAGCTGATCTGGATTGTACCTGGGACCTACTTCACCAGTTGCATCAAAGTCAGTGGTGCAACTGGGTGTGTCCCTGGCTCCGGCTGGATGGTGATCTCATTTGCTCCATATGTTGCAACAAAGCCCACCCTAAACCAAGTCAACTTTACTTGGATCAAACTCCCCCCGTGAGATAATATTTTCCAGGTATGGCTGTAATTCTGTTGGCTGTAAGGTGCTTTTATTATAAACTCAAGTGCTGCTTTAAGGGGAGCAATCGCTCAGTTCTGATGTCATTGTCTATAACACCACCCCCTTCTCCATTCAAAGGAGGATTAAAGCCAACTGGAGCCACAGCTTTGGTCTTTGGATTGCTTGATTCTTCTCTCCACTTAAAGGGAAACTCACCCAACGGTGGTGTCATTCCAATTTTCACATATTGAAAGAAGGAAAAATTGATTCAACAATTACCTTAGGCAGAGGTCAAGAAGACAGAACCCTTCATGGTGACGGCACAGTTTGTTCTCCTGCTTTGCGCCCCACACTCTTTAAAATTCCTCTTTTTTCAAGCAACTACCTCATTCCCTTTTTAAAGAATTGACGGATTCTACTTTGTGTAGTTGGTGCTGAGAGGAAAACCCTTGATAGCGCAATTATACATGGAGCCTGGATAGAGAAGGCTTCATGGGACAAATGGCTTTTTCATGCCAAAAATATAAGAAAGAAAAACATCAAAAAGAATCCTCATTTAATGGCATATTGTAGCCAATTAGATTCACTGCTATGTGAGTTGAGAAAGAGGGAGTCAGAGCAGGTGAGAGATCCCAGAAACCTCTTAGGGAAGCTTCCTGAAGGGCTCAACTGGTATATGTGGAGCCCAATGGGCAACTGACCCATAGGGAGCAGGGACATTCTGGGTTCGATATCCGATCTGCACCAAGTTACCTGATCCCACCATAGGGGCATGACGATTGGTGCCAGTATCCTTGCATTAGAGAAGGGAAAGATCAGCCAATGTTTCTGTTCCTCAGGATTATCAAGAGACCCCTCCTTGCTGGGTGGTGAATCCAACACACGGGTGTGGCTGTCGGGTGAGGACAGGATCAGGCTCAGCTGTGATGCCTCCCATTGTTGAACAGCTTGCTGACACTCAGGCCTCGATTTTAAACCCCCCTTCCCCCCACCCTCGACAGAATCAGGCAGTGGACGAGGATCCCACGAAAGGCAGGTGGGGGCCAAATTAATACACTGAGTCCCGAGGGTCCCCGGCTGCGGCCTCCTGCCCCCAGTGTTCACTCCCACTGCCTGGCCAGGCTGTCCATTTGGCCAGCTGCTGGGAGGGAGGTGGCCCTACGATATGTTAATGAGCCTCTGCCATTAAGATGGGCGGGGTCTCCATGTCCCCAGCCTTGCTGAATTCTTTGACCGAGCTCAGCCTCCCCCGCACCCTCCTCGCCTCCTCATCAATATTGGGGTCTCACTGTCTAGGCGGCTCACACGCGAAGTATAGACGCTTACTCTAGACACTAGAGGGCAACCATTGCAATTCAAAGAGCAATAGAGAGAAACTATTTCCGCTGGTTGGGGATTCTAGGAGTAGGGGACACAGTCTAAAAATTAGGGCCAGACCTTTCAGGAGTGAGATTAGAAAACACTTCTACACACAAAGGATGGTAGAAGTTTGGAACTCTCTTCCGCAAACGGCAATTGATACGAGCTCAATTGCTAATTTTAGATCTGAGATAGATAGCTTCTTGCCAACCAAAGGTATCAAGAGATATGGGCCAAAGGCAGGTATATGGAGTTAGATCACAGATCAACCATGATCTTATCAAATGGCGGAGCGGGCTCGAGGGGCTGAATGGCCTGTTCCTGTTCCCATGTCCCTATAAACCATCCCCTGGCATGAGTCAGACCTTGAGAGGAGAGAACTGGCAGAGAGAGAGCAAAAAAAACAAAAGGAATATTTAACTAATCTACAATCAAGTTTAGATTTGGTTGGTGTTTTATTCTAGGGCATATTTTATGGAGCGTGAAAACACTGAAAGCTTGTGGCTTTGGAATATTCTACACGAGGAAACTAGAATGATGATGAAAATCTTATGAATCTTTCATCATGCATTATTATAATAATGTATAATTTAATAAGTCCTTAAACTGTGGCTGAATAGTCGTTCTGCTGCATCACTGCTGTCCTTTCCACTGGACGACATTTAATCTTTAGTTTATAATAATTAACAACTTGGCACACCAGAATTATTCCTGCTGACCCACAAACACATTAACCCTCGGACTATCAGTAGCTCCCTGGACCACACATTCATCCTTTTGGCTCGTCTCATTTAACAAGGTGGGAAAAAACAGACAAAAAAAACCCTTGAATAAATGTCTTTGTGTTGCTTGGTGTTGAGGTGTATGGGTTGGTTGATCTGATCATCTCATTAATCCTGCGATACATCTACTGAAAGGTAATTCAGTGGCATTTGTAGGTTACCATGTATAGGAATGCAAGTTAATTGTTCTTTCTCTCTTTCTTTCTTTCTGTCTCTCTGTCTCTGTCTCTCTCTCTTTCTGTCTCTCTCTCTCTGTCCCTCTTTCTCTCTCTCTCTCTCTCTCTCTTTTCCCATCTCTCTCTTTTCCTGTCTCTTTTTCTCTGTCTCTTTCATTCTCTCTGTCACTTTCTTTCTTTCTCTCCCTCTCTCTGCCCAGCCCAAATCCTGATAAGTGGTATCCTAGCCACGAGTGAAGCAGCCCACCTCACCTGTAACTGGAGGATATTTGAAATGGTACATCAGCACACCGTGGCAGATCTCACACTGTCACAGATGCAAAACAATGTGAAGACACTGTGTGGTTTGAACCCGCAGCCTGCAGCTGACGAGAACGTCCCAATGTCCAATTAAACTCGGAATATGACCTGAGGCTCTGTTGACTTGACATAGTTTTTGAATTTGTTGAGTTGTGGTTTCTGGGTGTTTTAGCTCAGCCCAGTGGGGACCACTCACACCTCCGAGTCTGAAGCCCCACTCCAGAGACTTGAGCACAAAATCTAGGCCGACACTCCAGGGAGTGCTGCACTGTCGAAGGGAGAGTTTTCTGGATAAGATTTGAAACTGAGGTTTTGTCTGCCTTCTCAGTTGGACAGAAAAGATCCCATGGCACTATTTTGAAGATGAGCAGGGGGAGTTCTCCTGGTGTCCTGGCCAATATTTATCCCTCAACCAACATCACTTTAAACATTGCTGTCTGTGAGACCTTGCTGTACGCAACTTAGTTGCTGAATTTAAAATTTAAGTTTACATTTAAAATTTAAAACTGAAAGCCTCAATTTTAAAATTCTCATCCTTGTTTTCAAATCCCTCCATGGTCTCGCCCCTCCCTATCTCTGTAACCTCCTCCAGCCCTACAACCCTCCGAGATCTCTGCGCTCCTCCAATTCTGGCCTCTTGCGCATCCCCGATTTTAATCGCTCCACCATTGGCGGCCGTGCCTTCAGCTGCCTCGGCCCTAAGCTCTGGAATTCCCTCCCTAAACCTCTCCGCCCCTCTACCTCTCTCTCCTTAAAACCCACCTCCTTCTGTCCCAATAGCTCCTTATGTGGCTCAGTGTCAAATTCTGTTTGATAACGCTCCTGTTAAAGGTGCTATATAAATGCAAGTAGTAGTAGTAATTGTTGTTGTTCTTGTTGTTGAATTTGCCTACATAACAACAGTGACTGTACTTCAAAAATAATTAATTGGCTGTGAAACGCTTTAGGATGTCCTGAGGAGGTGAACGACACTATATAAATGTAAAGTTCTTCCTTTTTATACAAATTGTGATGTGAGGGGTATGACAGACACCCTGTAATGCTCTAAAATATTTCCATGGATTTATGAGTTAATGGAATGGATGGATATAAAATTCCAGACAATCAGCCCGGAGTCAGATTTAAATTAGTTAAATCCTCTTGACTACTACACACTCAGAGATGATATTTAGCTTAAAGGAAGAGCAGTAGGAGATTTGAATTTTCGGATGATAATTTATTCTCTCAGAGCTGTGTACATTTCCTCTGCGATACAGAAATATGAATATGAAAGAAGCCGAGTGTTGTGTTTGTCCTTTGCTTCTCAGCTCCAAGTGCACGGAGGTCACTGGCTGTGTAAATTAACAAAAAAAAATAAAGGGAGCTTATTGTGTATGTGCTGAAGAGGTGTACCACTGCAGTATATACTCCTGCACGATGAATAAATAACAAGGCTGCCGGACTTGTTTGAGGCTGTGAAGATCCGTAGCACCAGAGTGTAATGTCTTTAACTTGGACCAAGTACTAGATGTGGTTGTACACAGACCAGAGCGCGTTCAGTAATAAATGGGAGCTGTGGTACAGATCAGTAACATGAGACCACATCACCTTTCTTCTCTCTTTACCTCTCTTGCTCTCTCTCCCCCTCTCTTACTCTCTCTCTCCCTCCCTCTCCCTCTCTTGCTCTCTCTCCCCCTCTCTTACTCTCTCTCTCCCTCCCTCTCCCTCTCTTGCTCTCTCTCTCCCTCTCTCTCCCTCCCTCTCTCTCTCTCCCTCTCTTACTCTCTCTCTCCCTCCCTCTCCCTCTCTTGCTCTCTCTCTCCCTCTCTTACTCTCTCCCTCTCTTAGAACATAAGAACATAAGAAATTGGAGCAGGAGTAGGCCAATCGGCCCCTCGAGCCTGCTCCGCCATTCAATAAGATCATGGCTGATCTGATCCCAACCACAAATCTAAAGAACACAAGAAGTCGGAGCAGGACCCGGCCACATAGCCCCTGGGCCCTCTCCGCCACCCACAGGGCATTGACCGATCCGAACTCAGCTTCATGTCCAATTTCCTGCCCGCTCCCCATAACCCCTAATTCCCTTTACTTCTAGGAAACTGTCTATTTCTATTTTAAATTTATCTAATGATGTAGCTTCCACAGCTTCCTGGGGCAGCAAATTCCACAGACCTACCACCCTCTGAGTGAAGAAGTTTCTCCTCATCTCAGTTTTGAAAGAGCAGCCCCTTATTCTAAGATTATGCCCCCTAGTTCTAGTTTCACCCATCTTTGGGAACATCCTTACTGCATCCACCCGATCAAGACCCTTCACAATCTTATATGTTTCAATAAGATCGCCTCTCATTCTTCTGAACTCCAATGAGTAGAGTCCCAATCTACTCAACCTCTCCTCATATGTCCGCCCCCTCATCCCCGGGATTAACCGAGTGAACCTTCTTTGTACTGCCTCGAGAGCAAGTATGTCTTTTCTTAAGTATGGAGACCAAAACTGTATTCAGTATTCCAGGTGCGGTCTCACCAATACCTTATATAACTGCAGCAATACCTCCTTGTTTTTATATTCTATCCCCCTAGCAATAAAAGCCAACATTCCGTTGGCTTTCTTGATCACCTGCTGCACCTGCATACCAACTTTTTGATTTTCTTGCACTAGGACCCCCAGATCCCTTTGTACTGCAGTACTTTCCAGTCTCTCGCCATTAAGAAAATAACTTGCTCTCTGATTTTTCCTGCCAAAGTGCATAACCTCACATTTTCCAATATTATATTGCATCTGCCAAATCTCCGCCCACTCACCCAGCCTGTCTATATCCCCTTGCAGGTTTTTTATGTCCTCCTCACACTCTACTTTCCCTCCCATCTTTGTATCATCTGCAAATTTTGATATGTTGCACTCGGTCCCCTCCTCCAAATCGTTAATATAGATTGTAAAGAGTTGGGGACCCAGCACCGACCCCTGTGGAACACCACTGGTTACTGGTTGCCAGTCCGAAAATGAACCATTTATCCCAACTCTCTGCTTCCTGTTCGATAACCAATCCTCCACCCATGCCAGAATATTACCCCCAATCCCGTGATTTTTTTATCTTAAGTAATAATCTTTTATGTGGTACCTTGTCGAATGCCTTCTGGAAGTCTAAATACACTATGTCCACTGGTTCCCCTTTATCCACCCTATACGTTATATCCTCGAAGAACTCAAGCAAATTTGTCAGACATGACTTCCCCTTCATAAAGCCATGCTGACTTTGTCCTATTAAATTATGCTTATCTAAATGTTCCGTTACTGTCTCCATAATAATAGACTCCAAAATTTTACCCACCACAGATGTTAAGCTAACTGGCCTATAATTTCCAGCCTTCTGCCTACTACCCTTTTTAAATAACGGTGTTACATTAGCAGTTTTCCAATCTGCCAGGACCTCTCCTGAGTCCAGGGAATTTTGGAAAACTATCACCAAAGCATCCACAATCCCTACTGCCACTTCCCTCAAGACCCTAGGATGGAAGCCATCAGGTCCAGGGGATTTATCCGCCTTGAGTCCCATTATTTTACTGAGTACCATCTCCTGAGTGATTTTAATCGTATTTAGCTCCTCCCCCCCGAGAGTCCCCTGTTTGTCCAGTGTTGGGATATTCTTAGTGTCCTCTACTGTAAAGACTGAAACAAAATATTTGTTCAGCATTTTTGCCATCTCCATGTTTCCCACCATTAATTTCCC
The DNA here is from genome assembly GCF_035084215.1 of Heptranchias perlo. Taxonomy (NCBI): domain Eukaryota; kingdom Metazoa; phylum Chordata; class Chondrichthyes; order Hexanchiformes; family Hexanchidae; genus Heptranchias; species Heptranchias perlo. Next base: position 2,530,615 of record NC_090358.1, read on the forward strand.
GGTCTCATCCTCTAAGGGACCTATGTTTGCCTTAGCCACCCTTTTTCTTTTTATATAACTATAGAAACTCTTGCTATCTGTTTTTATATTTTTTGCTAATTTCTTTTCATAATCTAACTTCCCTTTCTTAATCAATCCTTTAGTTACTTTTTGCTGTCTTTTGAAGAATTCCCAATCTTCTATCCTCCCACTAAGTTTGGCTACCTTATATGTCCTTGTTTTTAGTCGGATACTATCCTTGATTTCTTTACTTAGCCACGGATGGCTGTCATTTCTTTTACACCCTTTTTTCCTCAGTGGAATATATTTATTTTGAAAGTTGTAAAATAACTCCCTAAATGAACACCACTGCTCATGTACCGTCTTACCCTTTAATCTATTTTCCCAGTCCACTTTAATCAATTCCGCTCTCATACCATCATAGTCTCCTTTATTCAAGCTCAGTACGCTTGTTTGAGAATCAACCTTCTCACCCTCTAATTGGATATGGAATTCAACCATGTTGTGGTCGCTCGTTCCAAGGGGATCCTTAACTAGGACATTATTAATTAATCCTGACTCATTACACAGGACCAGGTCCAAGGTTGCCTGCCCCCTTGTAGGATCAGTTACATACTGCTCAAGAAATCCATCCCTGATGCATTCAATGAACTCGTCCTCAAGGCTGCTCTGCCCAATTTGATTTGTCCAGTTAATATGATAATTAAAATCCCCCATAATTATGGCTGTTCCCTTATTACATGCCCCGACTATCTCCTGATTAATACTTCTTCCAGCAGAGTTGCAACTATTAGGAGGCCTATATACTACGCCCACTAATGTTTTTTTTCCCTTATTATTCCTTATCTCCACCCAAACTGTTTCATTATCTTGATGCTTTGTCCCAATATCATTTCTCTGTATTACAGTGATTCCTTCCTTTATTAACATAGCCACCCCACCTCCCCTTCCTTCCTGCCTGTCCTTCCTGATTGTTAAATACCCTGGCATATTTAATTCCCAGTCGTTGTCACCCTGCAGCCATGTTTCTGTAATGGCCACAAGATCATACCCATACGTAGTTATTTGTGCCGTTAACTCGTCCATTTTATTACGAATGCTACGTGCATTCAGATAAAGAACTTTCAAATCTGTTTTGTGACGCTTAGTTCCTGCTTTTTCCTTTTTTAACACTTTACCTATTACTCCATACCTTCTGTCCCTTCCTGTTACGCTTTCCTCTCTCTCCCTGCTCAGGTTCCCAACCCCCTGCCACTTTAGTTTAAACCCTCCCCAACAGCACTAGCAAACACTCCTCCTAGGACAGCGGTCCCAGCCCTGCCCAGGTGCAGACCGTCCGGTTTGTACTGGTCCCACCTCCCCCAGAACCGTTTCCAGTGTCCCAGGAATTTGAATCCCTCCCCCTTGCACCATTCCTCTAGCCACGTATTCATTTGAAATATCCTCTTATTTCTACTCTGACTAGCACGTGGCACTGGCAGCAATCCTGAGATTACTACCTTTGAGGTCCTATTTTTTAATTTACCTCCTAACTCCCTATATTCTGCTTTTAGGACCTCATCCCCTTTTTTACCTATATCGTTGGTGCCTATGTGCACCACGACAGCTGGCTGTTCGCCCTCCCCCTCCAAAATGTTCTGTAGCCTCTCCCTCTCTTGCTCTCTCTCTCCCTCTCTTGCTCTCTCTCTCCCTCTCTTGCTCTCTCTCTTCCTCTCTTGCTCTCTCCCTCTCTTACTCTCTCCCTCTCTTACTCTCTCCCTCTCCCTCTCTTGCTCTCTCTCTCTCTCTCCCTCTCCCTCTCTTGCTCTCTCTCTCTCTCTCTCCCTCTCTTGCTCTCTCTCTCTCTCTCTCTCTCCCTCTCTTACTCTCTCTCTCCCTCTCTTGCTCTCTCTCCCGCTCTCTCTCTCCCTCTCTTGCTCTCTCTCTCCCTCTCTCTCTCTCCCTCTCTCTCTCTCCCTCTCTCTCTCTCTCTCCCTCTCTTGCTCTCTCTCTCCCTCTCTTGCTCTCTCTCTCCCTCTCTTGCTCTCTCTCTCCCTCTCTCTCCCTCTCTTGCTCTCTCTCTCTCTCTCCCTCTCTTACTCTCTCTCTCCCTCTCTTGCTCTCTCTCTCTCTCCCTCTCTTGCTCTCTCTCTCTCTCCCTCTCTTACTCTCTCTCTCCCTCTCTTGCTCTCTCTCTCTCTCCCTCTCTTGCTCTCTCCCTCTTACTCTCTCTCTCCCTCTCTTGCTCTCTCTCTCTCTCCCTCTCTTGCTCTCTCCCTCTTACTCTCTCTCTCCCTCTCTTGCTCTCTCTCTCTCTCTCTCTTGCTCTCTCTCTCTCTCTCTCAGAACCTTCCAGAACCTTGCCTTTTATACCCAACTTCCTTCACTCCTTCCCCAGGGGTGAGAGAAGCCACAGCTCTCCCTGTGCACAGCCCAGCCCCTCGCAATCATTGAAATCGGCAGAAACCTCCTAGACTCTGAAGCGTATCATTATTATAAAAGAGCATGTCATCGGGTGGGGCTGTGCGTCGAGCATTAGCGCAGTGACGTGGGGTGATAAGGTCACATATTCAAACTCCCCTCCCACTCTACAAAATTCCTAATCTGTGCGGGGCAGGAAGTCCCAGTGGGAGGCTGCATGTCTCCCTCTGTAATTCAGGTCAGGTCTTCCGTTGGGACTCAGGTCAGATCAGGACTGAGGGCAGGAGTTAACTCAGTTCAGAGCTGACAGCATTAGTTGGGTTGGGTCAAGGCTGAGGTCATTAGCTGAGTCAGGTCAGTTAAGGGTGTCAATGGAAAGTGGGGTGTATAATGGGTGGGCAACTCACAACTACCAGTTTACCATCTACGCCCAAGTGAAAGTGAGCCCTGATGTTGGGGAGGTGAATGTAGGTAGATGGGATGTAGGTTTTGAAGTCAGCTCATGGCTGAACAGGACACCGAGGCTGCACAACATTAGCTTCAGCTCGAGTGAGCAGCTCAGAAGGGAATGGAATCGAGGGCTGAGGTGCAGAGTTTCTGGCAAGAATTGTACTGGGTGTCTTTGAACTTTCTAGTGTTGAGAACGTTCTGGTCTGTGCATGGCTGAATGTCAGACAGGCAAACAACAGAACGACAATCGTCGAGATGAGGGCAGCGGAGAGAGGAAGCTGGACGCAGTCAATATATAGTTGGAAGCTGACCCTATGCTGAGGGGTAGCATGTTGATGAGGTACAAGAGGGGGGAGAGGGGGTCAAAGATAGAATTGTGTGAATAAGGGATGAAAGGGCATTACAGGAGATGTGTTGGGCATCTTGGGATAAGTAGGAATGGACCCATGAGCGGTCAATTGACATAGAGATAGAACCATGAAGGTGAGGTGATGAAGAAAAATTGAATCACTCAGGATGACCTTATATAGTGCGGCTGCCAGTAACCCAGCTCAAGAGCAGTGTGTGTAGATACCTGGGAGCTGGTTGATTACTTAAGCACTCAACTAAAACATATCGTCAGTGAAAAGGTGACCGTAGAGTTAAATATAGAACAACCAAACAATGAGTTTAAGGCCGAACTTCGATCTTGGGACAATCACAGAGCCATCTCCACGAAATTCAGTCACGGCCAATCTCCTGCATCAGTTAAACACTCACCTCAGCTACAGTTTCCCCGTCTTCAACACAGTGCTTTGAATCTTCCTTTGCTGCAAGTGATCAGCTGCTGACAGTTATTTATGATAGTGATTAGCTGGAATCGGTGAGAGTACTTCGAGATAATTGGATTAATCTTCATGATATGGCTGGGATGATGATTCAATTCCGTTTATACAGTAATTACATTTCTGATCACACCAAGCCATCCTGTTCTGAGCTTCAGTTCTACCTGAATCTTAATCGTTCATCACGTTAATGCACAGATAGAAAAAAATGAATAATAAATGTCACTAAATAATTCTTTAAAAGTGCATACCAAATGAAACCAATTTAAAGGAGTCTTGTCATAAGCACCTTCAATTTCCCTTTTAAAGACCCTGGCCCCGATAATCTGCCTAATTAACATATGGTCCCCTAATTAACATATGGTCCCCTAATATATGGAGGTCCTTATTTAATGTATGGGGGGTCCTCTAATTAACATATGATCCCCTAATTAACATGGAGGTTCCCTAATTAACATATGGATATACATTAATTAACATAAGAAACATAAGAAATAGGAGCAGGAGTAGGCCATATGCCCCTCGAGCCTGCTCCGCCATTCAATAAGATTATGGCTGATCTTCTACCTCAACTCCACTTTCCCGCCCTATCCCCGAATCCCTTGATTCCCCCTCGAGTCCAAAGATCTATCGATCTCAGTCTTGAATATACTCAACGACTGAGCATCCACAGCCCTCTGGGGTAGAGAATTCCAAATATTCACGACCCTCTCAGTGAAGAAATTCCTCCTCATCTCAGTCCTAAATGTCCGACCCATTATCCTGAGACAATGTCCCCTAGTTCTAGACTCTCCAGCCAGGGGAATCATCCTCTCAGCATCTACCCTGTCAAGCCCTCTTAGAATCTTATATGTTTCAATGAGATCACCTCTCATTCTTCTAAACTCCAGAGAGTATAGGCCCATTCTACTCAATCTCTCCTCATAGGACAACCCTCTCACCCCTGGAATCAATCCAGTGAACCTTCATTGCACCCCCTCTATGGCAAGTATATCCTTCCTTAGATAAGGAGACCAAAACTGCACACAGCACTCCAGGTGTGGTCTCACCGAAGCCTTGTAGATTTGCAGCAAGACTTCCTTACTCTTGTACCCCAACCCCCGACCCCCTTTCAATAAAAGCCAACATACCATTTGCATAGATCTACCCTAATTAACATCTAGAGGTAAGAAAGAAAGAAAGACTTGCATTTATATAGCGCCTTTCACAACCTCAGGACGTCCCAAAGTGCTTTAGAGCTAATGAAGTACTTTTGAAGTGTAGTCACTGTTGTAACGTAGGAAATGCAGCAACCAATTTGTGCTCAGCAAGATCCCACAAACAACAATGAGATAATGACCAGATAATCTGTTTTAGGGATGTTGGTTGAGGGATAAATATTGGCCCCAGGACACCAGGGAGAACTCCCCTGCTCTTCTTCGAAATAGTGGCCGTGGGATCTTTTATGTCCACCTGAGAGGGCCTCGGTTCAACATCTCGTACCCTAACTAACGTATAGAGGTACCCTACTTAACATGGGGCACTCACACAAAAATAGGCATATCTAGGGTGCTTGGCAGGAGGGTCTGGGAAATCTGGTGATGGGCAGCTGGTAACCCCAGCACCGCAGGAATGTTGCAAAGGGCATTTCTTCAGGACCCAGACCTGGACCCCCGGTTGGGCCGCACATCCTGGTTGGGAAAACCTGGTTGAGCTTGGCGCAAACCAGGGCAGGGATAAGGAAATTCCCAGCCTGGGAAAGCTCTCCTATAGCCTGACCCCACCCCCGACATCAGGGCCCATGGTTGGGGTGGACAGAGTCTCTCCCCGTTTCTCTCCCCAATTCTTTCCCCCCACGTGCTGACAGTGGGGCAGGTGGGAAAGTTCCATTTCTCAGTGCTCACGTCCCCCAACCTTTGTGAGCACAAGAAAATTCACCAATCCTCCCACCCCCAATATGTTTCTGTGTCTACTGGAGTCAATGTAAATTCAACCAAGATATTCAGCTAATTCTTTTTCACTCCTTTTCTTTCAAGGCGTGACATGAAGTGAGAATTCCACACCATTCTTTTTTTAATTCCCTCTAAAACGTTCAGCTGATTTGTAACCTTCAACTTCTCAGCATTAATTTTCTCACCAAGTCTAACAGAAACTAATTGGCACACATTAAGTGGGCCTCAGATGTGACTCTCACCTCACCGATACCACTAACACTTTGTGTGAAAATACAGCGAACAGGAGCTTAATGTCACAGCCTCTCTGTTGTGCTATTGCTAATTGAGAGAGTTACGAATCGTCAGTCGTACTCTGGAAATTAGCCGAATTGCTTTTTGCACACTGTTCAATGAGACAGTGATTAAACCAGGCAACTTCCATCATCAACTGAACTCGCACCCCCTCTCCACACTCCCGTCAAGCTCACTAACTTCTTTGTTTCTTTTGATCTTGTGCCCAGGGCCAATCCTCACCGTTGAGGACCGTGGAGTTGCAGAGAGAGAGAGCGAGAGAGAGAACTTGCGTTTATATAGCGCCTTTCATGACCTCGGGCTGTCCCAAAGCACTTTACAGCCAATGAAGTACTTTTGAAGTCAAGTCACTGTTGTAATGTAGAAAATGCAGCAGCCAATTTGCACACAGCAAGATCCCACAAGCAGCAATGACCAGATAATCTATATTGGTTGAGGGATAATTGTTGGCCAGGACACTGGGGAGAACTCCATGTTCTTCGAAATAGTGGCCGTAGGATGTTTTACGTCCACCTGAAAGGACAGACGGGGCCTCGGTTTAACGTCTCATCTGAAAGATGGCACCTCCGACAATGCAGCACTCCCTCAGTGCAGCACCGAAGTGTCAGCCTAGAGTATGGGGCCCGACCCCATGACTGTCTGACTCAGAGGTGGGGTTGATATCACAGAGGCAAGTTGACACTCAGAAATATTTATTGAGGCCGTTGGTTGGGTTTGCTGATTGTTTTAAATTTTTTGAGATGGATGGACTTTTTTCATGTTTATAAAGATTATGATTTTGATGGTGGCAATGGATGATGTTTCCATTTTATGCACCCAGTGCCCATATGAAGCTCAGATAAACACTCTGTCCAACATGATATCGAAGGGTCAGCCTGGATTATGGCTGTATATAGTGACACCACTATTCCCGGCCAGAATGGAGATGATTGAGTAATTCCCCTGTTAATCACGCCTGGTGGCTGCACTGCTGTAAGTGACTAGGATTGATTTTACGCACATAATTTGTATTATGTAACTATCCTCCACTCACTGCATTTTGCTGGAGAAATAATCCTGCTGTTATCTGGAGAAGTTGCTGTAGTTTCGGTCATGATTTCTGTTTGCTGCGGCTCGTAGAGACTCTTTTTAAATAGACTTTGTTTGCTTTGCTGTTTGCTGTAAAATGCACTCGTTTGCTGTGAGTCCGGCTATAAGCCCCGCCCCGCCTCCAGCTAGTTGGCTGACACAGTGCGACTGATTGGCTGACACAGTAGACACTCCGCTGGATTATGGGATCAAACCTTCTGGGAGACTTGAATCCCCAACTTTCTAATGCAAAGAGAAGAGAGATAGATTCCAATTGAATCAAGCTGACACACATCCAACTGAACCAACTCCTTGCAATAGCTTGATATTTCTAAAATTAGCATTGGCGATGAGACATTTTGAAATTCGTGTGCGTCTACTCCTCACCCACCAATCCAAGCTCTCTTACTAAGAACTTCTTAACAACAACTTGCATTTATATAGCATCTCTAATGTAAATAATGCCCAAAGTTTTTCACAGGGGAGAAACAGATGTCATAACAATCTATGAGAAGTTACTTTACCTGGATCTTCTTGCCCCTGTTAGGAGAGATGACCAAATGCTTGATCAAAAGTATAGGTCCGAGCGGCCTCCTAAAGGTGGGTGAAAGATTGTGAGGCGGAGAGGTTTAGGGAGGGGGTTCCAGCGTAAGGGGGCCACTGCGGCTGAAAGTTCGGTCACTGATGGTGAAGTGCAGGCAGGGGGGGAACAGCAGGCCGGAGTGCAAGGACCAGACATCTTAAGGGCCAGGAATGCTCCCCCCCCAGCTCCACAGCACTCCCGACCCACAATCGACCCTCCTCCTGCCCCTTCCTGCCGTCCCCCCCCACTCCCACTGGGACTTGCGTGAGGAGCTAAGCTGGTGAAACAAGGCCTGAGGCCTAATTTCAGGCCGGCCTCGAGCTCCTGGTTGCCCTGGTGGTCATTCGGAATCATGTGGAGGCCAGGGAGGGGGGTCACAGGCTCCCTTCCCTTCCCTGAAGGACGTTGATGAACCAGTGGGGTTTTTTTTTTAACCACAATCCAACATTTCTGGTCACTTTTCCTGGGACCCAGCCCACAAAATCTACTGAACTCAATTTCACAACTTGTCATAGTAGGATTTGAACTCCGAGTTTGCTAGACCAGCACCATAACCACTAGGCTACCATACCTCTGTGAATAGTGCTAGTCGGTGAATGCTTAATGCTTTCATGCGACATTTCTCTGCTGTTTTAACACAGGAGTCAACCTGTTTGTTGTAGCCTGCACTAAAATACCAGACAGCGTAGTGTCATAAATTAAATCCTTGGTGGTTAATATTGCCACCAGTATTTCCTAGACCCTAATTCACATCAGTGATGAGGGCTGATAAGAACATTCCTTCCCAACCCTCAGAAGTTAGTGTGTCTCTTATTTCTTTTATTCACAAGCCTTCTTAATCCCCTGACGGAGCAATTAAATATAGAAACAAAACATTTATTATTGCCGGAGTGCACAAGGTGCCAGATTACAAATCAGCAGCTCCTGCCCCAAAAAAGCAGTTGTGATATCTGGTTGCCAGGAGACTGAATGCGACTGCAGGTGGGGCTAAATAACTGCAGATTGTAGCTGACATATTTACAGAATGCACCTCCATCAAGCAAGACACGCACATAAAAGAGTTTGTGTATTTTTGGAGAAATGATTTAAAGTAATTACGGGTTTTTTTAAGGCAGGAGACAGATACAGATCAAAGCTCCCTGTTTGCGTTTTATATTCCTGCCATTTCTTGAATTCTAATGACTGTAATGCACCGTCTGTAAGCAACACTGCTTTGTGCTGGTGAGCATCTCGGAGAGACAGCAAATTGTGTTGAGTGTGTCACTGCTCCTAACAAAGTGATGAAAGATTTAAATAGAAATTGAATAAAGTGCTAATGATTTCATCGGGCTGCAGTCAAGCAGTGAGCATCACTGGCTGACAAACGGATTCCATTTTCAAAAGGGAGACTCCAACCTGTTTGAAACAGGACTCACTCGTCAGCCTGCCCATCAGACCAGGCCCTTTTCCAAATGCCCCAGTCACTGATTGCTACTGCTCTGCAGAGAGATCCAGTTCAAAGCCCTGTCACTTTCGTTGAACTGTCCGCTCTCTCAGGTGGATGTAAAACGTCCCATGGCACTATTTCAAAGAAGAGCAGGGGAGTTCTCCCCAGTGTCTCGGGCAATATTGATCCCTCACCCAACACCTGAAAAATGATTATCCGGTCAATTATCACATTGCTGCTTGTGGGATCTTGCTGTGCGCAAATTGGCTACCGCGTTTCCTACATTACAACAGTGACTACATTTCTAAAATACTTAATTAACTGTAAAACGCTTTGGGACGTCCTGAGGTTGTGAAAGGCGCTATAGAAATGCAAGTTCTTTCTTTAATGGTGAAGATGGTATGATAATGGATTTTTTAAAACTCGGGCTGATGAACTATGGAAAGGGAAGGTAGTAATTCCCATTCTCTGTAGGACGATGGCATCAAATTTCCACCGGACTAATGGCGAACACCCGATGTAAGATTCTATTTTTTTTATTCGTTCATGGGATGTGGGCATCGCTGGCAAGGCCAGCATTTATTGCCCATCCCTAATTGCCCTTGAGAAGGTGGTGGTGAGCCGCCTTCTTGAACCGCTGCAGTCCGTGTGGTGACGGTTCTCCCACTGTGCTGTTAGGAAGGGAGTTCCAGGATTTTGACCCAGCAACGATGAAGGAACGGCGATATATTTCCAAGTCAGGATGGTGTGCGACTTGGAGGGGAACACGCAGGTGGTGTTGTTACCATGTGCCTGCTGCTCTTGTCCTTCTAGGTGGTAGAGGTCGTGGGTTTGGGAGGTGCTGTCGAAGAAGCCTTGGCGAGTTGCTGCAGTGCATCCTGTGGATGGTACACACTGCAGCCACAGTGCGCCGGTGGTGAAGGGAGTGAATGTTTAGGGTGGTGGATGGGGTGCCAATCAAGCGGGCTGCTTTGTCCTGGATGATGTCAAGTTTCTTGAGTGTTGTTGGAGCTGCACTCATCCAGGCAAGTGGAGAGTATTCCATCACACTCCTGACTTACGCCTTGTAGATGGTGGAAAGGCTTTGGGGAGTCAGGAGGTGAGTCAGGAGGTGAGTCACTCACCACAGAATACCCAGCCTCTGACCTGCTCTTGTAGCCATAGTATTTATGTGGCTGGTCCAGTTAAATTTCTGGTCAATGGTGACCCCCCAGGATGTTGATGGTGGGGGATTCGGCGATAGTAATGCCATTGAATGTCATTTGTAAACAATTTTACAACACCAAGTTATAGTCCAGCAATTTTATTTTAAATTCACAAGCTTTAAATTCACAAGCTTTAAAATTGCTGGACTATAACTTGGTGTTGTAAAATTGTTTACAATTGTCAACCCCAGTCCATCACCGGCATCTCCACATTATTGAATGTCATGGGGAGGTGGTTAGACTCTCTCTTGTTGGAGATGGTCATTGCCTGGCACTTGTCTGGCGTGAATGTTACTAGCCATTTATCTGGATGTTGTCTAGGTCTTGCTGCATGCGGGCTCTGACTGCTTCATTATCTGAGGGGTTGTGAATGGAACTGAACACTGTGCAATCATCAGCGAACATCCCCATTTCTGACCTTATGATGGAGGGAAGGTCATTGACGAAGCAGCTGAAGATGGTTGGGCCTAGGACACTGCCCTGAGGAACTACTGAAACAATGTCCTGGGGCTGAGATGATTGGCCTCCAACAACCACTACCATCTTCCTTTGTGCTAGGTATGACTCCAGCCACTGGAGAGTTTTCCCCCCGATTCCCAATTACTTCAATTTTACTGAGAACATAAGAAGTAGGGAATCAGAAAAGGCCACAGAGCCTATCAAGACAGTTCACCCATCAGTATCAGAGAATCAGTGAATCTTATAGCACAGAAGGAGGCCATTCAGCCCATCATACCTGTACCGGCTCTTTGAAAGAGCTTTCCAATTAGTCCCACTGCCCCCCTACTCTTTACCCTTAGCCCTGCAAATTTTTCCTTTTCAAATATTTATCCAATTCCATTTTGAAAATTACTTTTGAATCTCCTTCCACCGCCCCTTCAGGCAGTGCATTCCAGATTATAATAACTCGCTGTGTAAAAAAGATTCTTCTCATCCCCCCCGATTCTTTTGCCAGTTACCTTAATTCTGTGTCCTCTGGTTACCGACCCTCCTGCCAGTGGAAAGAGTTTCTCCTTATTTGCTCTATCAAACCCCTTATAATTTTGAACACCTCTATTAAATCTCCCCTTAACTTGGAGAACAACCCCAGCTTCTCCAGTCTCTCCACATAACTGAAGTCCCTCATCCCCGGTACCATTCTAGTAAATCCCCTCTGCACCCTCCCTAAAGCCTTCACAACCTTCCTAAAGTGTGGTGCCCAGAATTGGACACAATACTCCAGCTGAGGTCTAACCAGTGTTTTATAAAGGTTTAGCATAACTTCCTTGCTTTTGTACTCTATGCCTCTATTTATAAAGCCCAGGCTTCCATATGCTTTTTTTAACAGGCTTCTCAATTTTAGGGGGTTGCAGGAACAGAGAGACCTATGGTTCCATATACACAAATCTTTGAAGGTGGCAGGACAAGTTGAGAAGGCTGTGATTCTATGATCATCGACTTGTTCTGCCACTTTTGAAGATTTGTGTGTATGAAACCCCAGGTCTCTCTGTTCCTGCACCACAAAGCAATGCATTTATATAGCGCCTTTAACATAGTAAGATGTCCCAAGGTGCTTCACAGGAGCGATTATCAAACAAAATTTGACACCGAGCCACATAAGGAGATATTAGGACAGGTGATCAAAAGCTTGGTCAAAGAGGTAGGTTTTAAGGAGCGTCTTAAAGGAGGAGAGAGAGAGGTAGAGAGGCGGAGAGGTTTAGGGAGGGAATTGATAATCGCTCCTGTGAAGTGCCTTGGGATGTTTTGCTATGTTAAAAGCGCTATATAAATGCAAGTTGTTGTTGTTGTGTATAAAATCCCAATTATCAGTGCTGGGACTGAGTGTGAACGTTTATATATCCAGGAATTAGATGAAAGAAGCAGTTTCTCATGTTGGTTTGTTACTTGGGTAGATGATCAGACTATTAAATCACCAGCTAATCACTATGAAAATCAGATACATTCGTTCATTAAGATTCAAATTAAGGTTGGGAGAGTATACATTTCTAATTAGATCTAATAGCTGAGAGGATGAATCATGCATTTTAAAATGATTAAAATATTATTAAGTGAAGCCAAAAAACACATGTTTCCCATCAGTCTGTTGTGTTGCAATGCTGTACGGGGTAGATTAATGTTACCATGAAGCAACTGTTTCCTTTGCTGTCTAACAAGGCAACACTTTATATATAATCTATATAATGAATAAAAGATCCGTGGGAGTGATTTCAGGCCAGGATCGAATTGAGGAGTTCGAATGCTTTAAAAATAGAATAACCGGTACCTGCAGGATGGAGAGGGGGGAAGGGGGAAATTAAACCTATTGGCTCCTGACCTGCTGAGTGTTTCCAGTATTTTCTGTTTTCATTTAGGACAGTCAGTACTGGCGGTTGATTCCAGACTAACGGATACCTCGGAGTGTTTGGAGGCTGGAACCTAATCAAAGTGTTCAATTATTGATGTAATAGTGAATATTTGGGTGTGATTACAGGCTGTAATCTAAATGGGATGTTCAGATGGTTTATATGGAGAATAATTGAAGTCTTGTTGTGATCACTGTCTGATCTAATTGAAGCATTCAGATGATTCTCTGTCACTACAGTTTCAATGTAACTGAACCATCCAATTGATTTATATAAATGGATACCTGGGAGTGTTTACATTCTATATTTCAATTGCAGCATTCAGATGGTTTATATCGAGAATGATGTGTGTTTTGTAGTCATTGCAGTTTGTGATCTAACTAAAGGTGTACAGACAGTTCATATGTAGAATAATAATTATTGGGATTGATTGCAGGCAGCATATAATGAAGGGGTTCGTATGGCTTGTGGATACTGAGAATAACTAATTGATCTCCTGTAGTGTCTGGGAATTAAGACCAAGTGTAGTTTTCAGATGAAGCCAGGTTAGAGGGCAGGAAATAATTGGATCAGGGCCTGCAGATGTAATTCAGGCCTCATTTTAAATTTACATTCTGTACTTATTTTTACATAACACTTTGGTTTGATATTATTATTTACAGTTAAGTAGCAAAATGTACAGCAATTTGGAAAGCAGAGTTTATTGGAACAGGGGAGTTTCTGTGAAGTTCAGGCTGAGGAGGTGGGAGACGCAAAACTGAGGTGCTACCCTGCACCCACTGGCAGGAGGATGTAATTACAGCCTGACAAGTTTACATAGGCTGTTTCCATTATAAATGTGGACATAGGAATAATGTAGAATCATAGTATCTTACAGCACAGAAGGAGGCCATTCGACCCATCGTGTCTGTGCCAGCTCTTTGAAAGAGCTCTCCAATTGGTCCCACTCACCTGCTCTTTCCCCATAGCCCTGCAAATTTCTCCTCTTCAAATATTTATCCAATTCCCTCTTGAAAGTTACTATTGAATCAGGCAGTGAATTCCAGATCATAACAACTTGCTGCGTAAAAAAAATTCTCCTCACCTCACCCCTGGCTCTTTTGCCAATTATCTTAAATCTGTGTCCTCTGGTTACCGACCCTCCTGCCAGTGGAAACAGTTTCTCCTTATTTACTCTATCAAAACCCTTCATAATTTTGAACACCTCTATTAAATCTTCCCTTAACCTTCTCTGCTCTAAGGAGAACAATCCCAGCTTCTCCAGTCTCTCCCCATAACTGAAGTCCCTCATCCCTGGTACCATTCCGGTAAATCTCCACTGCACCCTCTCCAAGGCCTTGACATCCCTCCTAAAGTGCGGTGCCCAGAATTGGACACAATTCTCCAGCTATATAATATGTATATATAATAGAATGGGAAAAGTTAACACAAAAGTGTGACAAAACATGGTGATGGGAAGTAAAGTTTTGTAGACAGGAAGTGCTTGCAGACCTGAGATGTTTAATGTAGATAGACGGCTGCCTGGAATTGATTATAATTTGTGATCTAATTGAGAGGTTCAGCTGACATTAATTGTCAGGTCAAGTCTTGATCCGTGTTCCAAACCTGAACTGTGAGATTTAACGACATTGTAAAATTGCCCGGGGAATCTTTTTTTACAGATCTCCTGTGCTATTTCTCACAGTCGGCCTTATACGGGTAGGAATGTTTTATCATATAACACACAGTGTATTATTCTCTAGCTAAGGTGGATCTGAGTTTAAAGTTGGCTCCGTCCTTTAAAGGCCACAAAGTCTAATCGCTATTTGGTGAGGGAACTTTGCAGACTGTAAACGCTGGTAAATTTCCAGATCCAAGTCAAACCAGCAAAGCCTTTCATTTTTACACTTGTGACACTTTGGAATTTGACGTCTGGGGAGTGACGTCTAGGGAGGGACAAGGCCATGGAGGGATTTGAACACAGGGATGAGAATTTTAAAATCAAGGCATTGCCAGGCCGGGATGTTAATGTAAGTCAGCGAGCACAGGGGGTGATGGGTGAACGGGACTTGGTGTGAATTAAGTGCAACAACTCTAATCCCTGTTTCCCTCTCCACCTGTGCCCGGTCATGGAATTTCAGCTCCAGCTCTTAAAAACCTGACAGTAAGCAGGAGGGGCAATAGACAAGTATTCTAATGTAGAGCCTTATAGTAAGAGTGGGCTGATCAGAAAACAGTCTCTTAGACCTATTGCTACCTGCCCAGTGGGTCGTGCTCTCGCCTCTGAGTCAGAAGGTGGTGGGTTCAAGTCCCACTCCAGAGACTTGAGCACAAAATCTAGGCCGACACTCCCAGTACGGTACTGAGGGAGTGCTGCACTGTCGGAGGTGCCGTCTTTCAGATGAGACATTAAACCGAGGCCCCGTCTGCCCCCTCAGGTGGATATAAAAGATCCCATGGAACTATTTTGAAGACGAGCAGGGGGAGTTCTCCCCGGTTTCCTGGCCAATATTTATCCCTCATCCAACATCACCTAAAAACAGATTATGTGGTCATTATTACACTGCTGTTTGTGGGATCTTGCTGTGCGCAAATTGGCTGCCGCGATTCCTACATTGCAACAGTGACCACACTTCAAAAAAGTACTTCATTGGCTGTAAAGCGCTTTGGGACGTCCTGAGGTTGTGAAAGGTGCTGTATACATACAATGAGTGGATCTCACTCCATAAAAATGAACGACAGAACGTCTTATGACTTGATAAAGCAGCTGAAGATAGTTGGGCCTAGGACGTTCCTTCCTTTCCTTTATTGTCTACCAACTGTACTGGTCGATTAAGAGTTAAGTCTTCTGCTGTGGGCACAATGGTAATTATATCCACAGTTGTTTCATCTGCGGTGGCACAAATACAGCTGCTCAGTCTGAGCAGCAGGAGCTGCTTGAGCAGCGACTTGTTGAGAACCTCAGACAGTCTAATGACCTATTAGCTGTAGCGAGGCTGTGTGTTTTCCGCTGGTCTTAGAACTCAGCCCTGTCACACTCTGGAGATGCCACTAGTTGGTTTAGATTGAGCAAGAGCTGCAAATAGAGAATAATAATCTGTCCCTTGGCCTCCGGGTCCTAATTTTATATCTTAAGCTTGAGCAGGGTGACACCACTACCTGGTAATGGGTAATTACTCCCTAAATGAAGAGAGAGAGAGAGAGAGAGAAGATGAAAAGGAGCCATCTTTATTGCTTTCCAATGAACGAGTGTGTTTGTACCATTGTGTAAACCAGGGAGGTCAGAGTTCATGGTGAGAGCACCTGAAATGCTGGTGGCAAAGATTGAATGCTAAAATACTGACTGTGATGTGGAAATGCCGGTGATGGACTGGGGTGGACAAATGTAAGGAATCTTACAACACCAGGTTATAGTCCAACAATTTTATTTTAAAATCACAAGCTTTCGGAGATTATCTCCTTCGTCAGGTGAATGAGTGGAAGGTTCTCAAATCGCATATCTTATATTAGGCTGGGACAGCATCATACCAATCAAAAGGTGTTGTTGTTGTTCAAACAGACCAGTCACGGAGAACAGCACGTCCCAGTACACTGGATATACATTGTGTCAATTACACAGACAGACAGAAAGAGACCCTAATGGCAGAGAGAGAGAGAGAGAATATTAAAACACATAACTTTTTTTTTCCCTTTTTGCTGGTGGGGTTACGTGTAGCGTGACATGAACCCAAGATCCCGGTTGAGGCCGTCCTCATGGGTGCGGAACTTGGCTATCAACTTCTGCTCGACGATTTTGCGTTGTCGTGTGTCTCGAAGGCCGCCTTGGAGGACGCTGACTCGAAGATCGGTGGCTGAATGTCCTTGACTGCTAAAGTGTTCCCCGACTGGGAGGGAACCCTCCTGTCTGGCGATTGTTGCGTGGTGTCCGTTCATCCGTTGTCGCAGTGTCTGCATGGTCTCGCCAATGTACCATGCTCCGGGGCATCCTTTCCTGCAACGCATGAGGTAGACAACGTTGGCTGAGTCACAGGAGTATGAACCATGTACCTGGTGGGTGGTGTCCTCTCGTGTGATGGTGGTATCCGTGTCGATGATCTGGCATGTCTTGCAGAGGTTGCCGTGGCAGGGTTGTGTGGTGTCGTGGACGCTGTTCTCCTGAAAGCTGGGTAATTTGCTGCGAACGATGGTCTGTTTGAGGTTAGGTGGCTGTTTGAAGGCGAGTAGTGGAGGCTTGGGGATGGCCTTAGCGAGGTGTTCGTCGTCATCGATGACATGTTGAAGGCTGCGGAGAACATGGTGTAGTTTCTCCGCTCCGGGGAAGTACTGGACGACGAAGGGCACTCTGTTGGTTGCGTCCCGTGTTTGTCTTCTGAGGAGGTCTATGCGATTCTTCGCTGTGGCCCGTCGGAACTGTCGATCGACAAGACGAGCGTCATATCCCGTTCTTACGAGGGCGTCTTTCAGCGTCTGTAGGTGTCCATCGCGTTCCTCCTCGTCTGAGCATATCCTGTGTATTTGTAGGGCCTGTCCATAGGGGATGGCCTCTTTGACGTGGTTGGGGTGGAAGCTGGAAAAGTGGAGCATCGTGAGGTTGTCCGTGGGCTTGCGGTAGAGTGAGGTGCTGAGGTGCCCGTCTTTGATGGAGATTTGTGTGTCCAAGAAAGAAACCGATTCTGAGGAGTAGTCCATGGTGAGTTTGATGGTGGGATGGAACTTGTTGATGTTCTCGTGTAGTCTCTTCAGTGATTCTTCGCCGTGGGTCCATAGGAAGAAAATTTCGTCGATGTATCTGGTGTATAGCGTTGGTTGGAGATCCTGTGCAGTGAAGAAGTCGTGCTCGAACTTGTGCATGAAAATGTTGGCGTATTGGGGTGCGAATTTGGTCCCCATGGCTGTTCTGTGTGTTTGGGTAAAGAACTGGTTATCGAAGGTGAAAATACTGACTGAGTAGAACAATATCACGTAGCTTCAGTGGGGTGGACCTTGACTTTGTGCGATTGGGTAAAACGGGTGATAATGAGTCGGCAGCCATTGAAATCAGTGGAAAATTAAAATGGGGAGAGATGTGAAACGGGGCATCCGATTCGCTATCGCCCGTTTTACAAAGTCAAAATCTACCCCAATGTCTTGAGTTGATACACAAATCATCAGCATCAGGTGTCTACTTGGGCCCTGTGCTATAGACAGTAAGACATTGGCTCGCACATCTGTATTACCCGACATGGCTAGTCCCCAATCACAGCAATAACTCCAGTTATAGACCCTGTTTACAGTCTTCTAAATGTATTCATATTTTAGAAAAGTGTAGAAAAGAGCAACAAATCAAACACCCCACGGAATGCCGGTGCTGAGTTACAACAACAACTTGCATTTATATTGTATCTTTAACGTAGGGAAACGTCCCACGGTGCCTCACAGGAGCGATTATCACACAGAAACTGACTGCGATCCAAAAGGTCAGCGGGTACAACGAGACATCAGCCGACTATCTGATGACGTACGATGACAGGGAAACCAGATGTTTTTGACTGAGATAGAACTGATTTTTAATTAAATGGACAGGTGGAGGCCATTCAGCCCACTGTATCAGTATCGGTCCTAGCTCTACAACTCGAACTGTCCACTTCATTCCCATTTCCCTGCTTTTTCCCTGTAACTTTTTATAATCTCCCCTTTCAAATCCTTATCCAATTCCCTATCAAATGATGGTCCAGTCCCTGCCTCAGTAGCCCCTCGTGGTAAAACATTCCCGGTTCTAATGACTCTCTAATCCCCCCCCCCCCCTCATTCTTTGAGTGACAGCCTGTGCCTACTTGAGCTGATAGGGGACACTGAATGGAGAGAAGGAACCACAGCGCAGAGGGACGTAGGTAACAGAGGTAACTGACTGCTCTTATGTCCATCTCTTTACTGGGTTGGGTAAAGAGCAGGATAGGTCCCAGAATGGCTCCTCTGCCCACTTGCACTCTCATGCAAAACACATGGCATGGAGAGAGCTAACGGCGATCAAGAGAAGGGAACTCTAAAGGGGGAAACTAATATCTTTTAGGTTATCTCTCTTTTGTATAGCTCCGATCTTCCTCCACCTTAAAGCTTACCCTATTGGCTTGGCGGTCAAGTCCCAGATCTATCTCTGGTATTAAACCAATGAATCACTGAAACAGCTCCTCCTTCACCTGCACCATGCCATCGTCTTAAAAATTGTCTTCCATGCTATGATAGATAGGTACCTCACTCATTTAAGGGCACATGATCTGGTTCTCAGATGGACATAAGTAACCTACGAACATACAAAATTGATGGGCAGGAAAAGGCCAGATGGTCCATCAAGCCTGCCCCACACACCATGATTGCTGGAGCACCATGACTAAACACTTCTTCCCTCCCCCCATCTCCTACCCACCCCCACAGCCGTGTAATCTCCGGGGAGAGGCAAGAAACAAGAGAAAAAACCCAGGCCCAATAAGGGAAAAAAATACACTGGAAAATTCCTCTCTGACCCCTCCCCTCAGGCGATCGAAACCAGTCCAGGAGATCACACTGACCAAGTATTATCTATAAAGGCACTTACCTTCTAACTACATCTAATCAAATACAAGTCAGTTATCACCTTTTACCCAGTGTATACTCTACATGAGAACATAACCGTGGAATGCCAATGGCGGTGGTGTCCTACATTACGGACCTGAACAGGAAAAGGACAAAACTTTGCATCTGCCACACTCCACCCACCGAACCATGTCCCTCTCTGTTTCTACACATTATCCATTCTGCTCATGTGTGGCTGCCAGCAATGCAGGATTTATAAGCTTCATAAGTACATGTGGTCTCAAGACACACTTAAGATGCTGTCTGGAACAGTCTGCTTGCAACCTCTGCAAAAACAGACTTTGATGTAATTCCAGAGAGGCCTGAAGCATCACCACATCTTCCTTTAGCAGATTTTGGGGGAGGCCGACAACTTTATTCCAAAGGTCACTAAGTGCGAGCTTTGGCCCGAGCTATCGGACTCTAACTTCAGACTCACGTTTTGATGCATGTTGCGTTACGCCTTAAGGTTTTGTTATTTATAGTAACAGCGCCCTGAGTTTTTTGCTCGATGAACTTGCACGGCTGGGTTGAGGGCTTCTGCCCAACGAAAACTGACAGGTCATAGTTGTGACAAAACAGGCAGGCAAGATTGGAGACTGCTCGATGATACTTCCGGCTGAAAGGGCTAATACATATTTTGCAGATTGCATTGACTGTCCCCAGAAAGATAAGTTGTCAAATGTGATTGCGTTATACATTCTCCCTTGGCTTTGATCAATCCAGGTTCGTGTAATTGTTTCTGATGGTACGCAGAATGCATGAGGTGGAAGACACAACCTGAACTATTACAGCCCGTACAATTGGAAAACAAATAATCCCCCGTCCCCCATTGTGGTTGTCCCTGATTTTTTTTAAAGAGCTTTCTCTTTACAACTATTTTCATCAGGGGATCAAACTTTTTTTTTATTAAAGCCCAGGTCCATTATATAGAGAATGACAATGTAAGGGAATAAAAGCAAGGATGAGGTGATCAGGGGCATTGAGCTTAGGTTTTAAAAGCCTGTAGATACTTTACCATTGAGGATCAGCTTGGCTTAGTTGGTAGCACTCTCGCCTCTGAGTGAGAAGTTTGGGGGGGGGGGTGGGGGGAAGGAATTTTCAACTTTGGCCCAAAACAGGTGTGATAGGAGCAGCCTGGAGGCCATTCAGCCCCTCGAGCCTGTTCCGCCATTCAATTAGATCATGGCTGGTCTGTATCTCAACTCCATCCACCTGCCAATGACATCAGGCAGTGTGTTGACAGCACTCACCCGAGAGGCCCAAATCACTTGCAGGTTTGGGCTTAGATTTGAATTTTATCAGAGAACAGGCAATCGCTGGATTTGGGTGGCAGAAAATCCTCCAACCAAACGTTACCTTCTTTTTTTTATTTATTAATTCTCGGGATGTTGGCGTCACTGGCAAGGCCGGCATTTATTGCCCTGAGTAGCAGTTGGATACAACTGAGGGACTTGCTGGTCCAGCTCAGAGGGCAGTTAAGAGTCAACCACCTTGGGTGTGGGACTGGAGTCATGTATAGGCCCAGACAGGGTAAGGACGGCAGGTTTCCTTCCCTGAAGGGACATTAGTGAACCAGTTGGGTTTTTACAACAATCCAATACCAGCTTTTTACTTCTAGATTTTTAAAAACTGAATTCAAATTCCCAAACTGCCCATGGTGGGATTTGAACTCACGTGCTCTGGATTACTAGTCCCACAATATAACCACTACATTACCGTACCTCTGTGTTAGGAGTGAGATTCACAATCAGAATGAGAGAGATCCCAATCTCCTTTAAACACGTACAGCTGCGTTTGGTTTTAAGAGCGAGATGTATGAAAGAAGTTTACACGATTGAGACTAACTTCAAATGACTGAGATCTGCAGGACTGTCTGTTGTGTATTTCCAGCACTTTCAAGTTTCAGTTTGTGTCGCTCTCTCATCCACATCAGAAGGTCGTGGGTTCGAGCCTCTCTCCAGGACTCGAGCACACTAAGCTAGGCAAACATTTCAGTGCAGTACTGAGCGAGTGCTGCATTGCTTTGCAGACAAGACATCAAATCAAGACCCCGTTTAGACGGATGTTAAAGGTCTCATGACACTTTTCAAAGAAGAGTAAAGAGTTCCCCTTGATGTCCTGGCCAACGTTTGTCCATGCACCAACATCACTGACAACAGATAATCTGATTATTCATCACATTGCTGTCTGTGGGTCCTTTCTGTGTGCAAATCGGCTGTTGCGTTTCCCACAATATAAATGCAAGTTCTCTCTCTCTTTCTCTCTCTCTCTCCCTGGTAGTGGATTTTAATAATGCATTGTGCTGCATGAATACAGTAAGTGCGGAGAGTGGTGCCACCTGTAGAGGGGGTGCTCGAGCTTCCTTCAGTCTTTCTTTAAAAAAATGGCCATCGCAAGTACACATTTTGTGGAGGGGATTGACGTACTATAAATAAATTTTAAAATCGCTATGTCACGTCACCCAGGAGAGTTATAACCTCGGTGAGGTGTTCTCTGTAAAGCTCGGAGCAGACAGCTCGAACAGCTCAGCTCAGTGCTGAAGTTCTACGTCTGGTCCCAGTGCTGCGGAATTGGCCCTGTTTACATCTGGAGCGGATCTCATTAGTAGCACAAAAAATAAATAATAATTCTTCACCGGTGAGAATTGCTTCCATCCATTTTTATTTTTTTTTTGCACTGATGCATTCATTTTTTTGGGGGGGGAATTATTTTCTTTCATGTAAATCAGGCAGCAAGCTTTCAGGAATTTTGTTTGTTCAGCTGGTATTTCAGGATTGACACTAAATATATCAAAACCCAGCCAGCTTGGACTGAAGAGGACGATTTTGCCTTCATGTCTTTCATGTCCTCGGGAGGTCCTGGAGCAATTAGCAGACAATGAACTCCATTAAAGTGCTCTCGCTGTTGCGTATCTGATCTCTGCCTGCAACAAAAACCGGACTCCTGCAGCTTACACAGAATTTACAGCACAGAAAAAGGCCATTCGGCCCAACTGGCATTTATACTCCGCACGAGCCTGACTTGCTAACCTTAGCGAGACGGCAAGTTTGCTTTGGCTGCTGCTTCTGGCTGGGTGAGGCCTGCAGACCAGGGACCACCCGCATTAGAACATCGCAAAATAAAAGCAGCTTTCGGTCCAGTGGTGGGAAGCAAGTCAGTTTTTCCTTAGTCTGGAGGAGCATCGATGATGGAGCAAGTGGTCTCCCTCATCCACCTGGGGGAACCCTCAAATATTAAAGCAGTCCTGGGGACCCCTCTAAATACTGACACAGTTCTGGGGACCCCTCTAAATATTGACACAGTTCTGGGGACCCCTCTAAATAATGACACAGTTCTGGGGATCCCCTCTAAATAATGACACAGTTCTGGGGATCCCCTCTAAATACTGACACAGTTCTGGGGATCCCCTCTAAATATTGACACAGTTCTGGGGATCCCCTCTAAATATTGACACAGTTCTGGGGATCCCCTCTAAATACTGACACAGTTCTGGGGATCCCCTCTAAATATTGACACAGTTCTGGGGATCCCCTCTAAATACTGACACAGTTCTGGGGATCCCCTCTAAATATTGACACAGTTCTGGGGATCCCCTCTAAATACTGACACAGTTCTGGGGAGCCCCTCTAAATATTGACACAGTTCTGGGGAGCCCCTCTAAATAATGACACAGTTCTGGGGAGCCCCTCTAAATAATGACACAGTTCTGGGGATCCCCTCTAAATATTGACACAGTTCTGGGGATCCCCTCTAAATATTGACACAGTTCTGGGGAGCCCCTCTAAATAATGACACAGTTCTGGGGAGCCCCTCTAAATACTGACACAGTTCTGGGGAGCCCCTCTAAATACTGACACAGTTCTGGGGAGCCCCTCTAAATACTGACACAGTTCTGGGGAGCCCCTCTAAATACTGACACAGTTCTGGGGAGCCCCTCTAAATAATGACACAGTCCTGGGGATGCACTGTCCTAATTTGGGCAAGATAGTACCAGCTACCCACAACACTCCACCACAAACAACGTCTGCTGGTAAATCACATAATGCCGAACAAATACAGATTTGTGAGGCTCTGCGCTGCTGACGAGCCGGACTGAGAAAATTGCGATGGACTTGGGGACCTTTGCCATCCATTGTGAACCTCTTAGTTTCCACGGATCTCAGTTTAAAAATGAGTGGGATGAACCTTTAAATCCAAAGGCCTATAATTGGAGCCTTAATCATTCCCTATTTGTGGGTTATGTGCTTTAATAGTGATATTCTCAAGCTGCCCAGGTCTCCTGAAGTAGCTAAACATGGAACGATTGGGGAGAGACGGTTGTGGGTAACATTTTTGGAATATTTTCATATCACAAGCATTTCAATAATAGTTAAATGCAGAGCAGAGTAAACACAGACACACTCAGACACAGACACACGCACAGAAACACACTCACAGACTCAGACACTCACAGAGATAAACACACTCACAGACATACACACGAGATCTCTGCGTTTCTCCAATTTTTGCCTCTTGCGCATCCCCGATTTTAATCGCTCCACCATTGGCGGCCGTGCCTTCAGCTGCCTGGGCCCTAAGCTCTGGAATTCCCTCCCTAAACCTCTCCACCCCTCTATCTCTTCCTCCTCCTTTAAGACGCTCCTTAAAACCTGCCTCTTTGACCAAACTTTTGGCCACTTGTCCCAATATGGAGACCCGGTGACACCAAGAGCAAAAAGTCCACTTTGGGCCACAGACTAACAAGGGCTCGGATGTGGCTTTGGGCTGTGTTACAAGTACGTCTGATCTAGAAATGAGGTGATGTGGACATGGATCTTGTGCTTCTGCTCAGATAGGTAATATCTTCATTCACTGAATGAGGATGTTACATCAAGGGCAGGCACTAGGGAACTCAGGGTACGCAGATTGCGAGATTCGAGGGGAAAGTCAAACTAGAAAAGGTGGGTCCTGAAACCCCTTGAGAAGTGCAGCGGGGTTGGGGTGGGTTGGAGTGGGGTGGAGTGGGGTGGGATGGGGTGCTGTGGGTGGGGTGGGGTGGGATGGGGTGCTGTGGGTGGGGTGGGGTGGGATGGGGTGCTGTGGGTGGGGTGGGGTGGGATGGGGTGCTGTGGGTGGGGTGGGGTGGGATGGGGTGCTGTGGGTGGGGTGGGGTGGGATGGGGTGCTGTGAGTGGAGTGGAATGTGGTGGGGTGCTGTGGGTGAGGTGGGGTGCTTTGGGTGGGGTGTAATGGGGTGGGGTGTTGTGGTGGGGTGGGGTGGGATGGGGTGCTGTGGGTGGGGTGGGTTGGGATGGGTGGGGTAGGATGGGGTGGGGTGGGTGGGGTGCTGTGGGTGGAGTGGAATGTGGTGGGGTGCTGTGGGTGGGGTGGGGTGGGGTGCTGTGGGTGGGGTGGGTTGGGGTGGGTGGGGTAGGATGGGGTGGGGTGGGTGGGGTGCTGTGGGTGGAGTGGAATGTGGTGGGGTGCTGTGGGTGGGGTGGGGTGGGGTGTTGTGGTGGGGTGGGGTGGGTGGGGTGGGGTGGGTGGGGTGGGTGGGGTGGGGTGGGGTGCTGTGAGTGGAGTGGAATGTGGGTGGGGTGGAATGGGGTGGGTGGGTGGGGTCGGTGAGCTGGAATGGGGTGGGTGGGGTGGGTGGAGTGGAATGGAGTGGGGGATGCCCTTCGGATACGCCATTAATTTGAGGCCCCACCTGTCTGTTCCAGTAACTCAGGAGAATGTTAAAGATCCCGCAGCACTTTCAAAGAGCAGGGAGTTCTCCCGATGTCCAGTTCAACATTCCTCCCTCAACCAAAACCACCAGAAACACAAGTGATCATTCTTCCCATTTGCTGTTTGTGGGGTTTTGCTGTCGTCAAATCAGCAGTTGGACTCGCCTATATAACAACAGTCACTGCTCTTGCAAGGAACTCATTGTCTGTGGATCATTTTGAGACCTCTCTGAGAGATGTGATAAAACACTGCATCAAATGCGAGGCTTTTCCCCTGCCAGATGCATGTGTTAAAGTGGCTGGGAGTACAGGTTTATGTAAGCTCATTATTTATGGTCTGTATAGAATGCACCGTGTTCAACAGAACCCGCTACAATGGCCTCACTGCAGAGCAAATTAATTTCTGTCGTGTACCTCAGGTTTGCAGGAGATAATTTAATTTGTAAACCATTAGAGTCAATTTATCTCTCAGTTGAGGCACCAAGATTTGCAATTGAAATGTGGATGCATTCATTAATAAAAATTCTCTTTGAAAAGAGAGGTATCAATTTAATAAACAAAAACACATTTTGCTATTGTTCTAATTTTGGTCCCGTCATTGCGACTAAATTGTACTGTTTCTTAAATTGCTTGTTTTTTTGAAGATGATTTAGGTTGACACGTAGAATTTGCCTATTTGTGTGAAAAAAACCAAGTCTTTTGGTTTCTACCTTCTAAGCAGCGCACAAAACCACATCTCCATCCTCCCACTGTCTTAATAGATTGCACTTATTAATAAACATGATCCCTTCAAAGTGCAAAGCTCCCTGAGGATATCTGGGTAAAGATAGTGTGAGTTGTGCCTTGTGCAGTGTCTGTCCATTGAACTGGAGCACGGAGAGGAGATAACGTCACAAGATCACACAATGGCAATGGACCAGGGGACCCAGTCCGTCTCTCAGGGAACTGTCTGACCTCTTACTGGTGTCTCTCAGTCTGTCTCTCAGGGAACTGTCTGAACTCTTACTGGTGTCTCTCAGTCTGTCTCTCAGGGAACTGTCTGTCCTCTTACTGGTGCCTCTCAGTCCGTCCCCCAGGGATACTGTCACACATATTCTCTTTCACAAACTCTGTTACGTGCTCACACACTCAGAGAGACTCTCTCTCACACATCGGTCACACACTCGCCTCACACACTCTGACACACACAGAGATAGAGCAGGCTTGATGGGCCGAACAGCGTTTTCTTACTCAAGACCTGCTTATGTTCTTTTCTCACAGGTTTCAATTGCCCTTCAGGTGAACCCTCAGCTTCCCCGCTGAGGATGAATCAGACCACAAGGCTGCTCAGCTCGGGCCAGATTGTAGAAAATAAAGGCTGGGAAAGAGAATACTCGAAGAGAAATCGGAATCTGAAGAGGCTGGATGGAGTGAGGCGCTGACCTCTCACCTCTAGGACACAGGCTCGAATCCAGCCTGGACTGATGGGAAGGAGGTCACTGCTCTCCGAAGACCGTTAGGGTCTTACCTGAGAGAATGAAGCCACAGCATAAAGCCTGGGTTACCAACCTCCAGGATTGTCCCGGAGTCTTCAGGAATTGAAGATTAATCTCCAGGAAATGGCTGCCAGCAAAAACCCGGAAGAAAAATCATCGGGGCATTAAACAAATTGTGTGTTTTTTTTTTCATTTTCTTTGAATACTTTTGTTTATTAGTGATGAAGGTATTGGCAATGGGCAGAAAAGGCTATTTGACTGACAGTCAAGAATCATCCAATCGGGTTTTGAAGAGTCAGTTCACTTTCCGATTGGCTCGGTAAGGCAGGGCACCACAATGATGGATGTGTCGGGCGACCAATAGCGGGAGTGTGGGGGCAGGGCTGTTGGAGGTGGAAGGTCACGTGTTGAAACGCCCAGGAATATGTCCAACCAGAGTCGGCAACCCTAAAGCTGCCCTGGTGTGTGCTTTGGGGCGTGACTCTTTGGGGAGGAGGGTGAGGGGTGAGGTTAGGGCTTGAGGTGCACTGAGGCTGGGGAAGCCTCGAGAGAGGGTTTCACTCTCTATCTAAACGTGATGTACCTGACCTGGGAATGCTTGACGCCAGAAATGGAAATGTTCTATTCTCTCACCCCGATGAGCACAAAACGTCACACACACACACACACACACAAAAAAATAAAAGTACATATTTCAAACCTGCATCACACCCTCACTATTGTGTGCTTGTCTCAGTGAGAGAATGAATAATCTCCTGTCATTAATTGCATAACAAAATCTATTTATTACCAGTTATATTAATGGAAAGAATTGTTACCATGGGGACTCTGAAAAATGTACAACGTCCATTGTTCAAACTGTAATTGAATGTTATTTTTTTGGGGGATTTGGCCCACTTGACATTGATCAAAGCAACTCTTGTCATGTGACTCCATGTCTGTGTTGTGAAGTGTTCTATTGACTGTAATGGGCAAGGGGATTGGATGGGATTAGACTTGGGTCAATAAACGTTCAGTGTGTCGGTGCTTTGGCAGCGAATTTCTGGTGAAACGTGTGCTGTGCCATGTAACAGTCTGGCAGGGGTTCTCTCATCATTGGTCAGTGAGGTTCCCGTGTGGTGAGTTGCCACTCCTTCCTGGCCTGTCTCAGAAAACTGTAGGAAAAGAAGCAGAGAGAAAAACAGGGAGATGATCGAACCTTCCTCTCACACGCGTCCGGTGGGCAGTTGTACAACATCATGACCTTCATCGTCACTGGGTCAAAATCCCTGAACTCCAGACCTAACAGCACTGTGGGAGAACCTTCACCACACGGACTGCAGCGGTTCAAGGAGACGGCTCACCACCACCTTCTCAAGGGGCAACTAGGGATGGGCAATAAATGCCAGTATCGTCGGTATGGAAATCCGTTTCCAGTGGGGTGCCACAGGGCTCAGTGTTGGGTCCCTTGCTGTTTGTGGTATATATTAATGATTTGGACTTGAATGTAGGGGGCATGATTGGCAAATTTGCAGACGACACAAAAATTGGCCGTGTAGTTGATAGTGAAGGGGATAGCTGTAGACTCCAAGAAGATATCAATGGGTTGGTGGAGTGGACGGAAAAGTGGCAAATGGAATTCAACCCGGAGAAGTGTGAGGTAATGCACTTAGGGAGGGCAAACAGTAAAAGGGAATACGCAGTAAACGTGAATACATTGAGAGGGGTAGAGGAAGTGAGAGACCTTGGAGTGCATGTGCACAGGTCCCTGAAGGTGGCAGTACAGGTAGATAAGGTTGTGAAGAAGGCATACGGAATGCTCTCCGTTATTAGCCGAGGTATAGAATACAAAAGCAGGGATGTAATGATGGAACTGTATAAAACGCTGGTAAGGCCATAGCTGGAGTATTGTGCGCAGTTCTGGTCACCACATTACAGGAAGGATGTAATTGCTCTGGAGAGAGTGCAGAGAAGATTTACAAGAATGTTGCCAGGGCTTGAAAATTGCAGCTATGAGGAGAGTTTGGATAGGCTGGGATTGTTTTCCTTGGAGCAGAGGAGGCTGAGGGGAGACTTGATTGAGGTGTACAAAATTATGAGGAGCCCAGATAGAGTAAACAGGAAGTACCTGTTTCCCCTTGTGGAGAGCTCAAGAACTAGAGGACATAGATTTAAGCTGATTGGCGGAAGGATTAGAGGGGACATGAGGAAAAACTTTGTTACCCAGAGGGTGGTGGGTGCATGGAATTCGCTGCCCGAATTGGTGGTAGAGGCAGGGACCCTCAACTCTTTTAAAAAGTGCCTGGACCCGCACCTAAAGTGCTGTAAGCTGCAGGGCTACGGACCGGGTGCTGGAAGGTGGGATTAGAATGGGCACCTGGTTGTTCTTCGAGCCGGCGTGGACACAATGGGCCGAATGGCCCCCTTCTGTGCTGTATCTTTTCTATGGTTCTATGGTTCTATGGTATAACCCACATCCGAAGAATAAATTTTTAAAAAAAGAACTTTTAGCAAAGATCTAGGAACACCTCTTGGATGATGCAAAACATCAGGAGAAGGAATTATGGAGGTGGGAGAAAAAACATTAAAAACTGTAATAGGGTGGGTGGCAGAGAAGGAGATGAATATCAATATGTTACTTCTCAAGGATGAGTCACTTAAAGATGTCTGGGTGGAGGAACTGCTAAGTGACAAAGTGCGTTAACAGGCTAGTCCTTTACCTCTCTCACTCCTGGGTCTTGGTCCTTTATTTAGGTTGCTCAATAAAAAAGATTCCAATCATGAAGCACCAAAAACAGATTAACTGGTCATTTGTCTCATTGTCCCACCCTGGATCAATTAACCCCACCCTGGATCAATTAACCCCACCCTGGATCAATTAACCCCACCCAGGTCCAATTAACCCCACCCTGGATCAATTAACCCCACCCTGGATCAATTAACCCCACCCTGGACCAATTAACCCCACCCTGGATCAATTAACCCCACCCTGGATCAATTAAGCCCACCCTGGACCAATTAACCCCACCCTGGACCAATTAACCCCACCCAGGTCCAATTAACTTCACCCTGGTTCAATTAGCCCCATTTATTGCCCATCACTAGTTGCCCTGAGATACAATTGAGTGACTTTCTAGGCCACTGCAGAGAGCAGTTAAGAGTCAACCACATTGGTGTGGGACTGGAGTCACATATAGGCCCAGACAGGGTAAGGACGGCAGGTTTCCTTCCTTAAAGGGACATTGGTGAACTAGTTGGGTTTTTGCTGGTAACAACTTTTTTATTTCCAGATTCTTTTTAAATGAATTC
This sequence comes from Heptranchias perlo, assembly GCF_035084215.1. Taxonomy (NCBI): domain Eukaryota; kingdom Metazoa; phylum Chordata; class Chondrichthyes; order Hexanchiformes; family Hexanchidae; genus Heptranchias; species Heptranchias perlo. The sequence continues at coordinate 2,560,178 of NC_090358.1, forward strand.
AAATTCTCAAATTGCCATGGTGGGATTATGAACTCATGTTCCCAATTATTAGGCCAGGCCTCTGGATTACTAGTCCCACTAACATAACCACTACACTACCGTACTTGCTCCCCATATGCAGCACTATTGGAAATTGGCTTTCGGAGGGGGGAGGGAGGGGAGAGCACAAGAGGTTAAAATTTAGGAGGAAAATATCTCATAAACCCAACGGTTAACAATTAATCTAACAAGCTGGTGAATTCATCTCTCTTTCTTTTCCTGTCCAAGTCCTGGAATATCTGCCTCACTCCACCTACGAGAACAATATTCTGTAGGAGGAAAGAAATATCAATTCTGCTGTAATGAAATAACTATTGACACATGGACTGCACCTTGTGTTCAGTTTAATATTTCAGCAATCGTTTAAACTGAAGTTCAGTGTGACAAGAAATCTATGGGAGGCAGCTTTCTCACGAAGCTTTAGCACATGAAACTTTTTTTTTACTTAATCCAGATTGGGTATAAGGATTAGAACAAAATGCTAAAAGGGATATATAAAAATGGACAAAAGAAAATGTGTATCTGAGCTGATCAGATTAGTAGGATTGCAGGTTCGATGCATGGTCTGCTCTGAGTTTGCTAATTTCAGCCAGGACAATGGCAGGGAAGCTACAGTGCGTGTCCCTGGGCAAGAATCAAAGAATGATACAGCACAGAAGGAGACCATTCGGCCCATCGTGCCTGTGCAGGCTCTTTGCAAGAGCTATCCAATTAGTCCCACTCCCTGCTCTTTCCCCATAGCCCTGTAAACTTTTTCCCTTCAAGTATTTATCCAATTCCCTTTTGAAAGTTATTATTGAATCTGCTTCCACCGCCCTTTCAGGCAGCGCATTCCAGATCATAACAACTCGCTGCGTAAAAAAAATTCTCCTCATCTCCCCTCTGGTTCTTATGCCATAAGAACATAAGAAATAGGAGCAGGAGTAGGCCAATCGGCCCCTTCGAGCCTGCTCCGCCATTTAATAAGATCATGGCTGATCTGATCCTAACCTCAGATCTAAATTCATGTCCAATTTCCTGCCCGCTCCCCGTAACCCCTAATTCCCTTTATTTCTAGGAAACTGTCTATTTCTGTTTTAAATTTATCTAATGATGTAGCTTCCACAGCTTCCTGGGGCAGCAAATTCCACAGACCTACTACCCTCTGAGTGAAGAAGTTTCTCCTCATCTCAGTTTTGAAAGAGCAGCCCCTTATTCTAAGATTATGCCCCCTAGTTCTAGTTTCACCCATCCTTGGGAACATCCTCACCGCATCCACCCGATCAAGCCCCTTCACAATCTTATATGTTTCAATAAGATCGCCTCTCATTCTTCTGAACTCCAATGAGTAGAGTCCCAATCTACTCAACCTCTCCTCATATGTCCGCCCCCTCATCCCCGGGATTAACCGAGTGAACCTTCTTTGTACTGCCTCGAAAGCAAGTATGTCTTTTCTTAAGTATGGACACCAAAACTGTATGCAGTATTCCAGGTGCGGTCTCACCAATACCTTATATAACTGCAGCAATACCTCCCTGTTTTTATATTCTATCCCCCGAGCAATAAACGCCAACATTCCGTTGGCCTTCTTGATCACCTGCTGCACCTGCATACTAACTTTTTGATTTTCTTGCACTAGGACCCCCAGATCCCTTTGTACTGCAGTACTTTCCAGTTTCTTGCCATTAAGATAATAACTTGCTCTCTGATTTTTCCTGCCAAAGTGCATAACCTCACATTTTCCAATATTGTATTGCATCTGCCAAATCTCCGCCCACTCACCCAGCCTGTCTATATCCCCTTGTAGGTTTTTTATGTCCTCCTCACTCTCTACTTTCCCTCCCATCTTTGTATCATCTGCAAACTTTGATATGTTACACTCGGTCCCCTCCTCCAAATCGTTAATATAGATTGTAAAGAGTTGGGGACCCAGCACCGACCCCTGCGGAAATGTCAATTACCTTAAATCTGTGTTCTCTGGTTACCGATCCTTCTGCCACTGGAAACAGTTTCTCCTTATTTACAGTATCAAAACCCTTTATGATTTTGAACGCCTCTATTAAATCTCCCCTTAACCTTCACTGTTCTAAGGCAAACAGCCAGAGTTCCCACTCCTAGTCACCATCCCATGAACCCTTCTGGAAAATCCACATATGTGAAGCTGGGATTGAGCTCAGCTGTGATGCCTTCTGTGGTCAAATAGCCTTCTGACACTTACCGTTTAGGTTCACACATGAAGAATGACCACTTCATGAGGGCAGCTAGCACGTGTCCCATTGCTATCTCTTCCTCTCCAGATTCACCATCGCCCATTTTGTGTTTTCTCACAAGGCAAATATCACCCCCATTGTTCTTTATTATTATTTGTCCATCTCCCTTGGTTTTGCAAACAGGGAGTCGAGACCAAATGCAGTCTTTGGGCGAACTGAGGTTAGAGGATGAGGGTAAATTGGTCCAGGGCATGCAGATATGATTCAGTCCCTGTTCTAAAGTCATGCATTCTGTCCTTAGTTTAATATTTCCATTATAAATTCCTATGCCTACATTTGTAATGGAAACGGGCTATGTAAACTTGTCACGCTGTAATTACACCTTCCCACCAATGGAGGCGCTGCAGTGCCACCACTGGCAGGAGGGTGTAATTACAGTGTGACCAGTTTACATAGGCACTTTCCATTATAAATGTGGACATAGGAATTTATAATAGAAAAAGTTGATAGGTGAAAGATTTTTTAATATATTATGGATTTTCTAAATTAACTCTAGATCTAAAATTCATAATTTTTATGTTAAAGTCTTTCTACTTATCCCACTTTTGGCATCTGGAGTCAGAAGTATTTACTAATGTCAGGTATAGCATGGGTCAGACACTGCATAAAGTATCTTTCTACTCTGCCCAACAATGTGTTTCAATTCCAGCATCAGGCCGGCACATCCCTCTGCACCAGGAGGAGATTTTCTGATTTCACATCAGACATCCTTCTGGTGTTTCCCAGTGAGACAACCTGTGGCCCAATGCCCACCAGTATCTGGCTTGAGGCTGGCTCCAATTTATCCCCACACAAGATTCTCACAGCCAGCAGGATGAGGAGACTTTCAGCCCTGAGCTGGTTCGATCCCAGATCCCAGATGTGAATAGACAATGTGTTAACCAGCCAGCTCCGAGCAGCAGTTTTGATCAAACAACACAAACGGACTTTCAGCAGGTGAATTTTCTTTGCATTAAAAAGATCCCTGGTTTACAGATGATGAATCTAAAGTGCTCTTGCATCATTTTCATAGCTTGTGATGTGTGATTGAGCTCCTGTGAAGTGAGCCTTGTAATTCACTGGCAGATTTCAATCATTCAGACCATGTACAAAGGATCAGGGTTTATGAGAAGCACAGAGTAAGTACTGACTAGAGAAGTTTGCCACTTACCTGATGTGTGTACATAACAGCAGATTATATAACTGTATGATTTGTTTATGAATAAACCAACATACATTTTTAATGCGAGCTGATTGAAAGGATAGAGCCAGGAGACATCCTGTGGCATTCAATGCTCCCCATGTGTCAGTCTCACTCAGTGTCACCGTTATCGCTCAATAGTTTGCTTCAAAAAAACAGAACTTGAATTTTTTTTCCATTTAGTTTCAATAAATACAGTTCATAGAATTACATCGAATCTACAGCACAGAAACAGGCCATTCGGCCCCACTGGTCCATGCTGGCGTTTACGCTCCACACGAGCCTCCTCCCACCCTTCTTCATCTCACCCTATCAGCATATCCTTCTATTCCTTTCTCCCTCATGTGTTTATCCAGCTTCCCCTTAAGTGCATCTATGTTATTCGCCTCAACCACTCCTTGTGGTAGCAAGTTCCACATTCTAACCACTCTCTGAGTAAAGAAGTTTCTCCTGAATTCCCTATTGGATTTATTAGTGACTATCTTATATTTACGGCCCCTAGTTTTGGTCTCCCCCCACAAGTGGAAACATTTTCTCTACGTCTGCCCTATCAAACACTTTCACAATCTTGAAGACCTCCATCAGGTCACCCCCTCAGCCTTCTCTTTTCTAGAGAAAAAAATCCCCAGCCCGTTCAGCTTTTTCTGATAAGTATAACCTCTCAGTTCTGGTATCATCCTTGTAAATCTTTTTTGCGCCTTCTCTAGTGCCTCTGTATCCTTTTTATAAAATGGAGACCAGAACTGTTCACAATACTCCGAGTTCCTCTCCTTTACTTTTGTTGTACTAGCACACACACTTAAAGGGAATTTATAAAATGTTTACTTTGAACAAAAACACGCTATAGGCAGGGTGTGTTTCCTGGGGGGCAGGTCCCAGTCCAAACTGAGGCTGTGCCCCTCATTGAAGTCAATGGTGTTGTCCCTGGATGAAGACATCTCCTTTCTGTCAGGGCCTGAGACGGTACAGAGAGAAAGGGATCCTGAAATCAGGGGCAGAAAGAAAGAAAAGAAAAATAATAAAGAATTCTGACCTCGCCTGATGCCCACACTTTCCAGCAAAGGTCAAAGGTTGATTTATTTTTTCTCCCCTCGCTAACTCACGGGTACTGAGGCCAATTTTAGTGCTTAACGATGATTAAACATACACTTAGCAGCAGCACTTATGACAAAAACTTATGTGTTTTGGCCGGAGAATTGAAACACCTTGGGGGGGAATTTTAATCTTTAAGAATGGGTGGGTTGGGGGCAGGGGGCACTATAAAAATAGTTGACTCTTGGAGCGGGACCGCATCCTGGCTCCAATGCCCTCACTCCTGGGTTTAACCCAGATGGGTTTGGATGCGCGCTGCAGAAGAAACCTGGAAGTCCCGTCCCCACTTAAAGCCAATGGGCTGACACTTAAAGGGGCAATGTATCTCATTGCAATAGTTGGGGCACTTAATTTTTTTCTGTATTAAAAATGCCAAACAAATTTAACCTTACCTGTTCGGGTTTCCCATCGCTTCTGATTCATGTCAGGTGAAAGCAGTTGGGAAGGGCCGGATCCATGAGGTGAGTGCCTTTATTGCACTGCTTGTGGGCCCGGAGGAGCAGGAGTGCTTCATCCAGGCCCAACAAGCTCATCTGGCCGACAGGAACCCTGTGATCGGCCGTGACACCCCCTCCCCCCCCCCCCCCCCCCGATGGTGGACCCACCCGATCTTCTCCAAGGCCCACCCGATGTCATCCACTGCCTGGCGCGTGGGAAACCTGTAAACACAAATACTTATCTTCAAATGAGTTACAATCGCAGAATGCGACGCACTGATTTGGGTTCCGGGTTCCCCACGAGTATTTATGGACGGGCTGGGTTCCTGGCTCCGAGCTGAAATCATGCCCCTTACATTCCAGCTCGGGTTTTCAGGCTGATCGGACCTTAATCGAATCCCAAAGTATCTGTTCCAACACCCACTTTTTATACCTTTATTTCCAACCTTTCTTTGTGACAAACCCCACGTTTCTGCATTACCCAATACAATTGGCTGCTGCCCTTGTCCCTGATCAGTGACTTTAGGTTTAACAAGTTTTGTTTTCCATAAACCGGTACGACTCCCCAGACTTGGTTACACTCCCGATCTCTCTCAGGCAGGTGCTTATCTTCAAGGTCTTCCTTCTAATTTTGAACAAAGGGAGCTTTTCTGCCTGTTCTGTGTCTGTGATGAATTTGTACCATTCCATAACAATCTCCTGCTGCTGAATTGAATGATACAGTCCCTGCTGCACAACTTGTTTTCAACTAATTACTGGAATGTCTTTTAATTAGATTGATTGTCTGAAGTGACCATGTGTGTCTTAATTCAACAGTTCGGTGCTCACTGCATCGAAATTCACTCCTGCTTCCTCACTGAACAGGAAAAGTTAAAAGCTAACATTACTATAATATAAAGAGAAATCAATAACAGTATAACATTAGAAGATTTCAAGTCCGTCTGATTAACCCTTTCCTTACAAGGCAGCAAAGAACGATTTGATGTGCGTCTTAAATCCTGTCACTTGTGCCAGCTGTCACAGAGAATATGTCACACTGAAGGATCTTCTTAATAATCTTTATGGCAGTGGTTTAACATCAAGTGCCTGCAGGTCTTGCTTTCAGCTGTATGAAGAACACTTATATTTACAGTGCGCAGTCAAGAAGACTCATTACACGCCAGGACATTCTAATATCGAGGACTCCAATCGATGGTAATGGACTCAACAATCCAGGCTTGTCCAATGAGAAGGATCCCCGAGGAAAAAAGTTGGGGAAAACACCACAAAATGAGCCAGCGGGTAAGAATGGGAAATTCACACGCTGGCCGTCAGCTACGAGTTTGTTTCACCGGAGCTGTGGGTTGTGTCACCTCATAACATTCACACCCCACCCCCGTACCCCAACACCCCCATACCCCACCCCCATACCCCATCCCACCCTCCACACCCCACCCTCCACCCAAACACACCCCACCCCCGTACCCCAACACCCCCATACCCCACCCCCATACCCCATCCCACCCTCCACACCCCACCCTCCACCCAAACACACCCCACCCCCGTACCCCAACACCCCCGTACCCCACCCCCATACCCCATCCCACCCTCCACCCCTCCACACCCCACCATCCACCCAAACACAACCCACCCCGCCACCCCAACACTCCCGTACCCCACCCCCATACCCCATCCCACCCTCCACACCCCACCCCCGTACCCCAACACCCCCGTACCCCACCCCACCCTCCACCCCGCCACCCCAACACCCCCGTACCCCACCCCACCCTGCACCCCTCCACACCCCACCCCGCCACCCCAACACCCCCGTACCCCACCCCACCCTGCACCCCTCCACACCCCACCCCGCCACCCCAACACCCCCGTACCCCACGCCTACCCACCTCTCCACCCCATCACCGCACCCCACCCCTCCACACCCCCACACCCACCCCTCCAAACCCCACCCCCCCACTCCCACCCCCAACCCCACAATCCACTCCCCCTCACCCCATCCCAACCCCCCAACCCCCCACCCCCCCCACTCCCACCTCCCCCCACAATCTCACACAATGTAATTTATTTCCACATCACAAATAGAAGTTCAGCTTCTTCGCGAAGAACATTGGAACATGAGGAACAGGAGGAGGCCATTCAGCCCCTCGAGCCTGCTTCGCCATTCAATTGGATCATGGCTGATCCGTACCTCAACTCCATTTACTCTCTTTTGCTCCATATCCCTCGATACCCTCACCCATCAAAAATCAATTTATCTGAGACTTGAAAGCTCCAATTGTCCCCCAGCATCCACAGCCTTTTGGGGGAAGAGAGTTCCAGATTACTACTATTCAAAGATCGTAACATTCCAGAGTGTGAAACATTACCCAGTAATTAACAAGCACTGTAATATGCCCAGTGACTGAGGAAAAGGACTTGAGAAATAACAGATTAAAAAAAGACCGTTCAGCCTCCTGTGCCCGCTGTGTTTGACTCGGCCATGTACAGTTTGCTCCATCGCAGGCTCTCCTTCAGTCACTGAATCTCTCGGGGAGAAAGAGACGAGCCACAGCTAACATTTCTAGGAAGAGAAAACTCCATGAAATCTCTCCCCGAGCCCCAAAAATAATCAACAAAAAAACTCCAGGATACCGATCCAATATTATTCAGTCCTCACCAACCGCAGAAGGCGATGGTTCCAACAGCACTGGAACCATAGAGTGCAGATCATCACAGGCCCTGAGTTATCCCTGTATTGTACAGCTCCTTTCATAAGAGACAGGTAGATTAAAGCCAGATACATTTTTAAAAAATTCGTCCATGGGATGTGGGCGTCGCTGGCGAGGCCGGCATTTATTGCCCATCCCTAATTGCCCTTGAGAAGGTGGTGGTGAGCTGCCTTCTTGAACCGCTGCAGTCCGTGTGGTGAAGGTTCTCCCACAGTGCTGTTAGGAAGGAAGTTCCAGCGATGATGAAGGAACGGCGATATATTTCCAAGTCAATCTGCATGTTATTAGGAATTCCCCAGCACTTAAAATGTCCACGTCTAAAATAGGCAGTTGCTTATATTGGCCTAAAAATGATTAGCATTTGCATTACATAGAATTTACAGCAAAGAAACAGGCCATTCGGCCCAACTGGTCCGTGCCAGTGTTTATGCTCCACATGAGCCTCCTCCCACCCCTCTTCATCTCACCCTATCAACATAACCTTCTATTCCTTTCTCCCTCATGTTTATCTAGCTTCCCCTTAAATGTATCTATGTTATTCGCCTCAACTACTCCATGTGGTAGCAAGTTCCACATTCTCACCACTCTCTGGGTAAAGAAATTTCTCCTGACTTCCTTATTGGATTTATTTGTGACTATCTTATATTTATAGCCCCTAGTTTTGGATTCCCCAAAAGTGGAAAACATCTTATCTACGTCTACCCGAGCAATCCCTTTCATAATTTTAATGACCTCTATCAGGTCACCCCTCAGCCAGGAGGGAGGGAAAGTAGGCCGAAAATAAATGAGAGAAAAATCACACACACAGAGCAAAGGATTACACTGCAGCAGATAGAATTATAGAATCATAGAATCGTACAGCACTGAAAGAGACCATTCGGCCCATAGTGCCTGTGCTGGCTCTTTGGAAGAGCTATCCAATTAGTCCCATTCCCCTGCTCTTTCTCCATAGCCCTGCAAATTTTTCCTTTTCAAGTGTTTATCTAATTCCCTTTTGAAAGTTACTATTGAATCTGCTTCCACCGCCCTTTCAGGCAGCGCATTCCAGATCATCACAACTCGCTGAGCAAAAGAATTTCTCTTCATCTTCCCCCTGGCTCTTTTGCCAATTATCTTAAATCTGTGCCCTCTGGTTACCGACCCTCCTGCCAGTGGAATCAGTTTCTCCCGATTCACTCTATCATAATTTTGAACACCTCTATTTAAATCTCCCTTGAATCTTCTCTGCCAGCTGGAGTGTTTCACCTAATGGGAAAAGAGAATTTGAGAGGGAGGTTTCATTGTGGCAATCCCAGGGATAACAAATCATTCAAAAAAACTCCTTGTGTGGTCACTGTGCTCTCCTCACGGTGAATCACATAAAACATCAACAATATAACTCAGCTCAGTGGGTGGTAATTACCTTAAATGGTTTAAAGTTAGTTTTCTCAGCTCTGAGCTAATGTTTGAAACCACTGCCATTCATTAAAATTCTGGCACTGCACAACACACAAAGTTCTATTTTTAATGCTTGAATCTTTTTTTAAATCATATAAATATTAAGCAAGGGTTCAGTTCTGTGACTGCACACAGGAATAACCAGGGGCTAGTGCCCGAAAGATAATTATATGTAGTGAACGATCGTGCTTGTCATTGTGTGGCCATTCTTCAATGGTCTTTCTACTCCCAAAGCATAGATATTTCAAATGAATCTGTGAATTATTCCTCTGTTGGTCTCATTTAATACCATTAATGTGATCCACCCAGACACAGAAAAACTTGGTTATATTTATTTTTATTTAGTGGGGGCAAGCAGTGTATTTTTTGTATCATTAGGATCTAGAAATTATTATTTAAATTTCTCATCCTCGTTTTCAAATCCCTCCATGGCCCTCGCCCGCCTCCCTATCTCTGTAACCTCCTCCAGCCCTACAACCCTCCGAGATCTCTGCGCTCCTCCAACTCTGGCCTCTTGTGCATCCCCGATTTTAATCGCTCCACCATTGGCGGCCGTGCCTTCAGCTGCCTAGGCCCTACGCTCTGGAATTCTCTCCTTAAACCTCTCTGCCTCTCTCTCCTCCTCCAAATCACTCCTTAAAACCTACCTCTGTGACCAAGCTTTTGGCCACCTGTCCTAATATCTCCTTATGTGGCTCGGTGTCAAATTTTGTCTGATTACGGCTCCTGTGAAGCGGCTTGGGACGTTTTACTACATTAAAGGCGCTATATAAATGCAGGTTGTTGTTGTTGTTGTTTTCCATATTGAAGGAAGAAGACTTCCTGTTATCGTGTGGTATTGCTGTTCACTATTTTATCAAAGCATTAACCCACTTGAAATAAATGAGTTAATCTTTGTGCTAAAGTAGCAGAGAAAGGGATATCCTGTGATATCCGTCAGAGAAGGGACCCCAACACTCCTATGTGGTCTGGGCCTACGCATGATTGACCCTTAATGGCCTCTGAAATGGCCTCTCAGTCACTCAGTTGTACAAACAATCGTTCAAGGACGAGGCCTGCCATCAGTTTCCGAGGGCAGCTAGGGATGGGCAATAAATGCATTGGAATGGGAGGAGGCCATTCAGCCCCTCGAGCCAGTTCCGCCATTCAATCAGATCATGGCTGTTTTGTCCCCTGACTCTATTGACCCACCTTTGCTCCATATCCCTTGGTATCCTTACCCAAGAAAATAAATCTATCGATCGCAGCCTTGAAAATCTCAAGCATCCACAACCTTATGGGGGAGAGACCTCCAGATGTCTACTGAATTTTGTGTGAAAAAGTGCTTCCTGATTTCCCTCCTGAATGGCCCAGATTAGTCAGACATCACGAATCCATGCCTACTCAACCGAGATCAAATTATAAAAATCCTAACGTGTTAAATATTCACCCACTAATTTTGCTGACGGTAATCTTTATTTTTGGAACTTTTATATTTTGTATGGGTCATTTTTTTATCGTGCCGATGGTCGAGTGCGATGTGCAGATCGCCCGGGAGAGTTCAGTAATTAAGATCGTAGCATCAATGAGCAAAATAATTTGTAATTTTGCCCTGACTTTCCTGGAGCTGTTTCAGCGCAGTTCCCATCTATTCAAAGTATGACAATCACTTCATTCCCCCCCTGCAAACCTGCTCGTCACGTAACAAGAAAACCCAATGCAGGAACTGGGAACAGGGAACTGCTGCATCAATTGAAATATTTGTACTATTCTCATTTGTTGGCTGCGCTATTGAACTTTTGAAGTGAGTGTTGTGAGGCACTGCACGGTGGGTTAACCCACGGGGAGGATTATTCACCTCAATGGAAAAGAAAATCGTGCAGAGTGGAAAACAGGTGGCTGATTACGCCATCACCCGTTCTTTGCGTTACGGCCCAAGGCGACTTTCAACCCCCCCTCCCCCCACCCCGCAACCCAGCACTTTTTCCTGTAACATGGTCATAAATATAAGACAGTCACTAATAAATCCAATCGGGAATACAGGAGAAACTTCTTTACGCAGAGAGTGGTGAGAATGTGGAACTCGCTATAGATGCCTTTAAGGGGAAGCTAGATAAGTACATGAGGGAGAAAGGATCATAGAATCATAGAATGGTTACAGCACGGAAAGAGGCCATTTGGCCCATCGAGTCAGTGCCGGCTCTCTGCAAGAGCAATCCGGCTAGTCCCACTCCCCCGCCTTATCCCAGTAGCCCTGCAAATTTCTTATCCAATTCCCTTTTGAAAGCCATGATTGAATCTGCCTCCACCCCCCCCCCCCTCAGGCAGTGCATTCCCGATCATAATCACTCGTGTAAAAAAGTTTTTCCTCATGTCGCCTTTGGTTCTTTTGCCAATCAACTTAAATCAGTCCTCTGGTTGTTGACCCTTCCATCAACAGTTTCCCTCTATCTACTCTGTCTAGACTTCATGATTTTGAACACCTCTATCAAATCTCCTCTCAACCTTCTCTGCTCTAAGGAGAACAACCCCAGCTTCTCCAGTCTCTCCACATAACTGAAGTCCCTCATCCCTGGAATCATTCTAGTAAATCTCTTCTGCACCCTCTCTATGGCCTTCACATCCTTCCTAAAGTGCGGTGCCCAGAACTGGACACACTACTCCAGTTGTGGCCGAACCAATGTTTTATAAAGGTTCATCATGACTTCCATACTTTTGTACTCTATGCCTCTATTTATAAAGCCCAGGATCCCGTATGCTTTCTTAACCGCTTTCTCAACCTGCCCTGACATCTTCAATGATTTGTGCACATATACCTCCAGATCTCTCTGTTCCTGCACCCCTTTTAAAATTGTACACGTTAGTTTATATTGCCTTTCTGGGTTCTTCCTACCAAATTGTATCACTTCACACTTTTCTGAATTAAATTTCATCTGCCACGTGTCCATCCATTCCACCAGTCTGTTTATATCCTCTTGAAGTCTATCACTATCCTCCTCACTGTTCGCTACATTTCCAAGTTTTGTGTCACCTGCAAATTTTGAAATTGTGCCCTGTACACCCAAGTCCAAGTCATTAATATATATCAAGAAAAGCAATGGTCCTGGTACTGACCCCTGGGGAACACCACTGTATACCTCCCTCCAGTCCGAAAAACAACCGTTCACCACTACTCTCTGTTTCCTGTCACTTAGCCAATTTCGTATCCATGCTGCCACTGCCCCCTTTATTTCATGGGCTTCAACTTCGATGACAAGCCTATCATGCGGCACTTTATCAAAAGCCTTTTGAAAGTCCATATACACCACATCAACCACATTGCCCTCATCGACCCTCTCTGTTACCTCATCAAAAAACTCAATCAAGTTCATTAAACACGATTTGCCCTTAACAAATCCGTGCCGGTTTCCTTTATTAATCCACACTTGTCCAAGTGACTGCTAATTTTGTCCCGGATTATCGTTTCTAAAAGTTTCCCCACCACCGAGGTTAAACTGGCCTGTATTTGCTGGGTTTATCCGTACACCCTTTTTGAACAAGGGTGTAACATTTGCAATTCTGCAGTCCTCTGGCACCACCCCCGTATCTAAGAATGATTGGAAGATTATGGCCAATACTTCCATAATTTCCACTCCAACTTCCCTCAGCAACCCAGGATGCATCCTATCCGGACCGGGTGACTTATCTACTTTAAGTACAGCTAGCGTTTTTAGTACCTCCTCTTCATCAATTTTTAGCCCATCCAGTATCTCAACTACCTCCTCTTTTACTGTGACTTTGGCAGCATCTTCTTCCTTGGTAAAGACGGATTCAGAGTACTTATTTAGTACCTCAGCCATGCCCTCTGCCTCCATAAGTACGTCTCCTTTTTGGTCCCTAATCGGTCCCAGCCCTCCTCTTACTACCCGTTTACTGTTTACGTGCCTATAGAAGACTTTTGGATTCCCTTTTATGTTGGCCACCAGTCTATTCTCATACTCTGTCTTTGCCCCTTTTATTTCCTTTTTCACTTCCCCTCTGAACTTTCTATATTCAGCCTGGTTCTCACTTGTATTATCGACCTGACATCTGTCATACGCCCCTTTTTTCTGCTTCATCTTACTCTCTACCCCTTTTGTCATCCAGGGTGCTCTGATTTTAGTTGTCCTACCTTCTTCGTGGGAATGTATCTAGACTGTACCTGAACCATCTCCTCCTTAAAGGCCGCCCATTGTTCAGTTACAGTTTTGCCTGCCAATCTTTGATTCCAATTTACCCGGGCCAGACCCGTTCTCATCCCACTGAAATTGGCCCTCCTCCAACTGAGTATTTTTACTTTAGAGTGGTCCTCATCCTTTTCCATAGCTAATCTAAACCTTATGATACTATGATCGCTGTTCCCCCACTGACACTTGCTCCACTTGTCCCGCCTCATTCCCCAGAACCAGATCCAGCAATGCCTCCTTCCTCGTTGGGCCGGAAACATACTGGTCAAGAAAGTTCTCCTGAACACACTTCAAAAATCCCCCCCCCCCCTTTGCCCTTTACACTATTACTATCCCAGTCTATATTAGGATAATTGAAGTCCCCCATTATCACTACTCTATGGCTCTTGCACACCTCTGTAATTTCCCTGCAAATTTGCTCCTCTATCTCCTTCCCACTGGTCGGTGGCCTATAGAATACACCCAGTAGTGTAATGGCACCTCTTTTGTTTTGTAACTCTAACCAAATAGATTCTGTCCTTGACCCCTCCAGGACATCCTCTCTCTCCAGCACTGCAATATTCTCCTTAATCAATACTGCCACTCCCCTCCTTTCTTTCCTTCCCTATCTTTACTGAACACCTTATATCCAGGAATATTTAGTAATCAATCCTGCCCTTTTTTGAGCCAGGTCTCCATTATCACCATAACATCATATTCCCATTGGCTAATTGCGCCTGCAGCTCACCAACCTTGTTTACCATGCTTTGTGCGTTTACACACATCCACTGCAAACCAATCTTAGACCTTCTTGTATTCTCTCTTAGTTTGATCCCACCTAATATTGTACTATTTCTTACTCTAGTGCTATATGTCACTCCCAATCCTTTGTGCACCTTGTTTCTCCTTTCCAATGCTACAAACTGGTGCCCATCCCCCTGCCAAATTAGTTCAAACCCTCCCCCACAGCACTAGCGAACCTCCCCGTGAGGATATTGGTCCCAGCTCTGTTGAGGTGCAACCCGTCCGGCCTGTACAGGTCCCACCTCCCCCAGAAATGATCTCAATGCCCCAGGAATCTAAAGCCCTCTCTCCTGCACCATCTCTCCAGCCATGCATTCATCTGCTGTATCCTCCTATTTCTATACTCACCAGCGCGTGGGTCCGGGAATAATCCAGAGATTACTACCTTTGAGGAATAGAAGGATATGCTGATAGGGTTAGATGAAGCAGGGAGGGAGGAGGCTCGTGTGGAGCGTAAACTCCAGCATAGACCAGTTGGCTGAATGGCCTGCTGCTGTGCTGTAAATTCTATGTAATTCTACGTATATCCAGGGGACTCAGTAGAAGCTGTCCCATCTACACTGAAATCAGAAAAGTCAGGATTTCTCTAAGTTATTGGTTTTTGAGTGGCATAATCAGTTAGATTGGGTTAACTTCCTGTCACCTCCGTGGCTTAGATTTATAACCATCCCCGTGTTCTGCCAGCTCTGAAGGTCATAAGAAAAAAATGAGTTTGAGGAATTCTCAATCTAGTTTCTAATGAGCGTCAGCCGAAGGCACAAACTATCATCAATCCCATTCTCGGAATCATCACAGGAGTATTTTATTTATTAATTCATTCTCGGGATGTGGGTTTTGCCGGCAAGGCCGGCATTTATTGCCCATCCCCCGTTGCCTTGACCAGGCGGTGGTGGGCCTTCATACAACTGAGTGGCTTCCAGATTATCTGGTCATTTAACTCATTGTTGTTTGTGGGATCTTGCTGTGCACAAATTGGCTGCCGTGTTTCCTACGTTACAAGACTTCAAAAAAGTACTTCATTGGCTGTAAAGCGCTTTGGGATGCCCTCAGGTCATGAAAGGTGCTATATAAATGCAAGTTCTTTCTTTCCTAGGCCATGTCAGAGTCACATATAGGCCAGACTGGTAGGTTTCCTTCCCTACAGGACATTAGTGAACCAGTTGGATTTTTATGACAATCTACCAGCTTCATAGTCACTTTTACTGATTCCAGGTTTTTATTTCCAGATGATTTTAAATTGAATTGAAATTCTCAAACTGTTAGGAGTGGGATTTGAACTCACTTTGTGCTGAATTACTGGTTTAGGTCTCTGGATTACTAGTTCAGTAACATAACCATTACTCTACCCTACCTCCTCCATAGAGGAGCAGCAAATGACATGCTGTGCCATGTTGGGCTGGAGTCTAGAGGAAGCCAACCTCCAAGTGGCCTGCTCAAAGGAAGGATTGGTAAATGCTTTGGACGATATTACCTATGTGCCACCTGGTTCTTAAAGATATATAGACCATGGAGTCCAGAAAGGGGGAGAAAGCCAGGAAAAATGAGAGAACATCAAAAGTGGAAATGGACCTGCATTCTACTGCGGCTAGGGAACATGATCCAAGTTTTTGAAATCATGAAGGAGGTCAACGGGAAAGATCTAAAGAGGGGACGTGACTTTAACCTGGACAAATTTCAAGCTAAATGTAATTAAAAGAGTAACTACAAACACTTAGCTTATTTAATTGCCACGTAGCACAGGGAATATGGACTTGGTTGAAACATTCAAAAATAAATAGTCAGATTCATGATTGAATGGGGAACAGAGGGATAGGGATTTGGCAGCAGAGTAGAAGGAAGCTGAATGGTCCAACATGTGAATCTAAACCATACAGTGGACCTGTTGTGTTGAATGGCCTTTTATCATTGTTACTTTCTGATGTTGAAATCAATGTTTACCTTTTCCCACACATCTGTCACACTTAAAAGTGTCACACATGCGTAGGCTGTGTCACACTTATATTTGATTGGTTTAGATATTATATTGATAAAACAGCAGCTAATCCTCCCTCCCTCCCCCGGGGCACTGAGACCAATGGGGTGATTATCTGACTCTGAACTTGCTTGGAGTGTGTCTCGCAAATCTGGCCGCACATTTTCCGTTTCCTGTAAATGGTCAGAAAATTGACTGATGCGCACGAACCCAAATTGCCGCTGCGCACTTCCAGTGGACACCCCACCAAAAGCACAGAGTCGGAAAACTGCCTTGTACCTGTGGTGGTCTACTGCCGAGCTGACTGAGATCAGGGATCAGGCCTGGGACCTCCCTAATCTGAATGGTTCAGCACTACACCAACAATTGGCTGGAGCTGCTGTGACTTTGAGCAAGTAGTTCACACTGAAGTCATCCCGCTCTTGGAGTAGTGAAGAGTCAATTCTTCCTTTGAAAAATTCCTGAATTGGACCAACAACGAAATAAAGGAAGAAGAAAGAAAGACTTGCATTTATATAGCGCCTTTCATGACCTCAGGATTTCCCAAAGCGCTTTACAGCCAATGAAGTACTTTTTGAAGTGCAGTCACTGTTATAATGTAGGAAGCACAGCAGCCAATTTGCACACAGCAAGATCCCACAAACAGCAATGTGGTAATGACCAGATAATCTGTTTTAGTGATGTTGGTTGAGGGATAAATATTGGCCAGGACACTGGGGAGAACTCCCCTGCTCTTCTTCAAAATAGTGCCATGGGATTTTTTACATCTGCCTGAGAGGGCAGGTGAGGGTTTGGTTTAATATCTCATCTGAAACATAGCACCTCTGACAGTACAGGTCTCCCTCAGCACTGCACTGGGAGTGTCAGCCTGGATTATGTGCTCAACTCTCTGGAGTGGGACTTGAAGCCACAACCTTCTGACTCAGGTGAGAGCGTTACCCAATGAGCCATGGCCGACACCAATATCATAGCATTAAATCTGTCTTCACAACCAGGAGATGACAAGGGTCAAAGCTAGACACAGATGAGGAAGACAAATCCATCCATCTGAGGTCATCCATTCAGAAGAACCCATCACAGAACAAGAATGGTTTCCAGAGCTTTTGTCTCCACTCCCCATTGGCGAGTCTATTGCACGTGTCAATCACTCTTGGTATGTGTTTTCCGTGACTGCCAATTAAGAGGGCCCTCCCAGCAACGAGTCATGCAATGTCAAAAAGCAAACTGTTGAGAGGAGAGAACCAAAGCAGTTGAAAGGATTTGGTGAGTGACAGCTGCTAAAACGGCCTTGATTCCAGCTCTGCTGCTATTCCACTTCACATCTTAGCTGTGGTGCATTGTGTTGGTGTTATTTCACTGAGTGCGCTTGAAATGCACAGTCAGACCTCACTTTCAAAGGCAGTACTGTATCTAACAGTCAGAGGAACTGCCAGCCCTCCCCTGTGGAATTATACCAGTGAGGACATCTTAAGTTCCAAGCCAAGGGAAATGCAAATTGAGGGAGTGATGTATAACGGGCAGCTGATCCGATGTCACCCATTTTACACTGTCACCCAAAGTCAAAAATTACCCCTGTTCTGGCTTTAGGGATAGTAGGGGCAAGATTGTAGGAAGAAAGGGAAAGAAAAGCTTTATTCTGTCCAATTTTTACCCTCTAGTTCCTTTCTTGAGGCAATAGGGCCGATGATCTGATGAAGGGCAGGTAATATAAATAATCTGGACGCTATATCGTCTTCAGATTATGACGGAGTTATTTCCTCTGACCATGTTTAAGGGCCTTATGTCACACGGCAATGATGGATGGGCCTGACATGATAGAGGTTTCATTGCCTGACAACCACTTATTACAAATCCTGATCCCTTGAAAGCTCACTCAATTATGACACAGGAAAAAGACTGAAAGCTGAGGTTTGTGTTGTGTCAGGGTGTGGAGCTAAAATAGGCAAACCGTTGTGTGTTTACTATTCCCTCCTGCGAATGCTTCCAGTAAGTTCATCACACCACAACATATTACACAGCACAGAGCCTGAGCCTGACCTTCATCTTCATTCATATTTCCCTAATCATGTTATTATTAATATCAGAAAATGCCACATTCATTGCAGCATTGTGTATTACAGTTTATAATATTACCCTGGAGCAGAGCGACGTCACAGCCCAGAACCACCTGCCGATACCCACCCGCGTAATACCCACCCGTCCAATACCCACCCGCCCAATACCCACCCGCCCAATAACCACCCACCCCATACCCACCCGTGTAATACCCACCCGCCCAATACCCACCCGCCCAATACCCACCCGCCCAATACCTACCCTCCCAATACCCACCCGCCCAATACCCACCCGCCCAATACCCACCCGCCCAATACCCACCCGTGTAATACCCACCCGCGTAATATCCACCTGCTGAAACCCACCCGTGTAACACCCACTCGCCCAATACCCACCCGTGTAATACCCACCCGCCCAACACCCACTCGCCCAATACCCACCTGCATCTTTCCTCTTTTCAGCCTAGTTGGTCTCCTAGAGAATCATAGAAAGGTTACAGCACGGAAGGAGGCCATTCAGCCCATCGAGCCCGCGCCGGCTCTATACAAGAACAATCCAGCTAATACCACTCCCCCGCCCTATCCCCATAGTCCTGCACATTTTTTTGTTTCAAGTACTTATCCAGTTCCCTTTTGAAGGTCATGATTGAATCTGCCTCCACCATCCCCTCGGGCAGTGCATTCTAGATCCTTTGGTTCTTTTGCCAATCACCTTAAATCTATGTCCTCTGGTTCTTGACCCTTCCACCAATGGGAACAGTTTCTCTCTATCTACTCTGTCTAGACCCTTCATGATTTTGAACACCTCGATCAAATCTCCTCGCAACCGTCTCTGTTCCAAGGAGAACAACCCCAGCTTCTCCAGCCAATCCACGTAACTAAAGTCCTTCATCCCTGGAATCATTCCAGTAAATCTCTTCTGCACCCTCTCTAAGGCCTTCACATCTTTCCTAAAGTGCAGTGCCCAGAACTGGACACAATACTCTAGTTGTGGCCAAACCAGTGTTTTATAAAGGTTGATCATAACTTCTTTACTTTTGTACTCTATGCCTCTATTTATAAAGCCCAGGATCCCGTATGCTTTTTTAACCACTCTCTCAACTTGCTCTGCCACCTTCAACGATTTGTGTAGATATACCCCCAGATCTCTCTGTTCCTGTACCCCTTTTAGAATTGTGCGCTCTAGTTTATATTGCCTCTCCTCATTTTTCCTACCGATGTGTTAAATTTCATCTGCCACGTGTCCGCCCATTCCACCAGCCTGTCTATATCCTCTTGAAGTCTATCACTATCCTCTTCACTGTTAACTACACTTACAAGTTTTGTGTCATCTGCAAATTTTGAAATTATGCCTTGTACACCCAAGTCCAAGTCATTTATAAATATCAAGAAAAGCAGTGGTCCTAGTACTGTACAAATCCCTCCAGTCCGAAAAACAATCATTCACCACTACTCTCTGTTTCCTATTACTTAGCCAATTCTGTATCCATGCTGCTGCTGCCCCCTTTATTCCATGGGCTGTACTCTTGATGACATGCCTACCATGCGGCACTTTATCAAACGCTATATACACCACATCAACTGTACTGCCCTCATCTACCATCTCTGTTACCTCATCAAAAAACTCTATTTGCCTTTAACAAATCCGTGCTGGCTTTCCTTGATCAATCCACACTCGTCCAAGTGACTGCTAATTCTGCCCTGGATTATCATTTCTAAAAGTTTCCCCACCACTGAGGTTAAACTGACTGGCCTATAGTTGCTGGGTTTATCCTTACACCCTTTTTTGAATAAGGGTGTAACATTTGCAATTCTCCAGTCCTCTGGCACCACCCTTGTATCTAAGGATGTTTGGAAGATTATGACCAGTACCTCTGCAATTTCCACCCTTACTTCCCTCAGCAACTTAGGATGCATCCCATCCGGTCCGGATAACTTATCTACTTTAAGTACAGCTAGCCTTTCTAGTACCTCTTCTTTATCAATTTTTAGCCCATCCAGTATCTCAACTATATCTTCCTTTACTGAGACTCTGGCAGCATCTTCTTCCTTGGTGAAGCAGATGCAAGGTACTCATTTAGTACCTAGGAAGAGCTTTGGTCCCGGGTTTCTCAATAAAACGCTTTTTTTAGAAAAAAATTTAGCTTGAGAAAGTCTCACGTAAAAAGTACCACTCCGCATCACACTGCAATGTCCTCTCCCCTCTGAGTCAGAAGATTGTGGGTTTGAGCCCCACTCCAGAGACTAGAGCACAAAATCCATGCCGACTCTCCCAGTGCTGCACTGTCGGAGGTGCCATCTTTCGGATGAAACATTAAACTGCGGTCCCGTCTGCCCTCTCAGGTAGATGTAAACGATCCCATGGCATTATTCTAAGAAGAGCAGGGGAGTTCTCCCCGGTGTCCTGGCCAATGTTTATCCTTCGATGAAGCAAGGAGAACGTCAAACATGTAAACCTTTGCTCCGTCACAGCCTATATAATGTACGTACCCGATGAGAACCCATTACACATTAGCAACCACCTCACTTCATGTGCTGGATCTTCTCCACCCCCCAGAACTTATTGGGGGTAATTTCTGTCTTTGTCGATTGGCAGAAGAAAGCACTCGATATTCACGGCCATCGATCAGGTGGATTCCATTAACGGGATGAAGATTCCACTCCACTGGTTTACAGCCTGAGTGGCGAAGGTGAAATTTCCCGCCATTTGACTCCAGCAACGTGCTGGGACACAACAAGAGAAAGACAGAAAATCCACTCCGGGACTTGTGCAGTTTCACACACTGAGCGGCGGTGCATCAGTAAAGGGGGAGGATGCTATTTTTAACAAAGTTTCAAAGTCACACTTTTCCTAGAACGAGTTACATATCATTTGTTAGAAATGGAAAAAAAATTGAGCAGGAATTATTATAAGATGGGCAGAACACATCCCATTGGTTCTAATGTGACACCACGATTGTACACTGGTGTTCGTGATGGCTCAGTGAGTTGCACTCTCACCTCAGGGTCAGAGGGTCGATGGGTTCAAGTCCCCACTCCAGAGACTTAAGCATAAAATCTAGGCAACACTCCCAGTGTAGTACTGAGGGAGTGCTGCACTCTGTGGTGCTGACTTTCAGATGAGACATTAAACTGAGGCACCGTCTGCCCTCTCAGGTGTATGCAAAAATTCCCGTGCCACAATTTTAAAGAAGAGCAGGGGAGTTCTCCCCGGTGTCCTGGCCAATATTTATCCCTCAACCAACATCACTAAAAACAGGTGACCTGGCCATTACTTCATCGCTGTTTGTGGGATCTTGCTGTGTGCAAATTGGCTGCCAGATTTCCTACATTACAACAGTGACTACACTTCAAAAAGTACTTCATTGGCTGTAAAGCGGTTTGGACATCCTGAGGTCGTGAAAGGTGCTATATAAATGCAAGTTCTTTCCGTTCCTTTACAATGCATGGACTTCATAAAAACGAAAGACAGAACATCTGGCTTGATGAAGCAGCTGAAGATAATTGGGCCTAGGGCCTGAGGAACTCCTGCAGTGATGTCCTGGGGCTGAGATGATTGGCCTAGTGTGGGAATAGAGTCACTGTAGATCAGTCCAGGCCAGATAAGGACAGCAGATTCCCTTCCCTGAAGGGCATTAGTGAACCAGTTGGGTTTTGACAACAGTCTGGCAGGCTTCTCTTGGTCATTTTTTCCTGGTGCTAGCCCACAAACTCCCAGATTTATTGAATTCAATTTCACAACTTGTCATGGTGGGATTTGAACTCCCGATTTTCATCCAAAACTCTGCTGCCCCTGTCCTAACTCGTAATCATGGCTCCTTTACAGAAAATAAATTACTGGCAGACTCTCGTAACCATGACATTTTGAAGAAAAGTTGGGTAGGACTGTGCTATATCCTAACTCGCACCAAGTCCCGTTTACCCATCACCCCCTGTGCTCGATGACCTACATTGGCTCCCGGTCCAGCAATGCCTCGATTTTAAAATTCTCATCCTTGTTTTCAAATCCCACCATGGCCTCGCCCCCTCCCTATCTCTGTAACCTCCTCCAGCCCTACAACCCTCTGAGATCTCTGCGTTCCTCCAATTCTTGCCTTTTACGCATCCCTGATTTTCACTCCACCATTGGCGGCCGTGCCTTCTGCTGCCTAGGCCCAAAGCTCTAGAATTCCCTCCCTAAACCTCTCCGCCTCTCTCTCCTCCTTTCAGATGCTCTTTAAAACTTACCTCTTTGACCAAGCTTTTGGTCACCTGTCCTAATGTCTCCTTATGTGGCTCGGTGTCAAATTTTGTCTGATAATCGTTGTTGTGAAGCACCTTGGGACAGTAAAGACACTATATAAATGCAGGTTATTGTTGTTGATCTCTGGATTGTTAGTCCAGTGGTATAACCGTTACACTGTTGAGCCTAAGTGTTGGCTGGCTATTCAACCATGAACCATGTTATGTTCAATCCTGATTCACAAAGTTTCTGCAAAGGGATATTGACAGGTTAAGCGAATGGGCAAAAAATTGGCAGATGGAATATAATGTGGGAAAATGTGAAGTCATCCACTTTGGGAGGAAAAATAAAAAAGCAAAATATTATTTGAATGGAGAAATACTACAAAATGCTGCGGTACAGGGGGATCTGGGTGTCCTCGTACATGAAACACAAAAAGTCAACATACATGTGCAGCAGGTAATCCAGAAGGCAAACGGAATATTGGCCTTTATTTCTAGGGGGATGGAGTATAAAAGCAGGGAAGTCATGCTACAACTGTACAGGGTGCTGGTGAGACCACACCTGGAGTACTGCGTACAGTTCTGGTGCCCTTATTTAAGGAAGGACATACTTGCATTGGAGGCAGTTCAGAGAAGGTTCACTAGGTTGATTCCGGGTATGGAAGGGTTGTCTTATGAGGTAAGATTGAACAGGTTGGGTCTATACTCATTGGAGTTTCGAAGAATGAGAGGAGACCTTATTGAAACATACAAGATTCTGAGGGGACTCGATAGGGTAGATGCTGAGAGGATGTTACCCCCTCATGGGGGAATCTAAAACTAGGGGGCATAGTCTCAGAATAAGGGGTCGCCAGTTTAAGACGGAAATGAGGAGGAAGTTCTTCTCCCAGAGGGTCATGAATCTTTGGAATTCTTTACCCCAAAAAGCTGTGGAGGCTGAGTCATTGAATACATTCAAGGCTGAGTTAGACAAATTTTTGATCAGCAAGGGAGTCAAAGGATATGGGGAAAGGGCAGGAAAGTGGAGTTGAGGTAAAAATCAGATCAGCCATGATCTCATTGAATGGCGGAGCAGGCTCGAGGGGCCGAATGGCCTACTCCTGCTCCTATCTCTAATGGTTTTATGGTTCCCAACCAACATCACCACGTTCACTTTTCAGCACAGGTCACCGGACAGTGAGGAGGAGGAGGAGTGAGTGAGGGACCTCGATGACTTCCCTCCTCCCTGACCTTTGGGTGCTGAAGGTGCTCGAAACATCCTCCTACTGTCCAGGCTAAGATCAGCTTACTCTACAAAGACTAGCGATCAAACCTGGGGCCTCCCTGGTCTCTATCGCAACATGCAATGCCTTTGAAAAGATCTTCATTTTATATAAAAAATAAACGGTCTAATGATTAATCTCCGCCTACATTTTCTAAAGGCTCCACATGGATAGATTCAATCAGATCACCATTAGACTCAAATTGTGAGTCTTAATTTTTCCACAGTTGCATCTTAATTACAATACAAATTTGCAAGCAGTCCCCAAGAGCTCTGAAATGCAAATGCCACAGTGACTGCAGCTAACAGCACACCTCTTTAACATCTAATCCGTTCCCTGTGGGAGGCTGGAGAAGAACTCGGTGTTTCCGATAGAAGCTGAAAAACACACAGTAATGATCGGAGATGAAAATGGGGTGTGGGGAGTGGGGGGCGGAGGAGAAAAGGTCACGATATCAAATCGAGCACCACGTGCTTGTCCAGCAGAGACCGGACGTGCACATTGTATTGGTGGTTCTATGAAGGGTGTTTTTGTGCTATTTCTGTTCTGACCTGCTGGAACCCATAATACTTTGTTAAAGAAAGTAGGGGTTTGAGGCACTCGCTAAATATTCTGATCAAAGGACTGCTGATGAAACCCTCATCCATGCCTTTGTCACCCTTAGATTCGACTATTCCAATGCTCTCCTGGCCGGCCTCCCATCTTCCATCTTCCGTAAACTTGAGCTCATCCATAACTTTGCTGCCCGTATCCTAACTCACACCAAGTCCCGTTCACCCCTGTGCTCGCTGACCTACATTGGCTCCGGGTCCGGCAACGCCTCAATTTTAAAATTCTCATCCTTGTGTTCAAGTCCCTGCAAACCCTCGCCCCTCCCTATCTCTGTAACCTCCTCCAGCCCTACAACCCTCAGAGATCTCTGCGCTCCTCCAATTCTGGCTTCTTGCGCATCCCCGATTTTCGTCACTCCACCATTGGCGGCCGTGCCTTCAGCTGCCTAGGTCCCTAAACTCTGGAATTCCCTCCCTAAAGCTCTCCGCCTCTCCACCTCTTTCTCCTCCTTTAAGTCACTCCTTAAAACCTACCTTTTTGTCCTAATATCTCCTTATGTGGCTCAGTGTCAAATTTTGTCTGATTACACTCCTGTGAAGTGCCTTGGGACGTTTTACTACGTTAAAGGCTCTATATAAATGCAAGTTGTTGTTGAGGACTTAGATGGCCTGAAAGGCCTCCCTCATCTGTGATCTTTGTAATTTTTTGATAAACTTCTACTCCTAAGTATGCTTTTCATTTCTAACATTGTCTTAGCCAACACAGTAACACTCACTGCTCTTCACAAGGTCATTCATTATGTAACATTGATTTGAGACAGAACATGAAAGGAGGGATATAATTCCTATTATTACCACTGCCAAATCCGTCTGGAATTCCCATTGCCCTCAGCCGCCTGCTTGAAATTCCGGTATGTAAAGGATGAACGTTGTTGGGCAGAGTGAGAGACCTGGGGCAGCAATTCCTTATTGCACGGATTCTCTGAATAAATTGAAATGCTTGTGTGTTTTTGACTCTTTTTTTTTTCTAATAATGAAGTAAAATCCAAACCGCGCTCTTCAGACAATTAATTAGGTCGTTTCAAACTCTGCTATCTTCTGGTTTCAGGAGGGTTACTACGGTGTTGCTATGGGATTGAATCAAGTGAGATGTTTCCTAGGTGATTCCACTCAATATTAATAATTGAATCAAGTGTTTGACTGTAAGTTTAGCGATGGTTAAATTAGGGACACTTGTGTAAACCTGTTGGAAATAAATTCCCTGCTCATTCACAAACCTTGGTTCTTTTTAAAGAGGTTGCTGAGAGGGAGCTGGATAATGGGTAGTCTAGCATTGGGAGTGACAGCCTAGAATTTTTGCTTAAATCGCTGGAGTGGGGCTTGCACCCATGACTTTCCGACCCAGAGGCGAGAGAGAGCAACCAACTGAGACACAGCTAACACAAATATCGACTAGTAGAGTGGTGTGCTCTGCCGAGGTTGGGATAGGGCTTGGGATATGTTGGGGTTCAGAAGATCTGGTGATACTTGATAGCTTCATTCTCCAACACTGGCGTCCCTTACCTTAAAAAGTGCAAAACTCACCCAGTTCTTTTTAAGTTAATTTCCCGTTGGGGGATCCTCTCCCCAGTCAGTTATTTATCTTCAAGTGAGGTGTTAGTGGATACATGATCATTCATAAAGTAGTTGCTGGTTGGCTTGCCTAATGAATCATGAGGCATAATTGATTAAAGGTTAAATACTCTGCACATTTTGCTGATTGTATTATCTTAAATATGTATGCTTCAATGATCAGGTGATGCTAGAAACTATTTTCCATTGTGTTTGAATTAACACCAAGATCTCACCTGGGGACTGATCAGACAGTCGAAAAAAATCAAGATATCTGTCAGGGAATTGCACTCATAGCTAGAAAATGAGGAACGTGATGGATTATAAACAAGCCACATCTTAAAAAGGAGTCATGGATTACTACAGGGATCACCAAATGTCAGTGAATCATTACATTTCCACTACTGTGTAGCTGGTCGAATTACCTTCTTGATGAGAGGGTGAAATTTTAGTTGCTATTGAAAGTAGATTGTGGCACATTGTTTTTAGTTTACATAAACTGTACCGGGTCAGGATTCGGCACTAAGTCTGGTGCAGACTCCCCATTTGCTAACATTAGCGTAATGGTCGCAAAACATCAGTGGCTGCGGTGCTCGAGTCAGGAGTTGATGATGGTTGATTTCTTTCTCTTTACCTTCTTCAGGTCCCTACACCTCAGCCCGAATCAAGGCAGCGGTTGGCAGATCTGTTACTTGACCTCCGCTAAGATGATCAATAATCTGTGCTACGATGGTGTTGGTGTAGCCCAGATGTCTCTGACATGTGTCTCTAACTTTGTTTCCTCCCCCTTGTTGAGAGATAGAAAGCCTCCAATTAGTTGTGAAGCGAGGATCTGTGTCCATGAGCCCAGTAGATGCTCCACCTGTTACTAGTTCACAAGATATATCAGGATGAGGAAAGTGTCAGCCTTGGCTCAGTCGGTAGCTCTCTCACCTCTGGGTCAGAAGGTCATTGGTTCATAGCCTTCCTCCAGAGACTTAAGCACATAATCTAAGCTGGCATTCCCAGTGCAGTACTGAGGGAGTGTAGCAGTGTCAGAGGTGCCATCTTTCGGGTGAGATGTTAAACCCAGGATCTGTCTGCCCTCTCGGGTGGATGTAAAAGATTCCAGGGCCACTATTTGAAGAAGAGCAGGGGAGTTCTCCTCAGTGTCCTGGACAATATTTATCCCTCAACCAACACCTAACAAATAATGACACCAGGGATAACAGAGGACTGGACCACAGCTACAAAGCAGTAATTTAATCAGGCAGTTCTGCTGATTCCATAAACTGTGAGAGTGAAGAATGGCTGGAGCAGAGTGATGGGAGTGGAGCAGAGTGATGGGGAGTGGAGCAGAGTGATGGGGACTGGAGCAGAGTGATGGGGACTGGAGCAGAGTGTTGGGAGTGGAGCAGAGTGATGGGGGCTGGAGCAGAGTGTTGGGGAGTGGAGCAGAGTGATGGGGGCTGGAGCAGAGTGTTGGGAGTGGAGCAGAGTGATGGGGACTGGAGCAGAGTGATGGGGACTGGAGCAGAGTGTTGGGACTGGAGCAGAGTGTTGGGGAGTGGAGCAGAGTGATGGGAGTGGAGCAGAGTGTTGGGACTGGAGCAGAGTGTTGGGACTGGAGCAGAGTGATGGGGAGTGGAGCAGAGTGTCGGGGAGTGGAGCAGAGTGATGAGGAGTGGAGCAGAGTGTCGGGGAGTGGAGCAGAGTGATGGGGGCTGGAGCAGAGTGTTGGGACTGGAGCAGAGTGATGGGGACTGGAGCAGAGTGATGGGGACTGGAGCAGAGTGTCGGGGAGTGGAGCAGAGTGTCGGGGACTGGAGCAGAGTGTCGGGGAGTGGAGCAGAGTGATGGGGACTGGAGCAGAGTGTTGGGGACCGGAGCAGAGT
Source organism: Heptranchias perlo (assembly GCF_035084215.1). Taxonomy (NCBI): domain Eukaryota; kingdom Metazoa; phylum Chordata; class Chondrichthyes; order Hexanchiformes; family Hexanchidae; genus Heptranchias; species Heptranchias perlo. The sequence goes on from NC_090358.1 coordinate 2,587,832, forward strand.
GATGGGGACTGGAGCAGAGTGTTGGGGAGTGGAGCAGAGTGATGGGGACTGGAGCAGAGTGTTGGGACTGGAGCAGAGTGTTGGGACTGGAGCAGAGTGATGGGGAGTGGAGCAGAGTGATGGGGACTGGAGCAGAGTGATGGGGACTGGAGCAGAGTGTTGGGGAGTGGAGCAGAGTGATGGGGACTGGAGCAGAGTGATGGGGACTGGAGCAGAGTGATGGGGAGTGGAGCAGAGTGTCGGGGAGTGGAGCAGAGTGTCGGGGAGTGGAGCAGAGTGATGGGGAGTGGAGCAGAGTGATGGGGACTGGAGCAGAGTGATGGGGAGTGGAGCAGAGTGTCGGGGAGTGGAGCAGAGTGATGGGGAGTGGAGCAGAGTGATGGGGACTGGAGCAGAGTGTCGGGGAGTGGAGCAGAGTGTCGGGGAGTGGAGCAGAGTGTCGGGGAGTGGAGCAGAGTGTTGGGGACTGGAGCAGAGTGTCGGGGAGTGGAGCAGAGTGATGGGGAGTGGAGCAGAGTGATGGGGACTGGAGCAGAGTGATGGGGACTGGAGCAGAGTGATGGGGAGTGGAGCAGAGTGATGGGGACTGGAGCAGAGTGATGGGGACTGGAGCAGAGTGTTGGGACTGGAGCAGAGTGATGGGGACTGGAGCAGAGTGTTGGGGACTGGAGCAGAGTGTTGGGACTGGAGCAGAGTGTCGGGGAGTGGAGCAGAGTGATGGGGACTGGAGCAGAGTGTTGGGACTGGAGCAGAGTGATGGGGAGTGGAGCAGAGTGATGGGGAGTGGAGCAGAGTGATGGGGACTGGAGCAGAGTGTTGGGACTGGAGCAGAGTGATGGGGAGTGGAGCAGAGTGATGGGGAGTGGAGCAGAGTGATGGGGAGTGGAGCAGAGTGATGGGGAGTGGAGCAGAGTGATGGGGACTGGAGCAGAGTGATGGGGACTGGAGCAGAGTGATGGGGAGTGGAGCAGAGTGATGGGGACTGGAGCAGAGTGATGGGGACTGGAGCAGAGTGTCGGGGACTGGAGCAGAGTGTCGGGGAGTGGAGCAGAGTGATGGGGACTGGAGCAGAGTGATGGGGAGTGGAGCAGAGTGATGGGGACCGGAGCAGAGTGTTGGGGACTGGAGCAGAGTGTTGGGGACTGGAGCAGAGTGATGGGGACTGGAGCAGAGTGATGGGGACTGGAGCAGAGTGTTGGGGACTGGAGCAGAGTGATGGGGAGTGGAGCAGAGTGTTGGGGACTGGAGCAGAGTGATGGGGACTGGAGCAGAGTGTCGGGGAGTGGAGCAGAGTGATGGGGACTGGAGCAGAGTGTTGGGACTGGAGCAGAGTGATGGGGACTGGAGCAGAGTGTCGGGGACTGGAGCAGAGTGATGGGGAGTGGAGCAGAGTGTTGGGGACTGGAGCAGAGTGATGGGGACTGGAGCAGAGTGTCGGGGAGTGGAGCAGAGTGATGGGGACTGGAGCAGAGTGATGGGGACTGGAGCAGAGTGTTGGGACTGGAGCAGAGTGATGGGGACTGGAGCAGAGTGTTGGGGAGTGAGCAGAGTGTCGGGGAGTGGAGCAGAGTGTTGGGGAGTGAGCAGAGTGTCGGGGACTGGAGCAGAGTGATGGGGACTGGAGCAGAGTGATGGGGAGTGGAGCAGAGTGATGGGGAGTGGAGCAGAGTGTCGGGGAGTGGAGCAGAGTGTTGGGGACTGGAGCAGAGTGATGGGGAGTGGAGCAGAGTGATGGGGAGTGGAGCAGAGTGATGGGGACTGGAGCAGAGTGATGCGGAGTGGAGCAGAGTGTCGGGGAGTGGAGCAGAGTGTCAGGGAGTGGAGCAGAGTGATGGGGAGTGGAGCAGAGTGATGGGGAGTGGAGCAGAGTGATGGGGACTGGAGCAGAGTGATGGGGACTGGAGCAGAGTGATGCGGAGTGGAGCAGAGTGTCGGGGAGTGGAGCAGAGTGTCGGGGAGTGGAGCAGAGTGTCGGGGAGTGGAGCAGAGTGATGGGGACTGGAGCAGAGTGATGGGGAGTGGAGCAGAGTGTCGGGGAGTGGAGCAGAGTGTTGGGACTGGAGCAGAGTGTTGGGGAGTGAGCAGAGTGATGGGGACTGGAGCAGAGTGATGGGGAGTGGAGCAGAGTGTTGGGGAGTGGAGCAGAGTGTCGGGGAGTGGAGCAGAGTGATGGGGAGTGGAGCAGAGTGATGGGGAGTGGAGCAGAGTGATGGGGAGTGGAGCAGAGTGTTGGGGACTGGAGCAGAGTGTCGGGGAGTGGAGCAGAGTGATGGGGACTGGAGCAGAGTGTCGGGGAGTGGAGCAGAGTGATGGGGACTGGAGCAGAGTGTTGGGGACTGGAGCAGAGTGATGCGGAGTGGAGCAGAGTGTCGGGGAGTGGAGCAGAGTGTCGGGGAGTGGAGCAGAGTGATGGGGAGTGGAGCAGAGTGATGGGACTGGAGCAGAGTGATGGGAGTGGAGCAGAGTGTTGGGGAGTGGAGCAGAGTGATGGGAGTGGAGCAGAGTGATGGGGGCTGGAGCAGAGTGTCGGGGAGTGGAGCAGAGTGTCGGGGAGTGGAGCAGAGTGATGGGGACTGGAGCAGAGTGATGGGGAGTGGAGCAGAGTGATGGGGACTGGAGCAGAGTGTCGGGGACTGGGGCAGAGTGTTGGGGAGTGGAGCAGAGTGTTGGGACTGGAGCAGAGTGATGGGGACTGGAGCAGAGTGATGGGGACTGGAGCAGAGTGTCGGGGAGTGGAGCAGAGTGTCGGGGACTGGAGCAGAGTGATGGGGAGTGGAGCAGAGTGTTGGGGACTGGAGCAGAGTGATGGGGACTGGAGCAGAGTGATGGGGAGTGGAGCAGAGTGTTGGGGACTGGAGCAGAGTGTCGGGGACTGGGGCAGAGTGTCGGGGAGTGGAGCAGAGTGATGGGGACTGGAGCAGAGTGTTGGAGCTCTCGCATAGACTTTACGGCCTAGAAATTGGATCGTGCGTGAATCGGGACGCGATCCGGATTCAGGGAACGCTGCACATGCCTAATGAGACCGGCGGCAGAACCACGGCAAATTGGTTCTTCGAGCCTGGTGAGCTGTGCCAGTCACGACCTCAGAGGCAGATTGCTGGACGTGGGGGGCAGCTCGGATGCCAGCCGAGGACCTCAGGTGAGTTGGGAGAGGGGGTGGCGAGTGATGGCCGACAGTAGCCCGTGATTTTAATATGGGGTCGGGAGGAGCACTCCCGCTCCTCCTGTCTCCATGTTCAGGTAAGTATATTTTATTTTTTAATTTACTGTTTTGATGGCAGCTTCCCTTTAAGAATCACTGGTTAGGCCGTATGTAGAACTGGTAATCCTGAACAGGCCCAACACATTAGGCCCCTAATTTGGACATTGAAGGGGCCTAAAGCTTGTTTTAGGAGGCCACCAGGGACCTCTATAACCCTTGAACCAATATGGCGCTGGACATGGTTCCAATGTTATTCTGGTGCGGGCGGTTGGTGCCCTAAATTGGACCCCTTTGCACCAGTTTTCTGCCCAGGAGACGGGTGCAACGAGGCCCAATTACACCCCTATCTCTTTAGCTTCTACATTACAATTTAGTATTACTAGTTCCATTGGATGGGTTTTAGCACGTTAGCTGTAGGGTTTAGAGAGCTCAGGGCTATGAGGTAGAGAATGTCAATGGATGGCATTGGAGAATCTGGATGCCAAAGGTTCTGATGCTGACGTAAAGGGTTTGCTCGTTGAAGTGACTCGACTCGTTGCCAATAACATTTCTAACGATTGAATCAATGGGCGATCAGTTAGAGAGAAAGGAAGAAACACTTGCATTTATACAGCGCCTGTTTCTGTGCTACCCGTGAAGACCCCTTTCACCCCCTGAGTGTCGTGGGCAGAATCCATGATGGGGCAGACTCACTTCGATGGAACGGAAAATCAGGGGAAGTAACGGGTGACTGATCCGATACCCACTGCCTAAAGTGAAAATCTACACCAAGTTCTAACACAACTTCCATTTACACAGCACCTTTAACGTACTAAAACGTCCCAAGGTCTTTCACAGGAGTGTAATCAGACAAAATTTGACACTGAGCCACATAAGGAGATATTAGGACAGGTGACCAAAAGCTTGGTCAAAGAAGTAGGTTTTAATGAGCATCTTAAAGGAGGAGAGAGAGGCGGAGAGGTTTAGGGAGGGAATTCCAGAGTTTGGAGCCTCGGCAGCTGAAGGCACGGCCGCCAATGGTGGAGCGATTAAAATCGGGGATGTGCAAGAGGCCAGAATTGGAGGAGCGCAGAGATCTCGGAGGGTTGATCCTGACTTTGTACGATGGTGTAAAACGGGTGATAGTGAGTCGGTGAGATTTGAAGTCAATGGAAATAAAAATGGGGAGAGATGTAGAGCGGCCTGCCATCTTGCTATCACCTGTTTTACACCAACGCACAAAGTCAAGATTAACCCCAACAGGTGTCCAGCCAGCTCACCAGAGTAATGAGGCTTTAATCATTACTCTTTTACCAAGCTTTTGGTCCCCTGTCCTAATGGGTGAGTCCAGAACAAGGGGGCATAACCTTAAAATTAGAGCTAGGCCATTCAGGGGTGATGTCAGGAAGCACTTCTTCGCACAAAGGGGAGTGGAAATCTGGAACTCTCTCCCCCAAAAAGCTGTTGAGGCTGGGGGTCAATTGAAAATTTCAAAACTAAGATCCATAGATTCCTGTTAGGTAAGGGTATTAATGATTACAGAACCAATGTGGATAGAGTTAAGATACAGAGCAGCCATGATCTAATTGAATGGTGAAACAAGCTTGAGGGGCTGAATGGCCTCCTCCTGTTCCTATGTTCCTATCCCATTGGCCTGGGCTGGATTTGAACTTAGCTGTGAAGAGACAGCATGTTAACCTCACCAACCAGTCCCCTAAAAGCAATCGTGAATATCACAGACCGAGCTGCCTGGCGAGGGGAATTTATTCAGTTGGTTCTGTCACCAATAATTGCTTTAAATAAGCTTCTCTAACTCTTACAGCAATCATCTCATCATTTTAGGGAAACATATTACAAAAATGATGAATAACTTGTCAGCTTCAAAATGCTTAAAGGAGTGGTTGATGTTATTTTGGCACTGTCATTGTAGAATCTCTAATCTTGTGTTTCTCCCACTATCAATCTTCCAAACAAGAACATTATTTCAAATGAAAGAAACTGATTTAAAAGTGAAGCAGCACTCACTCTCCCTCCTCTCTCCTCTTACCTCTCCTCCTTCCTGCCTCCTCCCTCAACCCTCTACTCCCCTCCCTTTCCTCTCCTCCCCTTCCTTCTCCCTTGCCCCTCTTCTCCCACCTCACATATGGTCTTGTATCACTCCATGAGTTTGCTTTCAAACTGTCATGTCTGGGCCTATGATAACCTTCCCTGTAGTCTTTAACATTCCTAGATTCATTCTTCACTCTGGGTTAAGATTTATCTCCAGTGATCTTTCAGCTTTTTTAGTGTTAGTACTTTTTCCCCTCTGTTTCTTTAAGTCTTGCCACACCAGGTGGATGTAAAAGATCCCACGGTAATATCTCGAAGAACAGCAGTGGAGTTCTCCCTGGTGTCCTGGCCAATGTTTATCCCTCAATCAACATCATTGGTTATTGGTCATTATCACATTGCTGTTTGTGGGACCTTGCTGTGCATAAATTTTTTCTTTCTTTCACTGACCGAGAGGACAATCAAACAACTGAGGTCTGGATGAAAAGGACCTTTCAGTTTATTCAGCCAGGAAGAGCCCAGAGTTCCCTCATCACAATGTCCAACTATTTTTTTGTAATGATTCCAGTATTTTTACCTCCCCTACTCCAACTGGAATTCCATCCCATTTATTGATCACTCTTTGTGTGAAGAACTTCCTGACATCAATCCTAAATTAGTGTTTCATTGGTTTTAACCTGTGCCATGCCACTGTACTGTTGCTCTTTAATTTAAGGTAGTGTCCCTTGGTGAATGCACCCTCCAATTTTCCCCTCTATCTTAAAGGAAGTGCTTGGACCTTGCATTTGGTGACCTCCTCCATTGACCTCCACCATTGACCTCCACCATTGACATCCTCCATTGACCGCCTCCATTGACATCCTCCATTGACATCCTCCATTGACCGCCTCCATTGACCTCCTCCATTGACCTCCTCCATTGACCTCCTCCATTGACCTAGTCAAGATCAGACACTCACCAGCTGAAGAGTCCTGAACTGCAAAGCACATCCTAAATCTCTTTGCTGAATCTGATTAGCCCTTGATTTATTTGGGATTTTTTGGTTTCGCTGAAATCGCCATTGGGGACCATTTAACTGAAGGGAAACCAGATAATCTATACTGGGACAAATCCCATCGACTGTCATTGTGTATAGGTGGATAACGGAGAACTAGCTTTATGTATAAATATAACTTAACACACTGTGCTCTGTATAAATGTAAACTGATAGTTGGGGATAGTCTAAAAGGGCCATTCTGCGCCAGTAATATCTTATACTTACACTGGGAGTAGAAGCTCTGATTTGTGCCTGTGTTCTTAGTTTGTATGGTGAGGTGGGTTGTTAACAATTAATTACTTCATTTTGTTAAAAACATAAAGATTTCTATTTATCAAATGCGCTTTGAGAGTTAACATAATATCAAACGATTCCACAAGCCAGCCTTTAGGTTTGATCTTCCCTCTCGTCTTCAGATCTGCCTATGGTCCTTGATCATCTGCTCTGCTTTGGCAAAGATTCCATTCATCTCCTTTTATTGTGTTAATTGCCATTAGCTAATCCAGGTGATTTTAACCCTTCATTGCTGTTCAACTTCGCAAAGCAGTGACACCCATCATTAGGGAAGGATGGTGCCCGAACTGAAATTCAATTTAATGATTATTGTAGCAACGACTGGAAACTCCTTCGAGAATATCGGCCCGCAGGGTCCCAGTCGATCTGTGGGTTAGAATGCTGTAATTTCACCTCACAAAATGGGCTAAGCATTTGGCTTACTGGTAGCATTCCAGCCTCTGTCAGTGTGTCAGCCTGGGCTCAGTGGGAGAACTCGCCCTTCAGAGTCAGAAGGTCGTGGGTTCACGTCCCACTCCAGAGACTTGAGCTCATAATCCAGGCTGACACTCCCAGTGCAGTACTGAGGGAGTGCTGCACTGTTGGAGGTGCCGTCTTTCAGATGAGACGTTAAACCTAGCTCCCGTCTGCCCTCTCAGGCAGACATAAAAGATCCCATGGATTTGAAGAAGAGCAGGAGAGTTCTCCCCGGTGACCTGGACCAATATTTATCCCTCAACCAACATCACTAAAACAAGGTAGCTGGTCATCATCACATTGCTGTTTGTGGGATCTTGCTGTGCGCAAATTGGCTGCTGCATTTCCTACATTACAACAGTGGCTACACTTGAAATACAGAACTCAATACCTGGGATGTCCTGAGGATGTGAAAGGGGCTATATAAATGCAAGTTCTTTCTTTCAAATAACCCTGTTTCTGTATTGCTGGGAGCTGGCAATATTCCGATGAGCTCTCCGTGCTTCTTCTCTCATTACCATTCGCACTTGGAAACGATCGACATAATTTCTTCAGTGTTAATTGTTTATTCCTTTAATGTTTTTAAATACCTTCTAATTTGCTTTTGGATAATTATCCCAATGTAATTTTTTAAATATAAATTTCAAACACTTAAGTCGATATTTCAGCGTTGTGATTAACTAATGTTTTCTGTTATTGTGCAACTCATCCAGACATGAATTTCAGAAAACACAGTTCTACAATGGCAGATTACTGAAAACCAATAGTCGAAGATTCTGACGCTGTGCCCAGGGTCGACCAAAGTCCGTCAATCGAGGGGGAACAACTTCCCTTTCACTTCTGATACCAGACTTCTAATCCAGCTCAGACTGACGGGATGAATTCCTCCTTGGATACCATGAGCACAGCAAGCAGGGGATGGATTTGACGCTGGCTCGCCTGCTTCCCCCCTGGCCTACAAGGAAACCAAAAAAAAAAAAAATGACTCTGAACCCGGCTCCTGTTTGTCACTGGTCTGGTTTGTTAGGGAAGCAAAGACAACTTTTCCTGCGCAGGCCTCTTGGAAATATATCGCCGTTCCTTCATCGTCGCTGGGTCAAAATCCTGGAACTCCCTTCCTAACAGCACTGTGGGAGAACCTTCACCACAGGGACTGCAGCGGTTCAAGAAGGCGGCTCACCACCACCTTCTCAAGGGCAATCAGGGATGGGCAATAAATGCCGGCCTCGCCAGCGACGCCCACATCCCGTGAACGAATAAAAAAAAAAGGTTAAAATTGCAGTCGGGCCCAAGGTCCCCTCTGCCTTCTGATCGGGTTCTCCGCTCGCCTGCTCGAAGGAGTGGGTTAAAATTACAACCCACGGCCATTTTCGCTGATCACACGTCCGTTTTCCGCTGTGTGGACAGGGTTAAAATTGGCCCCTTAGCTTTCTATCAGGGAGAAAATAAGGTTGATGGCCAGCTCCTTCCACAGACCTACCAAGATACGCCTTCCCCACAGAGAGTGGCCTCATCAGGTTAGGTTTGATCTTGCGTTGTGTGGACAATTCTAAAAAAACTTTAATGTTCCATAAACCGTAATATCTCTTATTACAAAACTCATTTGTTTTTGCATTTAGTCCCAAGAATCATATTGGCTGCAATTATCACTCTTACTTGAAATTATGCTTTAAGTGTTTATTTTTCTAATTTAAGATTAACATTACAGTTTTAAACTACTTCTGAAAAAATGGGTTTGCTTTCGTCTCATGGGCGCAAGTTAAAAACTTTTCCCAAAAGCTCACTGACCCCTGGAACCTGCGAGTTCCCTGGACCTTCCAGCGTTTAACGGTGAATGCTGACTGAACAATTTCAGAGCACAAGATGGACCGGGAAGAGTCCTGCTTCTCAAGAAATTCCATTGAATGATTTCTCGCTTCAGGATATTTTGAATATTTTTCCACAGAAAGGAGTTGGAAAACAAGTTAACTTTAAGTGACGTGTTTTAAAATTGAAGTGGAATCACAGAGGTTTTCAAATTCTCCTGTCAGACGCGAGATACAGCGGCTGAGGCAAAGGTGGATTTAAATGGCAATGAGCCAAGCACTGAAGATGCGTTTCCACAGCAAATGGGAACAATAGTTAATTTGCTACCTTGTAGTGAAGTGACTGCACCGAATAATTCCACAAATGCTGGATAATGATCAGAAAGAAAGAACTTGTATTTATATAACAGCTTATCGCTTCTATCAGAAAGCCCCAATGTCCTCCCCATACGACAGATTACTTCGAAGCACAGCCACATGTTGTGATATGTTAGGGACCAGCATGTCCTCTGAAATGGCCGAGCACGCCACTCAAGAAGGCGGCTCACCACCACCTTCTCAACGGCAATTAGGGATGGGCCACAAATGCCGGCCTTGCCAGCGACGCCCACATCCCATGAATGAATTTTTTTTAAATGTACGTACAAACTGCATCAGATAAAGATTGTTTTGCTTCCTTTAACCATCGGCCTCTCTCCCCAGAATGATGAGACATTTTGGTTCTGTTTAGCTCTACTGAAGAGCTTTAGAAAAGTTGCAGGACAGGAAGAGGCCATTTGGCGAGTTGTGTCTGTTCCGTCAATGGGCTGCGCCTGGTGCACATGCTCACAGCCTCTTACTAAAATTAATAGCTTCCAAAAAGCCAATCGTGTGAACTTCCTCTGGATAATTATTGCTACATTTGGAATAATCTGTCTCTTGGTGCTGTATAAGTTATTTAATTATCTACGATGATTTTTTTCCATAGAATCTTCAATCCCAGCCATAGCCAGATGTTCATCTAACTCATTTTTAAAACATCCAAGTCTTTTCCGACACATCGACCAACTCTGAGAAAACATTCCTACTGATCTGAAACCTAGTGTGAAACCCGACCGTTACGTTTAAATATCCTCCAGTCTCATAATCAGAGTTGAAATTAATAATTAGATTATTTTTACAATAAGAGCAATTTTATAATTGCTGAAAAGGCAAGAAGGCATCGGCATTTTGCAACTAAATAGGTAATTCAACGTCAAATAGGTTTTCTATCCTGTGATTAGCATATCAACATACGGAAATGACAGGCAGGAAAAGCCAACTGGTTCATCAAACCTGTCCCATGTTTATGATACCTGGAGCATCTTGACTAGACAGTCCCAACCTCCTCCTCCCTCTCCCATGTAATCTTCTGGGAGAGGCAAAAAAGAGAAAAACCCAGGGTCAGTAAGGGAAAAATAAACTCTGGAAAATTCCTCAAGCGATTGAAAGCCATTCCAGGAGATCACACTGACTATAGGTACATTATCAGTTATTGCACTTACCATCTATATGATGCTTGGTTCCATATCCCTCACTACTCTCACCTAACAAAAATCTATCAGTCTCAGTTTTGAAATTTTCATTTGACTCCCAGCCTCAATAGCTTTTGGGGGAGAGAGTTCCAGATTTCCACTCCCCTTTGTGTGAAGAAGTGCTTCCTGACGTCACCCCTGAACGGCCTAGCTCTAATTTTAAGGTTATGCCCTCTTGTTCTGGACTCTCCCACCAGAGGAAATAGTTTCTCTCTATCAAATCCTTTAATTATTTTAAACACCTCAATTAGATCACCCCTTGATCTTCTATACTTGAGGGAATACAAGCCCAGTCCATGCAACCACATCACATGTCAACAATAATACTCACTGTGTGGTATCTTTTCATTCATTATTTCCTAAGTTGGTCCTTTAAACATAGAAACATAGAAAGTAGGAGCAGGAGAAGGCCATTCGGCCCTTCGAGCCTTGCTCCGCCATTCAATATGATCATGGCTGATCCTCTATCTCAATACCATATTCCCGCTCTCTAGTTTTTCAGACATGTTTTAATCAATTCTTTGACTTCCCAGAACAGACTTCTATTGGTTATATTTCTGCACCAATCACATTTAGTTTTGTCTTCCCATTTCCACCTATTGCACGGGTGTTTTCTGCCTACAATTCACCATCTCCCTAATCTCTCCAATCAACTGCAGCAAATGCCAATTTGCTTTAAATGGACTTGAATCAATGAAGTTGTGCTTAATTTTAGATGTTAAATTGAGATAATAACAAAAATGGATTGGTGATTTGGGAGTGACTGTGACTATTCCCCGATACAGAAACTTGGATTCTAAGTCAGTGCCTTTAAAGATTGTCCCTGCAGTTTAACCCTGAAGTCGCGTAACGATCTAATAGAATGGTGGAACAGGCTCGAGGGGCCGAATGGCCTCTGCCTGCTCCTATCAGAGGCAATGCAATGTTCCTATTCAAGCAGTTTCCTGTTGGATTGGGAACTTTAGCGATGCCCCTTTACTCTGAATTCCCAGTGAGGTCTTGTGTTGATTCAAAAACTTCTTACGAGTCTGACTCGAACTCCTAGATCCCAACACAAGGGGAAGACAAAAAAGACAAGGATGAGAATTTGTTATTGTGTGTGGAATGGAGAATAAAGTCAGGGTGCAAAGAAGTCAATTGAAAATCAAACTGTTTGATTCCACACCTACATCGCCAAGCAATGGCTACCACTAAACATTTGATCTTCCCACTCGCTCCAAATCAGGAAATCACAACAACAACAACTTGCATTTATATAGCGCCTTTAATGTAGTAAAACGTCCCAAGCCGCTTCACAGGAACGATTATCAGACAAAATTTGACAATGAGCCACGTATAGAGATATTAGGACAGGTGACCAAAAGCTTGGTCAAAGAGGTAGGTTTTAAGGAGCGTCTTAAAGGAGGAGAGAGAGGTGGAGAGGCGGAGAGGTTTAGGGAGGGAATTCCAGAGCTTAGGGCCTTTGCACTTGAAGGCACGGCCACCAATGGTGAAGCGATGAAAATCGGGGATGCGCAAGAGGCCAGAATTGGAGAAGTGCAGAGATCTCGGAGGAAAAACTCTTCTAACCCTGTGATGAGGAAGGAGTCTCTGTCCTTGGTGCTGGAATCAAGTTTTGCCTGCTCCTAGGGTGAGGGCTGTACTTTTTATGGGCCCCTGAAGCGGATTGCGTCTTTGGGCTGATTTCAACCTCATTCTGTCCCATGGGTTCGTTCAAATCCCTGGGGCTGATTGTGTCACCTGCCTTAGACTTCACCCTGGCCGATCCAACCTTGATTTTGGGTCTCGAGCTGATTGACTGGTGATGTCCCTGGGCTTGATTCTGCCCTGGGGGTCAGGATAATCTTGGACTTGGTGCTGACCTTCGAGCTGACTTTATGCTCGGGCTCAGGCGGAGGCAGCCTATCCCGCTGTCCGGGTCTCTGGACCGGAGTTTGTCCTTGGGACTGATCACGTGTGAACCTCTGGTCTCCATACTAGTAAAAGGAAACTGAAACACTGGAGAAAGATTTACAAGGATGTTACCAGAATTGAGAGGATGCAACTATCAGAGAAGATTGAACAGGCTGGAGCTCTCTTCCCTGGAAGAGAAACCTGATAGAGGTATTTAAAATTATGAAGGGGTGCGATTGGGTGGATGAGGAGAAATTGTTTCCATCTGTAGGTGAGTCCAGAACAAGGGGACATAAATATAAGATAGTCACTAACAGATCAAATAAAGGATATCCCCCATCCCTGTACCTATCTCTGTCTCTGTCCCTCTCCCCATCCCTGCCCCATCCCTGTACCTATCCCTATCCCCGTCCCTGTTCCCTGCCCCTGTCCCTGTCTCCATTTCTGTCACTGTCTTGTCCCTGTATCTGTCTCTGTCCCTGTTCCAGTCTCTGTCCCTGTCTCTGTCACTATCCCTGTCCTCGTCCCTCGCTCTACCCCATCTCTGTCTCTGTCCCTGTCCCTCGCTCTGTCTCTCCCTCACTCTCTGTCCCTCCCTCTCCCCATCTCTGTCCCTGTACCTGCCTCTGTTGCTTTCTCTCGCTCTGTCTCTGTCCCTGGTGCTCGCTCTGTCCCTATTTCTGTCTCTCCCTCTCCATCTGTCTCTCCCTCTATCCCTGCCCCATCCCTGTCCCTAGCTCTGCCTCTGTCCCTGCCTCTGTCTCTGGTTCTGTCCCTCGCTCTTCCTTGTGTCTGTCTCTCGCTCTGTCCATCTCCCTCACCCTCTGTCTCTCCCTCTTTCCTTGCCTCTGTCTGTCTCTGTTCCTGTCTCTGTCCTTGTCTCTTGATCTGTCTCTGTCTCTATCCTTGTCCCTGTCTCTATCTCTGTCTCTGTTCCTGTCCCTAGTTCTGTCACTGTTTTTGTCCCTGTCTCTCACTCTCGCTCTGTCTCTGCCCCTGTCACTGTCTCTGTCCCTGGTGCTCACTCTGTCCCTGTTTCTGTCTCTCCCACTCCATCTGTCTCTCCTTCTCCCTCTGTCTCTCCCTCTATCCCTGCCTCTGTCTCTGTCCCTGTCTCTGGCTCTGTTCTGTCTCTGTCTCCCCTTCTGCCTCTCCCTCTGCCTCTGTCTCTGACCCTGCCTCTATCCCTACCTCTGTCCCTGGTTCTGTCTCTCACTCTCTCCCTGTCTCTGTCTCTCCCTCTCCAGCTGTCTCTCCCTTTCCCTCTATCCCTGTCTCTGTCCCAGTCTCTGTCTCTGTCTCTGTCCCAGTCTCTGTCTCTGTCTCTGACCCTGTCCCAGTCTCTGTCTCTGTCTCTGACCCTGTCCCAGTCTCTGTCTCTGTCTCTGACCCTGTCCCAGTCTCTGTCTCTGTCCCTGTCTCTGTCTCTGCCTCTGTCCCAGTCTCTGTCTGTGTCTCTGACCCTGTCCCAGTCTCTGTCTCTGCCTCTGTCTCTGTCCCTGTCTCTGTCTCTGCCTCTGTCCCAGTCTCTGTCTGTGTCTCTGACCCTGTCCCAGTCTCTGTCTCTGCCTCTGTCCCAGTCTCTGTCTCTGTCCCTGTCTGTGTCTCTGTCTATGACCCTGTCTGTGTCTCTGTCTCTGTCCCTGTCCCAGTCTCTGTCTCTGTCTCTGTCCCTGACCCAGTCTCTGTCTCTGTCCCTGTCCCAGTCTCTGTCTGTGTCTCTGACCCTGTCCCAGTCTCTGTCCCTGACCCAGTCTCTGTCCCTGTTCCAGTCTCTGTCTCTGTCTCTGTCCCTGACCCAGTCTCTGTCTCTGCCTCTGTCCCAGTCTCTGTCTGTGTCTCTGACCCTGTCCCAGTCTCTGTCTCTGCCTCTGTCCCAGTCTCTGTCTGTGTCTCTGACCCTGTCCCAGTCTCTGTCTCTGTCCTTGTCTGTGTCTCTGTCTCTGACCCTGTCTCTGCCTCTGTCCCAGTCCCAGTCTCTGTCTGTGTCTCTGTCCCAGTCTCTGTCCCAGTCTCTGTCTGTGTCTCTGTCCCAGTCTCTGTCCCTGACCCAGTCTCTGTCTCTGTCTCTGTCCCAGTCTCTGTCCCAGTCTCTGTCTGTGTCTCTGTCCCAGTCTCTGTCCCTGACCCAGTCTCTGTCTCTGTCTCTGTCCCAGTCTCTGTCCCAGTCCCAGTCTCTGTCTCTGTCTGTGTCTCTGTCCCAGTCTCTGTCCCTGTCCCAGTCTCTGTCCCTGACCCAGTCTCTGTCTCTGTCCCAGTCTCTGTCCCTGACCCAGTCTCTGTCTCTGTCCCAGTCTCTGTCCCAGTCTCTGTCCCTGACCCAGTCTCTGTCTCTGTCTGTGTCTCTGTCCCAGTCTCTGTCTGTGTCCCTGACCCAGTCTCTGTCTCTGTCTGTGTCTCTGTCCCAGTCTCTGTCCCAGTCCCTGTCCATGGTGCTGAAATCCACTTGCCAGCAGCACCACGTGAGGCGCGCCTGCCCCAGTGCTGGAGGTTGGCCGATCTCTTGGATCTATTGGAGTTTGAAGCCGCCACAGTGAATGCAGCTTATTTACTGTTTAAAAAACGAGCTGGGCAGAGGCAGGACCTGGTGCGGGATGCTTGAAGAGAGAAGGAAGAAGATGATGTAGAGGCAGCATTCTGCGAGGAGCGGTCTTTGATTATTTTTTTGTGGAAGGGGCTGGGGGATTTAATTAGAGTTTTTGTGTCTCAGCAACTTAATCTTCACCGTGGATCCGGGACTGAGGGAGATGTGAGGATTGGGACCGCGGGGCTGCGGCAAAAATGCAGAAAGGAATCCGCCTGAACGATGGGCATCTTTCATACTTGGGGCTTCTAGCCAAGAAAGACGGCACCAGGAAGGGCTACCTGAGCAAACGGAGCTCGGACAACACCAAATGGCACAACAAGTGGTTCGCCCTGCTCCAAAATATGCTCTTTTATTTTGAGAATGATTCCACCTCAAAAGCCTCCGGTCTCTACTTGCTGGAGGGGTGCGTGTGCGAGCGGGCACCCTCACCCAAACCATCGCTTTCAACCAAGGAACCCCTGGAAAAGCAGGTAGGAGAGAGAGACTGCACCCAGTGCCCAGTGCCCAGGGTCCAGGGTCCAGGGTCCAGTGCCCAGGGTCCAGTGCCCAGGGTCCAGGGTCCAGTGCCCAGGGTCCAGTGCCCAGGGTCCAGTGCCCAGTGCCCAGTACCGAGTGCCCAGTACCGAGTGCCCAGTGCAGTGTCCAGTGCCCAGGGTCCAGTGTCCAGTGCCCAGGGTCCAGTGCCCAGGGTCCAGTGCCCAGTGCCGAGGGTCCAGTGCCCAGTACCGAGTGCCCAGTACCGAGTGCCCAGTGCAGTGTCCAGTGCCCAGGGTCCAGTGCCCAGTGCCGAGGGTCCAGTGCCCAGTACCGAGTGCCCAGTACCGAGTGTCCAGTGCAGTGCCCAGAGTCCAGGGTACAGTCAGATCTCCGCAGGCTTCAGGCTTTGCCTTTTATTATTAAAAAGGTGCTCAATTTTCACATGATGAAGCTGAGAGCCGATTGTTTGTGGTTATTTGGGATTTTGGTCCATTTAAAACTCGATCACTTGGGGTTTTTTTGTAATCCCAGTGCAAATACTGCAGACCAATCTCGCCAAATAATTTAGAGAAAATGCAACATTTTAAATTGAGACTAAATCCATTTTGGTGCATTGGGGTTTCTTGAATCGTTGATATCGAATGTATGGGAAAAATCAAGCAATGAAAATATCACAATTAATATCATCAGAAAACAACTTTTTTTTGCAATAATGACTTAACATTTTCCATGTTTTGCTTGGATCTGTGATTTTCTAAATGAATCGGTCGTTGGCTTTATCAAGGCGATGTGTGATTCTATTTTTAACAGTCAAATCAGTCACAACACGAGCCGTAATAAAGCAAAGGGAGAGATAGATAGAGAGAGAGAGAGAGACTCCTGATACCCCCAGATTTCAATTGATCTTTGAAATAAAGCCGCTTCCTGCAGACAATCCAATAGCAAATCAATAAATTATGCAACGTGCCCGATGCGAGGTTTATCGAATTAGACAAAGTTAATTAACTGTTGCTTGGACAAAGTGGGTGACAGTGGTGAAGAGCGGGCGACCCGGCTCCTCTGAGCAGCGCTCCGGGTTATTTTTGTAACATGGAAAAAAGCTCGATGAATTTCTAGACTCAAAGGCGCCGCCTCGCGTACAAAAAGAGGACTTCAGCTCCCTGCAGCCCCTCACACTCCAGCTGTTTATGTGACATCTGCAGAATTCAGTGATTTGATATCGATTGATCCCCAATGACATCGTTGCACCGTTTTTACTGATATCAAAACACGTAATTCAAAACGTTTTTTAAGAGGGTGAAATCCTGCAGTTTTTTTTTCCCGGGGGGTAAATTCACTGTCTGTGAATGTGTTGATGGATTCGCAGATATTCAAAATCCAAATGAGTGTTGCTTTATCATAGATTAAATATTAGTGATGCCCTTGTCTCGATAGTGTGTAATCAAGTGTGTGAAAGTATTTCTGAATTAGCCATCCGTAGCTTTCGGGAGTCTGTTGCTATTTATATAATGTCATTATTTGATGCTGCAATATTTATGTCAATATCTGACACATTAACGTGCTGCAGTATGAGTGAAACAACTTCAGCATCCACCTGCCACTCAAGGATTGTTTTGTGTTGCTGCACATTTTCACACAAAATAAAAATCTAATGGATTCTACTTGTACATATTTATATATATATAAATCAAAACAGGTGCAGAGTTATCTAAATATGATGGGTTGTCAGCGTGTGTTGGTTTCCATGGGAAGATTTCAGGCAAATGGAAAGGAGCACAGGGAGAATTCAGATCACTGCAGGGATGTGCCAGAGACCACGAAATGTTCCTAGGGTGGCTGATTAGCAAAAAACAGGGCAACACGTCAAATGGGTTTAAATCTGCCTTCTTCAACAGCCCTAGACAGACAGACAGACACACACACACACACATAGGGGATTTAGACATTCCCCAGCACTACAGCTGGATCTGTAATTTGCACCCACTGATGCTACAAGGATTGCTGGAGTGTCGCGTTGGTGCAGTAAGGGACCTTTCTCTGAGGTCAGGGCTACAGCACATTGTGTTACTGGAGGAAAGGAGGCTTCACTCTGCACCTGACTGGATTACCCGTGTCCTGGGAACCACACAGGGTGCGAAAAATAGAAATATTCCCCGGTAACGACTCCTTGACGAACATGAAATGTGCCAGAGATATAAATACCAAGCTGCTGAATGAAAGTTTGGAGACTAATTGGGCCATCGGAATTCGAGCAGCTGTGAGAATGTCGGAGCTGGAAGTCTGGGTCTGGTGTCTGGTAGTCTGGGTCTGGGTCTGGGAGTCCGGGTCTGGGTCTGGGAGTGTGGGGCTGGTGTCTGGGTCTGGGTCTGGTGTCTGGTAGTCTGGGTCTGGGTCTGGGAGTGTGGGGCTGGTGTCTGGGTCTGGTGTCTGGTAGTCTGGGTCTGGGTCTGGGAGTGTGGGGCTGGGAGTCCGGGTCTGGGTCTGGGAGTGTGGGGCTGGGTCTGGTAGTCTGGTCTGGGTCTGGTAGTCTGGGTCTTGTGTCTGGGAGTGTGGGGTCTGGGGTCTGGGAGTGTGGGTCTGGGGTCTGGGAATGTGGGTCTGGGGTCTGGGAGTGTGGGTCTGGTGTCTGGTAGTCTGGTGTCTGGTAGTCTGGGTCTGGGATTGCGGGTCTGGGAATGTGGGTCTGGGGTCTGGGATTGCGGGTCTGGGATTGCGGGTCTGGGGTCTGGTGTCTGGTAGTCTGGTGTCTGGGGTCTGGGAATGTGGGTCTGGTGCGGCAGAATGAGGAGGTTGGGTTCAGGATTGTGACTGGTTCAGTATAAGGGAGGACTTTAGGAGAGCCCAGCAATGCTGTAACTGCCCAGGTGTTCAATGACCAATAACGTAATCCTGTGCATTGAGAATCTAATTCACAACGAATGGCTCGATGCAGACCATAATATTAATGCAAGTGTGGACTATCGGAAAAAGACTCGTATTTTTTATGTTGTACATTGGTCATTGCAATGTGGGGGATCTTCAAACAATGAATTCCCAGTGTGCACTCTGAATGCATCATCTGGGCAGGTCGGGTTTCTCTTTTCCCGACACGGTCACTGCTGCAGAGTTTCCTCGGGATCTTCCCACCCCCTCCCCTCGATATTCTCCCCTCTTCTCTCCTTTCACACCCGTGGGGTTACAGTTGTCCAGGGCTCCTACCTGCTCACTGCCCATTCTCCAGCAGGGCTCACTGGTTAGCCGCCAGGAGTGAGAGCCCCGGATCGCTCTGGGATCTCCTTCCCAGCCAGGGCACTGAGGCCAATTACAGTCCCCCGGCTGTTTCAGCTGAGATCGGGTAGATTCGCACCAACAGGGAGCGCTCTACCTCAACATTAAAGTGGCTCTTCCACCGGGACAGGCTTACCCTCATGGAGGAGGGGCTTACCACCTGGAGGAGGGGCTCATTCCTTGGAGGAGGAGCTTACCCTCCTGGAGGAGAGGCTCACTCCTTGGAGGAGGGGCTTACACCCCTGGAGGAGGGACTTATCCTCTGGAGGAGGGGCTCACTCCTTGGAGGAGGGGCTTACACCCTTGGAGGAAATCAAATTCCTCACCATCTCCAACTCTAACTCATTGTCTCTCAGGACCTTGGCGTTCTTTACCTCACTCGACCTTCCCTTCAATCTACAGGCTTTTAAAACCCTAACCTGCTGCTATATAACCACCACTTTGCAATTTATTTTGCTGTCTCTGGATGGTGCCGTGTATTGTGGGCTTTAACTTTTCACCCAGATTTGCCAGGCGGCAGTGGTGACTCAGTGGGAGCGGCCTCACCTCTGTTCAAATCCCACTCTAGAGATTGGAGCACAAAATCTCGGCTAATACTCCCAGTGCAGTACTGAGGGAGTGCTGCACTGTCAGAGGTGCTGTCTTTTGGATGAGAGGTTAAACCAAGGCCTTTTCCGTCTGCCCTCTCAGTGGACGGAAAAGATCTACGGAAAGGCACTATTTCGAGGAAGAGCCGGGGAGTTCTCCCCGGTGTCCTGGCCAATATTTATCTCTCAATTAACACCTAAAACAGATTATCTGGTCATTATCACAATGCTGTTTATGGGATCTTGCTGTGCATAATTTGGTTGCTGCGTTTCCTACATTACAACAGTGACTACACTTCAAAAAATACTTCAGTAGCTGTAAAGAGTTTTGTGAGGTTCTGAGGTCATGAAAGGCACAATATAAAAACAAGACCTTTCTTTGTTCTGTGTAATAATCGTACTGGGATGTAGTGAATGGAAAGCAGTGCTCTGTAAAGCTGGTAATGGGGAGGGGACAATCCTTCACCACAAACTGGGCACTCAGTGGTAGGTTTTCCGGTGTAGTTGGGAATGAACGGGATGAGATTCCGCCCATTGACATGGCCCCGGGCAGCTGGAGTCCTCCTCCCTGTCTCGTCCCCCACTTCCTGTTGCTTGCCGGGAAGCTATGAGGATCCAGTGAGGATTGGATCAATTTATGTGATCTGCTGGCCGGGTTTATAATAATTGTACTTTGCAATGTGAAGGGTTTTGATCGAGTAAATAGGGAGAAACTGTTTCCACTGGCAGGAGGGTCGGTAACCAGAGGGCACAGATTTAAGGTAATTGGCAAAAGAACCAGAGGTCTGAGTCAGTGTCCAGGAGTGAGTGGATATCCCAGTGAGTGAATACTCCAGGGAGTGATTATCCCAGGGAGTGATTATCCCAGGGAGTGAATATCCCAGGGAGTGATTACCCCGGGGAGTGAATACCAGAGGGAGTGATTACCCAGGGAGTGAATACCCCAGGGAGTGATTACCCAGGGAGTGAATACCAGAGGGAGTGATTACCCCAGGGAGTGATTATCCCAGGGAGTGATTACCCCAGGGAGTGATTACCCAGGGAGTGATTATCCCAGGGAGTGATTACCCCCCGCGGGGAGTGATTACCCCGGGGAGTGAATACCAGAGGGAGTGATTACCCCAGGGAGTGATTATCCCAGGGAGTGATTACCCCAGGGAGTGAATACCCCAGGGAGTGATTACCCAGGGAGTGAATGCCCCAGGGAGTGAATACCCCAGGGAGTGAATACCCCAGGGAGTGATTACCCAGGGAGTGAATGCCCCAGGGAGTGAATGCCCCAGGGAGTGATTATCCCAGGGAGTGATTACCCAGGGAGTGAATGCCCCAGGGAGTGAATACCCCAGGGAGTGATTACCCAGGGAGTGATTATCCAGGGAGTGATTACCCCAGGGAGTGATTACCCAGGGAGTGATTATCCAGGGAGTGAATGCCCCAGGGAGTGATTACCCCAGGGAGTGATTATCCAGGGAGTGATTACCCCAGGGAGTGATTACCCAGGAAGTGAATGCCCCAGGGAGTGATTACCCAGGGAGTGAATACCCCAGGGAGTGATTACCCCAGGGAGTGATTACCCCAGGGAGTGATTATCCCAGGGAGTGATTACCCCAGGGAGTGATTACCCAGGGAGTGAATACCCCAGGGAGTGATTATCCCAGGGAGTGATTACCCCAGGGAGTGATTGTCACAGAGTGAGTCAATTTGTGGGAGGGGGTGCAAAAGGTTTTGTGTAATATGATTGGTGAATATAAAATAGTGAATCAGAAAGAAGAAAGACAGAGACTCAATCCAATGAGGAAGAGGAGAATCAATGGGTGGAGATTAGTCAGGATGTGACTAGAGAAACAAACCCTATTAATGAGACAGTTAGATATAGAGGAGTGTTGTAACCCAGTAAGATGGGGTCTAGGTATGATTATACCAATGGATATCCCGTGGCATTGCTCAGAGCTAGTCTGGATCATGGTTATGATGTTAAGCTGCTAAGATGGAGCTCTGTTTAACTTGGTCTGCCCCTTTAAGGTCACTGCTCAAGTAATCTCAATTGGAATGTGGTCTAACTGGGCAAATCCACATAGTTTCAGCTGTCTGTAGACACCTGAGGCCAACTCGAGGTTAATTGCACCTGTCCTGGGGAGAGGCCAGTTTTCAAGGTCAGAAAAACTGAAGAAAATCATTGCCTTTTTAAAAATAATTGATATATTTTGACACTTTGAATTGTGATATCTGAAGTGTGACATCTAACTTGTGATGGATACCTCTTTAACATGGTGCTGTATCCTGTGATGTTTCTCATGGGTAGTTCATGATATGCACTGTGGTTTTGAGTGTTTACTGTGGTCTTTCTATAATTTAAACATGATAGTGACTCACCCACTACTTAAACACAGCAAATTTAGAACGGAATAATATTTTTGTAACGGTGACTGGCTTTGTAACCTTGTCACACTGCAATTACATCCTCTCACCAGTGGCAGCACTGCAGCACCTCCACAGCCTGAAAAGTTTACATAGTCAATTCCCATTATAAATGTGGACGTAATAACTTATAATGAATCAAAAGCAATTATTCATAATTTATAATGGAAAAGTTTGACAGGAAGTAGATGCAAAAGTAAGGTATTTAATATATTATAATAGCAGATAGATAGATATCAATTCTTGCCTCTATAACGGTGTGTATCATATAATTTTTACCCCGAGAACAGTGTGTATCATTTTTTTTTAAATTGGGAGACAATCAAGGGTAAAAGTGCATTTCAACAAGATTGAAAAGAATGAAAGGACAATGTGGATCAGACAGTAGTGGTTAGGGACGGCGGGCTTGGGACTAAAGATTGTGGAAGGATGGAAAGATAAGGGAGGGAAAGTGATCCAGCTTGAATATCTGGGGAATAAGTGAATTAGTGAGGGAGACAGAGAGTTACATCAGGAGGGAAAGAGCACGCAGAATTGCATATGTGCAACTTAAGAGGAACAAGGAAGGACGTTCAGAGGAGATAATGGTGGCACCAATAAAATAGTGACAAGAGCGCAATAAAGAGAAGTTTGCAGCTAGAGATGAGGGAGTGATTGTCTTCCAATGACTAGCTTTCTCAGATATTCTGTATAGAAGTGTGAGGGAGGTGTTAGAGGAGTATCTCCAGATGTGGGAGCAGTTTTCAAAACTTTAACAAACTTGGACTTTAAGTTGAGGGGAAATGAGCAGATTTTGTAGCCAAAATGGACCTTAAACCTCTTTGGTGGTCATTTTAACAATGGAGTAGATGAAGGATTATGGCTGATATAAGGTAAGAGCTGGTGGCTGTTGGTTAGATTTGCGAGCGATTAAAACACTGACTTTGAAGAAGTGAAGGAAACAACAGTCTAGGAATCACTCTGCGCAGAGATTAGTGCGGAGATGTTCGAGCACATCTGTGTAATATTTCTCTATCATCTATATTAACAAAGACGTTAAAATGATTTATGATCCTGTTAAAATGGCAGACAAGCAAAAGTCCTGCCAACACATTAAGGGTTAGCGTGCTAATATTGCAAACAGTAATTTGTGGGGTAAGATTCTCGTAGCCCCATCAAGTAAGACGTCCAGTTAGAACATCTGCAAAGAGGTTCATCAAGAAAAAGAACGGAGAAACCTGTAGGAATAAACAGCAGGTCCATCGACATCCCAAAAGAGGAAAAAACGGTTAATGTTTCTTTGGGACCCAAAACATTGGACCTTTGTTTTGTTTCCTCTCCATCTCGAAGAACCAACTGTTTCTATTCAGGTTTCCAGCATTTGTGTTTTTTGTTTTTTCTTTTTATCTCATTGAGTAAAAGAGTTGCTCAATTCTAAGACACGTCTTGAGAAAGAAGTGATCGTTATTTGTGGTATTTATGGATAGAGTTCCCTTTAACTGCGGGTATTGCCTGTAACTGGGTTAAAGCCACAGACTTTGCTCTGTTGCCCACGCTATAAATGATATGTTGTGTGATTTGCTAGTGGTGGTACCAGATGCTGTTCTCTTCAGTCCCGAGTCTCACCCAATCTGTTTATTGCTCCTTCTGAAGAGGACGTTTTTTCAATTAACACATCAACATATTCCTCTGATTCGGCACTGAACACAAGCCCTGACTCGCTGTCTCTTTTCTCTATTTCTTTTGGCTTTGACCTTTTTTGTCCCTCCCCTTTCTCCTTCCCAAAGACTCTGCCTGTGAGATGGCTCCGAGTTCTGACTAGGGGTCGCCAACCCTCCAGGATTGCCCTGGAGTCTCCAGGAATTAAAGATTTACCACCAAGACACTGCGGTGAGGAAAGAAACCACAAGGAAAATCACAGGGGCCGCTAAAACAGATTGTGTGTTTTTGAAAAAAACTTTCTTTAAACACTTTCACTTATTAGTTATAAAAAATATCGGACATGGGAGGAGAGGCTACTTGACTAACAGTCAAGAATCACCCAATCGGATAACAAAGAGTCTTTTTGCTTTCTGATTGGCTGTGGGAAGGTGGGGTGGGGTGAGGATTGTTGGGTGACCAATGGTGGGAGTGTGGGGGCGGGAGTGGTTGGAGTCAGGAGGTCATGTGATGACTCCTCCAGGAATATTTTCAACCAGAGTTGGCAACCCTAGTGCTGACTGTGTCCAGCTGAACTTTCTTCATGCGTGACCCGGGACAGTGAGTGTCAGAAGTCTCTTGGACCACAAGGGAAGGTCACGGCTGAGCCCAGCCCTGTCCTCACTGACATTCACACACGCAAACTTGCCAGCAGGGAGTCACTGGACGGTGATCGTAAACAGGAGTCCTGCCTAACCAACCAGGAATCTTTATATAGTCCATCCCCTCATGGCATTGCACAAGAGGAGTTACAACCAAGTGTGGTCTTCAGGTGAAAGGGGTTAGAGAGCGGGGAAGAATTGGACCTGAGCATCCAGTTGCAATTCAGTCCCCATTTTAAAGTCGTACACTTTGTCCCCTGTCTGGGAAGCGGGAGAGGTCGAATTGGTTGGAGTAGAAGCATTTCCCTGCTGAGCTACTGGGAGGTGCAAAACTGAGCAGCTACAGTGACAACACTGGCAGGAGACTGCAATCAAACTGTGACCAGTTTACAAAGGCAACTCCCATTATAAATGTGAACATAGGAATTTACAATAGATTGTGTGCAGATATAAACTTTTTAATATGTTATAGATCTATGTACCACAAACCGAGTTCTCCCCGGTGTCCTGCCCAATATTTATCCCTCAACCAACATCACTAAAACAGATTATCTGGTCATTATCACATTGCTGTTTGTGGGACCATGCTGTGCGCAAATTGGCTGCTGCGTTTCCCTATGTTAAAGAAGAAAGAAAAACTTGCATTTATATAGCGCCTTTCATGACTGCAGGACCTCCCAAAGTGCTTTACAGCCAATTAAGTACTTTTGAAATGTACTCACTGTTGTAATGTAGGAAAGGCAGCAACCAATTTGCTCACAGCAAGATTACAACCGCACTTCATCAGTACTTAATTGGTTGTAAAACGCTTTGGGATATCCTGAGGTCGAGAAAGGTGCTATATAATTGCAAGTCATTCTTTTGTTTCTTTTTGTATTATTAGTTACTGTAATTTATCTGCAAGCCTTCTGTTAGTGGTTTTATTCCTTATGGGAGTGAAATCGCTTTGCAATATTAGCAGTCGAATGCTTGGAACAAACAGGGTAATGGCTCAATGAAAATAACATGTACAGCAATTTTATTTTTGTTTGCTATAAGTGGTTCTCATTGCAAACACCAATCAGCGAGCGGCATATCATTTATAGAGCGATATCTGCACCAAGGGATTATAGATTGTGGTATGATCACTGCATAATCGCCAAGTGTTGATCAACTGTGATAAGCCCTCAAATAGTTGGTGTGTTTTATTATCGTCAATGATGTTTAGCTGATTTTTTTTCCTTGTTAAATATGAATGTTGAAAGGTCCCTTTGTGGCTCAGTGGATAATTCACCAGCTGCTGAGACACCCAGAAAGAGGGAGTGGTTTGATCCCCAATCCGTGCTGGCTTCACTGATTGGTTTTTAATGGCCCAGAAGCTGCTCATAAAATAACGGTGATGTTAGCAGGACTCGCCGTTATTTCAGGGCAAGTGGAAGAGCAAGTTACCGCGAGCGCACAGGTGCAGTCAAACGCGGAGATCCAGAAGTTGCTCTACCATTTGCCCCGCTCCTCCGAAGGCAGTGCGAGAAGGACAGCTCACTGGCTGATTGAATGGACCAGCTCGAACTTGCTGCACTGCCCAGCTGGAAACAAACTAATCGCTCTATCAAAAAGGTACACTGGGTTTTTTTTTAGGTCTAAATTAAAACTTCTAAGGGTGTGGTAAGTCTTAATGACTGTCAAACACCTCTCTGGCACTGAAAATTAACTTGTGGAGTCACATTGCTTCCAATTTTAATTGTTGTTGGACATTTATATATAAAAAAAATTAACTTTAAATATTTTTTTTACTTTTTCCTGCCTCTTTCTTTTATCTCCGTCTTTTAATTTGATATTTCTTAAACTCTCTATATTTCACTTTCTCTAACTGATTTTACATTGAAATTACTGTTGTAACTTTCACTTCCTGGTTCTAACTCTGCGTGGCTTGTCATGGATGCTTAAAGCTGATTGGTTGAGGGGTCAGAGAGATCCGTTTCCCACTCTCTCAGCTCACAGATTCCTGGGATTGGACGCTGCACTTTTTGCAGCTCCCCATCGATGCAAGATGGCGCCCAAAAGGGTAAGTTTATAACTAACGAGTGGGGCCCACGTTCGTTCACCTCTCAGGTCAATTTCAGGACCATAACAGTCTCGGGTTGTGGGCGTCGCTGGCGAGGCCGGCATTTACTGCCCATCCCTAGTTACCCTTGAGAAGGTGGTGGTGAGCCTCCTTCTTGAACCGCTACAGCCCGTGTGGTAGTGTTTGTCGCGGTTCGATAGCGAGTGGTTTGCTCGACTGCTTCAGAGGGCAACTGAGGCGACGATGAAGGAATGGCCGATTATACGTCCGAGTCAGGATTTGGCTGTGATTTGGAAGTGATGGCGGTTCTCAGACGATGCTCTGGTCCTTCTCGATATGTAGCAAGTACAAGGGGAGGGAGGTTCTGTCCCATAACCCTTGCTGAGTTGCTGCAGAATAATAGAACAGGGCAACACTAGACTGAATTAGACTGTTGCCGTGCAGGGTTCCTATACGTGTTTCACCATGGCAACCACAATGGCATGGATTTCACTGTACTGGATGTAATTAAAATAAACTAGTCAGATTAACATTCTCCCCACGGAGCCCTGGTTAATACAGATCTGCAGCACTGCAGTTACAGTGTACAAGCAGCTGTGTGGGGAGGAATTTCAAAGTTTGGATGATTGGTTATAGTTTCTCGGTTTCTGGACCGAAGCCTACTCTCAAAAATGAGAGTTAAGAGTAGGATCATACACCACAGAAGGAGGCCATTCAGCCCATCGTGCCTGTGCCAGCTCTTTGAAAGAGCTATCCAATTAGTCCCACTACCCCCTGCTCTCTCCCCCTAGCCCTGCATTTTACTGGCAGGTTTTAGCAGTCTTGTGTTCATGCTCCAGAGTCAGTGCAGAATCTTTTGATAATTCCTTTTTAATAATGTGCTGGGTTAGCTGACTGTGCTTGGGGGGCGTTTTTGGGACGGCTATAATTAGCGTCAGAGACCCGTGTCATCCTGGTCCCTATAGACCAACCATGCACACTTCAGGTAAAGAGAACAACAACACCTTGCATTTATATAGCGCCTTTAACATAGTGAAATATCCCAAGGCGCTTCACGAGAGTATAAATCAGACAAGATTTGACACCGAGCCACTTAAGGAGATATCAGGACAGGTGACCAAAAGCTTGGTCAAAGTCTGAACTGCCGACAGACGCCTGCAACTGATAGAAAGTAAGAGATTTTAAAAAAAAGTTTCCAAACACACGGTGGACATTTAAACCACAGAAGGTCCAGATTCTGTCCCAGCTTCTGTCTGTCTGTGGGAGATCCCTTTGGTGCTATAAACCCAGGACAGACAAAGCCTCAAAATCTCAATCTCCCATTGAGTTCCATCAAAGTAAATGATAAGAGCCGGGCGCTGGGGGCCAAATTGTGCGAATTAGATTTCGATTAGCTGTTTACAGCCGTCAGATTGTTGTTTTTGATGTGTCTGATATCCGTGTAACAAGCGAGGAACTTTCTCGTACATTTCCCTTTCAATGTTTGCGGTACTCATTTTCTGCAAACATCAGGTGTGCCTCCTCATAGAATCATACAGACCAGAAGGAGGCCATTCGGCCCATCGTGCCTGTGCTGGCTCTTTGAAAGAGTTATTCAATTAGTCCCAATCCCCCTGTTCTTTCCCCGTAGCCCTGCAAATTTTTCCTTTTCGAGTATTTATCCAATTCCCTTTTGAAAGTTACTATTGAATCTGCTTCCACCGCCCTTTCAGGCAGTGCATTCCAGATCAGAACAACTGACTGTTTAAAAAAAATTCTCCTCATCTGACCCCCCTCCCCCCCATGCTCCCCCCCCAGTTCTTTTTCCAATTATCTTAAATTTGTGTCCTCTGGTTACCGACCCTCCTGCCACTCAAAACTGTTTCTCCTTATTTACTCTGTCAAAAGCCTTCATAATTTTGAACACCTCAATTAAATCTCCCATTAACTTCTCTGCTCTAAGGAGAACAATCCCAACTCCTCCAGCCTCTCCACATAACTGAAGTCCTTCATCCCTGGTAAGTTTCTAGTAAATCTCCTCTGCACCCTCTCCAAGGCCTTGACATCCTTCCTAAAGTGTTTGGCCCAGAACTGGACGCAATACTCCAGCTAGGGCCTAACCAGTGGCTTAGAATAACGTCCTTGCTTTTGTACTCTTTGCCTTTATTTATAAAGCCAGGGATCCCGTATGCTTTTTTAGCAGCCTTTAAAACTTGTCCTGCCACCCATCAAAGATTTGTGTACGTACATCCCCAGGTCTCTCTGTTCCTGCGCCTCCTTTAAAATTGTACCATTTAGTTTATTTTGCCTCTCCTCATTCTTTCTTCCAAAATGCTTCGCTTCACATTTCTCTGCGTTAAATTGTATCTGCCATGTGTCTGCCCGTTTCACCAGTCTGTCCATGACCTCCTGAAATCTGTTACTATCCTCCTCACTGTTTACAACATTTCCAAGCTTTGTGTCATCTGCAAACTTTGAAATCATTAACATATATCAAAAAGAGCAGTGGTCCCAACACTGACCTCTGGGGGACACCGCTGTATACTTCCCTCCAGTCTGAAAAACAACCGTTCCCCACTACTCTCTGCTTAATAGAGCATTTTGTTATCTTATTTATGAGGAACTAGCTTTGCATGAAAGAGCTTTTAAAAATCAAAGACTGGACTTTTTGTGCAACTGTCAGTTCAAATCCACACTAATTACAGCGTTAGCAATTCCTGCCGTCCTCCCTTCCGCCCCTCCCCCCACTGACTGCACTGGTCTTTATTTAAATGAAGGCAAAGACTCCAGGTTTTAATTGCCAAACTTTTGGCAAGTGCATAATCTTAAAATTAGAGCCAGGCCGTTCAGGAATACGTGAATCTGGAATATTCGCCCCCAAAAGAGCTGTTGGTGTTGGGGGTCAATTTGACATTTTCAAGACTGAGATTATTATTGGGTAGGGGTATCGAGGGATACGGGGCTAAATGGGTTTGAGGTACAGATCAGCCATAATCTAACTGAATGGCGGAGCAGGCTTGAGGGGCTGAATGGCCTCCTCCTGTTCCTATGAGCACGGGGATATGTAAAGCTCATTAACTACTAGAAGCCATTACACCTACGT
Source organism: Heptranchias perlo (assembly GCF_035084215.1). NCBI lineage: Eukaryota > Metazoa > Chordata > Chondrichthyes > Hexanchiformes > Hexanchidae > Heptranchias > Heptranchias perlo. The sequence goes on from NC_090358.1 coordinate 2,616,840, forward strand.
GTTATTCCCAACGTCACGTCATCAGGATGTTCCACAGTGCTTCATCACCAATGAATGACTTTTGACGTGTAGTCGCTGCTGCTTTATAAACAAACACAGCAGCCAATCTGCGCACAGCAAGGTCCCACACACAGCAAATCTGTTTTTGGTGGTGTTGATTCAAGGGCAATTAGGGATGGGCAATAAATGCCGGCCTTGCCAGCGACGCCCACATCCCATGAACGAATAATAAAATAAATAAGGAATAAATATTGACCAGAACACTGGGGGAATGCCTCTGCTCATCCACCTGTTAGAGAGAGCCTCATTTTAACATCTCATCCGAAAGACGGCACCTCCAACAGTGCAGCACTCCCTCGGTATTGCTCTGAAGTGTCAGCCTGGATTACGTGCTCAAGTCCTGGTTTTGGAACTTGATCCCATGAGTTTCTGACTCAGTGATGAGCGAGCTGCCAAACTATAAACCTTCTGAGTCAGATTGTGGACAATCTCGTGCTTTGACCCAGCAAACACTAAATAAGTACAACGATTTGCATTTATATAGCGCCTTTAATGTAGTAGGTGGGTAGGTCTCTCTCTTGCCTCTGAGTCAGAAGGTCATGGGTCCAAGTCCCATTCCAGAGACTTGAGTCCATAATCTAGGCTGATGCTTCCAGTGCAGTACTGAGGGAGTGCTGCACTGTCGGAGGTGCCGTCTTTCAGGTGAGATGTTAAACCGAAGCCCCGTCTGCCCTCTCAGGTGGATGGAAAAGATCCCACGGCCACCATTTCGAAGAAGAGTAGGGGAGTTCTCCCTGGTGTCCTCTCTAGTATTTCTCCCTCAACCAGTGTGCCGCGTGTGCACAGGTGTGTATGTTGAAACCGTGTGATGCACCAGCTCTCATAGAATCGCCTTTGTTTTATATCACACAGTGCCCAGCTCTGCAGCAAATTACATCCAATGGCATTTGCTCAGTGTGTTGATTCACGAGATCAGATTTGGCTTTATTTGACCTTCTCCTTCCTGAATACCACCCACCCACTTCCCATTACAGACTTTAACATCCACCTGAACAGGCCGACAGCACCTGGCTCTAGTGGCACCTCTGTAGCGCTTCACAGGAGCGATTATCAATCAAAATTTGACACTGAGCCACATAAGGAGACATTAGGACAGGTGACCAAAAGCTCGGTCAAAGAGATAGATTTTAAGGAGCGTCTTAAAGGAGGAGAGCGAGGCGGAGAGATTTAGGGAGGGAATTTCAGCGCTTAGGGCCGAGGCAGCTGAAGGCACGGCCGCCAATGGTGGAGCGATTAAAATCGGGGATGCGCAAGAGGCCAGAATTCAAGGAGGGCAGAGATCTCGGAGGGTTGAAGGGCTGGAGGAGGTTACAGAGATAGGGAGGGGGAGAGGCCATGGAGGGATCAGGTACTGGATTAGGTATATCAAAAATAATTTCATTGTATCCCTTACAGTATGCAGCAGAAAGAAACTTCATACAATTAATATGAGATGGATTGGAGCCAGGGCGCCATGATCAAATTACCCTGTTCTAACCTATCCCACTTCTCTCAGTATAAATGCACCAACATTATTTGACTTCCATAGACTTTTCTCCCCTTATTATTCACTTAATGGCACCCAGAAGAAAACTCCAATACAAAAAGTACATTTAGGAAATCCTTAATTGGTTTCCAGGGAAACCAAACCTCAGCGCTATAATTAACTAGAACATCCTGTAACTGAAATAAATAAATAGTTTTTAACCAACTCACTGATTAATATTTCCTCAATGACAGTATACAGTGTCCGTAATCCACCATTTGTGACAATAAGGAGAAATCACTTGAACTGGTTGTAATTTGGGAGTCAGATCCCACAGTGCTCCCCCGTTTTTTGCACAACGACCATTGTGACTGTTCTCTGATGAGCTCTCTGATTAACGGGCTCAGCTCAGTTGGTGCCACTCATTTCCAGGTCCGGAGGTGTGCGTTTAAACCCTACGCCGGGATTTGAGTGCAGCACAGAGGGGGAAGGCTAGGTTGTCAGAGGTGCCACTAGAGCCAAGTGCTGTCGGCCTGTTCAGGTGGATGTTAAAGTCTGTAATGGGAAGTGGGTGGGTGGTATTCAGGAAGGAGAAGGTCAAATAAAGCCAAATCTGATCTCGTGAATCAACACACTGAGCAAATGCCATTGGATGTAATTTGCTGCAGAGCTGGGCACTGTGTGATATAAAACAAAGGCGATTCTATGAGAGCTGGTGCATCACACGGTTTCAACATACACACCTGTGCACACGCAGCACACTGGTTGAGGGAGAAATATTAGAGAGGACACCAGGGAGAACTCCCCTACTCTTCTTCGAAATGGTGGCCGTGGGATCTTTTCCATCCACCTGAGAGGGCAGACGGGGCCTCGGTTTAACGTCTCATCTGAAAGACGGCACCTCCGACAGTGCAGCACTCCCTCAGTACTGCACTGGGAGTGTCGGCCTAGATTATGGGCTCAAGTCTCTGGAGTGGGGCTTGAACCCACGACCTTCTGACTCAGAGGCGAGAGAGAGACCTACCCACCTACCCACTGAGCCACAGTGAACACGTGGTGGGCCTTAACGCATCTCTCCAAAATGTCCTAAGGTGCTTTGCGCGCAGTGAGTTACTCTGCAGTGCCATGATTGTTATTTAAGAATTGTTAGGAGCAGTAACGACTATTAACCAACAAACCTGTGTCATGTTGGCAGATCACCTTAACGATCTGCCTTTGCACAATGTCCCTCAACCTCTTCTCTCTCCAGAAACACATGGACTTGGGCAATAGGAATCGTTAGACGAGAAAACGACCAGGGTCCATCTAGGTCACCTTCTTCCATCCTGGTAGTCACATGATACAACGATAATGGAGTTGTCGACTAATCACAGCAATCAACCTCCATCAATGAGTCTCCAACAGACCCAGAAATGAGACGAGGAAAACCCCCAGTGGTGGAGAGCTTTGGGAACCATGTGCCCAATTTTGGGTCCATGGTTGGGTGGGGGACGCGTGGGTGGGGGGGGAGTGTGTGGGGGGGCTGCGGGTGCGGGGGGTGGCGGATGGGGGATGTGGGGGAACGGGGTGGGGGGCAGGTGTGCAGGGCGTACCCCCTGTGCCTGAATGATGAGGTCTGAGGCGCCCCCAATAGTGGGCCTCGGGCCTCACTTCCAGCGAGCAGGCGGAGGGTCAGTGACGATTGGGCCCATACCGGCATCGTGCTTTTTTGACCCAAATTGCATCTTGTTAACGTCAGTGGCCTCTCCTTGAACTTTCTGCTCACCGGCCGGGTGACTGCAGGGAACGCGGGTTAGCACCATCAGTAGCACAGTGATGTCATCGACCACACGCTGACTAATTTTATACTCTGTCTCCAGAATGAGTAAACAAGCTAATAAATGCACCATAAAGAGTTCAGATACAGTGTCATTTACATAAATAGCAGAGTGTTCAGTCCAGAATGTTCTAGAAACTGACTATTTCCTGCCCCAAAAGAAATACAACGCTCATTTAAAGGTGTTTGCTGGTACCAGGATGTCATCATGGATTCAAACTGTGGTGACCCTCCCCCCAATTCTTTGCTTAAATTGTGATAATATTAAAGATTAAAATGATAAGAATTTTTCCACAGGACTCTTCAGTCCAATCTCAGTGGGCAGCACTCTCACTGCTAAATCAGAAGGTCATGGGTTCAAGTCTCACTCCAGAGACTCGGGCACGTCACTTACGCTGACACTCCCAGTGCCAGTACTGAGGGAGCGCTGCACTGTCGGAGGTGAGGTCTTTCGGAGGAGACATTAAACTGAGGCCCCGCCTGCCATAAAAGATCCCATGGCCACTCTTCGAAGATATACCGCACCGGAGTGTTGGCCTAGATTTTATGCTCAAACCTCTGGAGTGGGGCTTAAACCCATGACCTCTGAGGCGAGAGTGTTACCCACTGAGCCAATGGCTAACGCCAAAGCTCTGATTGGGCCCAACAACCCTCAGTCCCTCCCTCCAAATGATTTGATTGATTCTAATTTCCTGCATTACAACAGTGACTACACTTTAAAAAGTACTTCTTTGGCTGTAAAGCACTTTGGGACATCCTGAGGTTGTGAAAGGTGCTATATAAATACAAATCTTTCTTTCCTTACGGTGGCTACAGATGAGTTTGTCTGTGCAGGAGCTGCCAGATGTTTACTCGTTGGCTGTAACTTGAATGTTTGGGCACAAGTTGTCCCATCAAGTATTGAGTCATTACCTCTATAATCCAACCATGTCATTCTTCCCAATCCACACTTTTCATTGGCTGGCAAGTTTCCTTTAAAGCTGCCTGTCACCCAATGAAATTCGAATTTAAAGAAAACCAGTTGCTCTCCCTTTCCAGAGTGGTCGGTTTCAGCGGGGAGACAGAAGAATGACCGAGTAAAAGATTTTGAACGTGGAGAAGTGGGAAAAAGGGGATGAGAGCAGGAGTAAAATTGAAATTTTAAAAAAAATGTAGAGGAAGAGAGAACAGGTGTCTTAGATTTTAAATGTTTCATTTTGTATTATGGGGGCCCCTATTTTAGTGAGAAAAGAAAAACTTGTATTTAAATAACATCCCATCACATCGTCAGGACATCCTGTCACGACCAGAGTTGCCTTTGAAGTGTCGTCACTTGTAATGTAGGGAATGCAGCAACCAATTTGCCCCGCAGCAAGGCCCCACAAACAGCGATGAGGTAAAACGACCAGATAAATTTGACGGCGATGGTCGAGGGAGGAACGGTGTCGAGAACTGCCCAGCTCTTCTTCGAATAGTGGCTGCGGGATCTCTCACGTCCACCTGAACCCGAGCCGGGGCCTCGGCTTAACGTCTCATCCGAAAGTCTTAAGTCGCAACGAGAGAATGGTGCGTGACTTTGGTGTGGGTGGGGAGGGAAAAAAGGATGTAATTAGACTTTTTAACAATCCCACAAATGAGAGTAAGAGTTGTAACGGAGCAGCAGTGATAGATATTGGCCAATAGTGATGAGAAAATATGATCTAGGCCTGTCGTTGCTAATGTAACAATCCCTTTACCCATTCATAGTTTTTTTTCCTTTCACATGTCTCTACATCACAAAGTGTGTAGCCTTGTGCTATAAATATTCTGTGCCCTGACTGAAATATGCTATTATCCCTTTCTGTAAAAAGGCCCTTCAGCCTGTTTATTCCTAACATGAATCAGTGCACACATTATTATAGAAAATAGTACACTTCTTTACAGAAAACCTTCAGTTCGACCCCAAGAATTTTCTCTACGTGCTGCCAGCACCATTATGCTTCCCTCAGCCCGGATTTTTTAAATGGATTTCTCTCCATTCATGTGCTGGAGAAAGGATTATATCGACAGAGATTTCTCTAACAGCTTAAATAAATCTATGGATTTCTATGGTGGTTGAAAGACAGAAAATAAGTTCAAGGTTAACACGAGCTCTTTTAAGTTGTGCCATTTCTTAAGATAATTACCACTGGGAAGCCTCAAATTCCATAAGAATTATTCCTTTTCTGAGCAATTAAGCCAGGGGTGAGGATGCCCAGAGATAGTCTTTATCTCCCTGCCTCTCTGATGTGGGTCCAGAGGGGATCGAGTGCTTTTGTAAACTGGGGCAATGGGGATTGGACGTGGGAGAGTGACTATTGGGGAAGTGATGGTCTGTGGGAAATCCAAATGTCACTTTGTTTCTTCTTTCAAATTAAAATCTATTAATTGTGAAGTTTAAAACTGCGTAAGGTTAACCAGAATGTAAAAGTTTTGTTTGGTTTCTTGGCAAACATACCTCTCCCCTTCCCCCTCCTCTCCCCTACACCCTCCTCTCCCCCTCCACCCCCTACCTCCTCCTCTCTACCCCTCAATCTTCCCCTCCCTCTGCACCTTTAAAGGTATTTCATTGGTTGTGTTTTCTGAGGCTGTGATAATGCAATTGTCATAAATGCAAATTGTTCCTTTACCTGTCTGCTCAACACAGGCCATAATAATCCCTTCTCTCCAGAAACACATCCAGATGTTGCTCTTGTGTGTTAACATAAAGAAAACATCTTTTACTAAACAAGGAAGGTTTAGAATGATGGTTTAGTACCAGGATCTTTGATACTTTACACGGAGGAGGTCGATGGCAGGGTGGAGGTGGTTAGTGGGCCTATTTATGCTGCAATGACTTTCTGTGGTCATTTATTTTACAACTTTACCCCTTTGCGTGTTCCATGTAAATTCTCTTTTTATTCCTAATTTGCTTGCTTTGTTTCTCTGGATTGCTGCAGTGATCATTATAAGGGTTGCCAACCCTCCAGGATTGCCCTGGAGTCTCCAGGAATTAAAGACTAATCTCCAGGACACTGCTGCCAGCAAAAAAACCCAGGAGAAAAATCACAGAGGTGTTTAACTAAATTGTGTGTGTTTTGGGTTTTTTCCCATTTTCTTCGAACACTTTTGTTTATTAGTTATAAAAATATTGGAAATGGGAAAAAAGGCCGTTTGACTGAAAGTCAAGTATCGTCCAATCGGGCAGCGAAGAGTCTGTTCACTTTCCGATTGGCCGTAGGAAGGCGGGCACTGCGAGGATGGACATGTCGGGCAACCAATGGCAGGAGTGTGGGGGGCGGGTCGGTTGGAGGCGTGAGGTCATGTGATGACACTTCCCGGAATATGTCCAAGCAGAGTTGGCGACCCCAGATCATTGTCTCATTGAAATTGTGTTAATTTTGTTTTCCACAGTATCACTTCACAATTAACTTTGGCCATGACGCTCAGAAGGCGCTGGAGCTGAGGACAGAGGATATGAAGGATTGTGACGACTGGGTGGCAGCAATCAGTCACGCAAGGTAGGATTAGGCTCGAATATTCCAATGTTCTCCTGGCCGGTCTCCCATCTCCCACCCTCCGTAAACTTGAGCTCATCCAAAACTCTGCTGCCCGTATCCTAACTCGCACCAAGTCCTGTTCACCCATCACCCCCTCTGTGCTCGCATTGGTTCCCGGTCTGGCAATGCCTTGATTTTAAAATTCTCATCCTTATGTTCAAATCCCTCCATGGCCCTCGCCCCCTCCCTATCTCTGTAAACTCCTCCAGCCCTACAACCCTCCGAGATCTCTGCACTCCTCCAATTCTGGCCTCTTGCGCATCCCCGATTTCCATCGCTCCACCATTGGCGGCCGTGCCTTCGGCTGCCTGGGTCCTAAACTCTGGAATTCCCTCCCTAAACCTCTCCGCCTCTCTCTCCTCCTTTAAGATGCTCCTTAAAACATAACTCTTTGACCAAGCTTTTGGTCACCTGTCCTAATATCTCCTTAAGTGGCTCGTTGTCAAATTCTTTTTGATAATCGCTCCTGTGAAGCGCCTTGGGAAGTTTTACTGCATTAAAGGTGCGAAATAAATGCAAGTTGTTGTGTTGAGGTTTCATGTCATTCCTCACAGAGCGCGCCAGCACCAAGAAGTGTTGGCTGACCATTTGTTCACCAGCACGCAATGGGAATGGGGTTGAACCACATCTGTCCACAGGGGTGGGGGGGAGGAGAGAACAGCTGGTCCTGAGGACAATCCCACAAACTTTCTGGGGAGGGGGGAACACTTGCTCAAAGTGTCATTGGGCTTGGAGCAATGAATGAGAAACCGAGCAGGATTGGAGGGAACAATGGAGGAGATCGCACCCTCATTAACAAGAAACAACGGCTGGCAAATTCCATCACTTTCTTGGCCATGTTGATAATTAAATGAGAGCAACATCAGGGAGGCTGATCAGAGGAGTTGGTGGGCCTGACATCGTGTGTCATGTAGCATTTTTCCCAAATTTCTCCCCTCCCATCCTTTTCATAGAATCATAGAATGATACAGAAGGAGGCCATTCGACCCATCGTGTCTGTGCCGGCTCTTTGAAAGAACTATCCAATTGGTCCCACTTCCCTGCTCTTCCCCCATAGCCCTGCAAATTTTTCTCCTTCAAGTATTTATCCAATTCCCTTTTGAAAGTCACTTTTGAATCCTCATGTTGCCTCTGGTTCTTTTGCCAATTGCCTTAATGTTCTACATCCAGCAGATACGTTCAACCCATCCAGTACCTCGGCCAAGAAGCCACTGTCCATGTTTGGCAGGGCTATTCAAGCACTGGAAGCATCACGGTCAATCTCCGATCCTGCCCTCACTCAATTAGAGCACCAGCTGAGATGAGGCACACAGTGGGGTTGGAACCTGTGATCTACACTAGGCAGTGATTTTGCCTCCTGGGCAGTTTGAAATGTGTAGTAAAACTGACCTATGGAACTCTACTCAATTTCCCATGGATTCAAGAGGTCAAGAGAAATGTTAGTGCTCCAATGAAAGGCGTCCTCCCACTCCACATTGAGCGTAAGGTGCAAAGACATCCACCATTACCTTCTTGCAACAACTAGTGTTTGGTAACAACTCATGCCTCATCCCAGGAACAAATATGAAAAAAAAAAGCAGTCGAACTGGATTTTTTTGAGTGAGGACGGGATCGTGCTCAGATGTGATAGCTACCACAGTCGAATAGGCTGCCAGCACACTCTCTCTCAAGGGCTCACTCATTCAGAAGGGCACCTTAGCTGAGGTACTAGAGGGCTGCTCTCGTTCAAAGAGGCTGTGAGGGTGGCTGGTTTACTAATTTACTTGGGGAGCATTGACACCATCGCTTTGAGACTGAGGTTCAGCTTCATCGCAGGGGCAGAATGGAAGGAGCTTTACCCCTGCCTCTGACTCATGCTAAACTGATCCTAATGTGCTTGATACTAATAAAAAGCACAAAAAAAACAGTTCAAGTCTTTTGTCCTGAGCACTTCACTCAAGCCTTTTCCAATTTTCGTTTCAACAGTTTCACACCAGACTGAACCTCTCAACAGACATTAAACACACAGAGAGAAAATGGCACAGAAATGAGCACTCCAACAGTGTGAGGCTCTGATAGGTTTAGGCTGCAAGGCCCTTGACTTGCAACGGGCCTACTTTTGGGACCTGGCCTTGATGGCCTTTGGTTTCCATGGCTACTAAAAGCCTTTCTGGACACTGCTAGTCCTATCTGCCAAATAATTGGCCACTCGAGCATATAAAGTATATTCCACAAGGAGAAACTACGTTGATCTTAAGGAATAACTTTAACCCTGTGCGTCAGTCAACCCTCTGCGTGACTAATAAACCTTTGGCTGAAGCTAAATTTGGTGCTTCTCACCTCTGGTCCGACGTACGTGATTGAACAAACTCTTAAATGTATTGAAAATGAAATATTGAGGTGAACTCTCGGGATATTGTAGAGGTTTCAAATGGCTACTTTTTCTTGAGATGTGGGTGTGACTGGCAAGGCCGGCATTTATTGCCCATCTCTAGTTGCCCTGAGAAGGTGGTGGTGAGCCGCCGCCTTGAACTGTTCGATAAAACTGGCTTGCTAGGCCAGCTCAGAGGGCAGTAAAGAGTCAATCGTGTTGGTGTGGGACTGGAGTCACCTATAGGCCCAGACCTTCCCTGAAACCCTGACTGAAGGTCACCTGGGCAACGTATCGGAGGGTAACCATGGGGCTGTACTGCAGCAGGGGAAGGGAGTAAATCATGAAACAAAGACACTTTATCGAGAATCAGTGAGAGCAATCCAGCAGGTGGCAGGAAGATTGCAACATATGGGTCATTAATGTGCCAACACTGTCTGTATGAGGTTTATAATTAGCACAATTAATATTTGTGTGAATTTGATTGCTAGCCGGAGAGGATCTGTGAATGCAGCAAACAGTAGGTGTAAATGACAGCAGAGAGTGAGGATGGCAGTGTTGTAATGAGGTGACGTGTTGCTCCACACATTTGTGTCTTGATATTCGTACGCTGTGTTAGAAAATAATTGTCGTTTTAGCACAACGTAGGGATTGCTGAACGAGAAAAGACTACGGTCCATTGAGTTCACCTTCTACCAGCCTGGTCATCACATGATACAACAAGAATGGAGTTATTCACCAATCAATCTCCATCAATTGGTCTACAACAGGGTCGACTAGGCCTATATTCACTTGAGTTTACAAGAATGAGAGGTGATCTCATCGAAACATATAAAATTCTAACAGGACTAGACAGACTAGATGCAGGGAGGATGTTCCCGATGGCTGGGGAGTCCAGAACCAGGGGTCACAGTCTCAGGATACGGGGAATGCCATTTAGAACCGAGATGAGGAGAAATTTCTTCACTCAGAGGGTGGTGAACCTGTGGAATTCTCTACCACAGAAGGCAGTGGAGGCCAAGTCATTAGATGTATTCAAGAAGGAGAGAGATATATTTCTTAATGTTAAAGGGATCAAGTGATATGGGGAAAAAGCGGGAACAGGGTACTGAGTTAGACGATCAGCCATGATCATTTTGAATGGTGGAGCAGGCCCGAAGGGCTGAATGGCCTACTCTTGCTCCTATTTTCTATGTTTCTATGTAACAGACCCAGACATGAGATGAGGAAAACTCCGAGTGGGGAGACCTCATGTCTGGGTCTGTTGTAGACTAATTGATGGAGATTGATTGCTATAATTAGTCAACATTTTCATTCTCGTTGTATCATGTGATGATTAGGGTGGCAGAAGGCGAACTCGATGGACAGTGGTCATTTTTGACCATTCCTATGGTCCTATGTAGCCATTCAGTCGCCTCTATTTGAGATCAGAAACCAAGCCCCACCTTCACTATTAATCGATCTGTTAACAGCCGTGTTCTTGGAACAGTTACAGGAATCTCGCGACAGAACATGAGTCCCTGATGCAGAAATACCTGCACCTGTTGCAGATCGTAGAGACTGAAAAAACAGTCGCTAAACGACTCCGACATCAAATCGAAGACCAAGAGATTGAAGTGGAGCGACTAAAGGCTGAGGTAAGCCAAGATACAGACCGGGCTTTGTGTTTCCTTCTGTGCTCATTACATTTCATTCCCTACATTGCAACAGTGAGGACACTTCAAAAGTACCTTCATTGGGACGTCCTGAGTGGAGGCCAAGTCACTGAATATATTTAAGAAAGAGCTAGATAGATTTCTAGACCCAAAAGGCCTTAAGGGATATGGGGAGAGAGCGGGAATATTGTATTGAGATAGAGGATCAGCCATGATCATTTTGAATGGCGGAGCAGGCTCGAAGGGCCGAATGGCCTACTCCTGCTCCTATTTTCTATGTTTCTATATAAATGCAAGTCTTTCTTTCATTTGATGTGAGGGATATCACTACTGGGAAGTGCCCTGTAAAGGTTATTATTTGAGGGAATTATTTGAGGCACTGAGTAGAATGGAAAAACTGCCTTATTTACTTGGTTTCTTCAATAATCCTTAATCTCAGTGGGGAATTGTGTAAAACAGGAGTTCAATCAGGAGTCTCACTGCTGACCTTTGTACAGTGAACCCTGTTGGAAAGTTCACATATGGGGATGTTGGGCGAGAGCAGAATTAGGCTCAACTGTGATGTCCCCCACTGTCAAATAGCTCGCCAATACTCAGTGTCCGGACTCACACATGAAGGATCTCCACTTGATGGAGATACCAGAACACAATCCCTCGCCAAGGAACAATGGGGTAAATCCAGTGATCTCGCACTCTCCTTGCGGAGCCCAGCTGGGTCGGAGAAGGGGTTACTGCACTCTGGGGTCTATTCTCAGACCGTCACCCTCCTCGAGGGTGGCCCCCCCGCTGAGAGCTCGGGAGCACTGAATTTACCTCAGTACTTGTAGCGTGAGTGTCAGCGCTTCAGGAGAGCAGTGGAGAAACTGCAAGGAAACATTTTTAGTTTATCTTTTACTCGTTAATACCTATAAGAAAACAGAGAAGTTTGGGCCATGAGAAGGCCATTCAGCCCCATCAAACCCACTCCATCCCGTGTCCAGGCCAATATTTATCCCTCAACCAACATCATTAAAACAGATTCTCTGGTCATTATCTCATTGCTGTTTGTGGGATCTTGCTGTGCACAAATTGGCTGCCGTGTTTCCTACATTACAACAGTGACTACAAATTGGCTGTAAAGCACTTTGGGATGTCCTGCGGTTGTGAAAGGTGCTATATAAATGCAAGTCTTTTCTTTTCTTTCTTTATGATGATTATTTTATAATGGGCTTTTCCCCTAACCCCACCCCTAATCTCAACCCCCCCCACATATTGATCCTCCAGTTAAAGGAACACTGGACCGCAGAGGTCGCTGATATTAGGGTAGAAATTCTTACCCCCTTTGTATGACATTCCTCAGTAGTGCAGTGGTGATGCTATTGGAAAAGGAACCCAGAGGCCGTGAGTTCAAATCCCACCATTAACCCGTTGTGAAATTGAAAAATGGCCACGAAAGCTGCTGGATCGTCATAAAAGCCCAGCCTGTTCATTAATGTCCCTCAGGGAAGGGAACCTGCCATCCTTCCCCTGTCTGGCCTACATGTGACTTCAGTCAGCGATAGGTAAACAGCTCTTGACTCCCTGGTCCACACTTCCTTTGAGTTCAGCTCAATACCAGCTCTGAATTTACCTTTCCTTCTTTCTCCTTTAACAGATTGCTTCACTGCTTAAAAACAACGAACGCATCCAATTATCACAGCCCGTGGCTCAGAACGATGACGATGTTGATATAAGGAAAATCAAAAAGGTAAGGCAGTTATTGAGACAGCTGGTTTTGAGATGTCTGTGATTTTAACATGTTCCCTCCCCTCTGGTTGAACACCAGTGTGTAGCACCTCAGCAAGCTCCATGTTGCACCAGTGCAGATTGGTGCCAATGATTCCCACAGTCCTGGTGGCATCCATGCCACTAGAAGGAGGCATTGAGCAAAGGACCTCCCAGGGATGGAGGGAAGGTCGGGGGGAAATCCATGGTCCCGGTGAGGACACTCGCACATCTCCAAACAACATGGATGGTGGAAGTTTGGGAGCGATCTCCAGCTCACATAGTGCATGATGTCCAAACACTGGGAGAAGGAGAAAAAAGCATTTTTAAAAGTCACCATTATCTAAATAAAGTGCTTGTTAGGAGTCATATCTCACTTGTAAAATTCTTATATTGGACCACTTTTAGGATTCGTTAAAATCTAAGATTGAAGAAATATATTTATTAAGGTTTACCACAACTCTACAGACCTGAAACCTACAAACTGCTGCTTGCAGATTGACTGACTTGTTCAATATGGATCGAACCAGTTGCTTAATTGTTGCATTGTCAAAAATGTCAAGGCACTGTCTATTAATGTAGTGACTCAAACTGGTAGAAACCAGTGACCCTTAATGAAGTGAGGAGGGGTCTCTGCCCACGTTCTCACTTTTAGTACAGGGGACCGTGCAGCACCCGGGCCGTGTCCATGCAGCGCCCGGGCCGTGTCCATGCAGTGACCGGGGCCGTGTCCGCAGCGCCCGGGCCGTGTCCATGCAGTGACCGGGCCGTGTCCGCAGTGACCGGGGCCGTGTCCGCAGCACCCGGGCCATGTCCATGCAGTGACCGGGCCGTGTCCATGCAGTGACCGGGGCCGTGTCCATGCAGTGACCGGCCGTGTCCATGCAGTGACCGGGGCCGTGTCCATGCAGTGACCGGGCCGTGTCCATGCAGTGACCGGGGCCGTGTCCATGCAGTGACCGGGGCCGTGTCCATGCAGCGCCCGGGGCCGTGTCCATGCATTGCCCGGGCCGTGTCCATGCAGTGACCGCATCCACTCCTCTGTTTGGAGTTTCCTGCCAAACATCAATTCTTCCATTGCCACAAGCTGCCAAATCTTCACTTTAATTTGAACAAGTTCCCTGATTCTTATTGCTGCAGCTTCTCTTTCTAGGAGAGAGGGGGAGGGGTTTGTTACTGTCCAATGCCATTCTGCTGGCCTTCATAAAACAGGACACTTAATAAAATAAGGGAACATCCACAAATACATGTAATATTTAATTACGCCATTAACCCTGCACCATCCATTTGTTTGATTACTCCTCTGCGAAGCAGACATTTGTCTGGTTTAAAAGCATTGTGTAAATGCAAGTTGTTGTAGCCGATGCCCCACATTATCCACCCTGACGTAGCCACCAGCCTAGTCCTCCGATCCCCGGGGATCGAGGTTTTTTTGCTTTTTTCCCGTCCGACAGAGTAACGGCTCGAGTGAGGAGGGATGGCTGACTCTGTGCTGTTGCCCCCACTAATAGGTCCAGAGCTTCTTGCGGGGATGGCTGTGCAGGAGGAAATGGAAGACCATCATTCAGGATTACATCCGATCCCCTCACGCAGAGAGCATGAGGAAGAGGAACCAAGTGGTGTTCAGCATGCTGGAGGCTGAAGCTGAGTACGTCCAGCAGCTCCACATCCTCGTTAACTGCTTCCTCCGGCCGCTACGGATGGCCGCCAGCTCCAAAAAGCCTCCGATTGCCCATGATGACGTCAGCAGCATATTTCTAAACAGGTATTCCTGCCTCAGCCCATCTGCTGCTGAAACCCTCACCCGTGCCTTTGTTACCTCCAGACTCGACTATTCCAATGTTCTCCTGGCCGGTCTCCCATCTCCCACCCTCCGTAAACTTGAGCTCATCCAAAACTCTGCTGTCCCGTATCCTAACTCGCACCAAGTCCCGTTCACCCATCACCCCCTGTGCTCACTGACCTACATTGGCTCCCGGTCTAGCAACACCTCGATTTTAAAATTCTCATCCTTGTTCTCAAATCCCTCCATGGCCTCGCCCCTCCCTATTGCTGTAACCTCCTCCAGCCCTACAACCCTCCGAGATCTCTGCGCTCCTCCAATTCTGGCCTCTTGCGCATCCCCGATTTTAATCGCTCCGCCATTGGCGGCCGTGCCTTCAGCTGCCTGGGCCCTAAGCTCTGGAATTCCCTCCCTAAACCTCCCCGCCTCTCTCTCCTCCTTTAAGACGCTCCTTAAAACCTACCTCTTTGACCAAGCTTTTGATCACCTGTCCTAATATCTCCTTATGTGGCTCAGTGTCAAATTTTATTTGATAATCGTCCCAGTGAAGCACCTTGGGACGTTTTACTACGTTAAAGGCGCTATATAAATGCAAGTTGCTGTTGTTGTAACATTTACGAAAGCACCTTAAGACTTTGAAACATTTTGAATGGACGTTGACTGCACTTTAAAGTAATTCTTTATTTGTGAAATGCTTTTGGATATCTCTGAGACACGTGATTCAGCATTCTATAAATTCACATTCTTTCTCCTCCTTTACATTTACATTTTGTCTCTCCTACAGTGAAACAATCATGTTTTTGCACCAAATATTTTATCAAGGACTCAAAGCTCGAGTTTCCAGTTGGCCCACATTAGTATTAGGTAAAGTATGATGACCACATTCTTAATTTTATTCAGAGGCTCCCCAGTGTTAAGTCGTATAATGTGCTATTTCATAAGGGCACGAAAGTTATAACGTTTAATGCACAGTGTATTATTCCGCTGTTAAGATGGATCTGTGCCCCTTTAAGAGTAGAAAGTCAAATTGTTGTTAAGTAAACAAAGCTTCACTTCAATCAGAGTTCAATTGCTCTTCTAACTGAAAATCTGCATCCAGGGTGAAATGTCTGGCTGTTTCACTTTTTGATAAGGTACAATTAAGAGACTCAGAGTATCTGGTTAGTGCAGTTCCACAGGGGATGTGTTGGGGCTGCTTGTAAAATCACAGAATCATAAACAGGTTACAGTATGGAAGGAGGCCATTCGGCCCATCGAGTCCACGCCGGCTCTATGGAAGAGCAATCCAGCTAGTCCCTCTCCTCCACACTTTCCCAGTAGCCCTGCAGTTTTTTTCCTTTCAAGTACTTATCCAGTTCCCTTTTGAAGGCCATGATTGAATCTGCCTCCACCACCCCCTCGGGCAGTGCATTCCAGATCATAACCACTCGCTGCGTAAAAAAGTTTTTCCTCATGTCACCTTTGGTTCTTTTGCCAATCACCTTAAATCTAGGTCCTTGACCCTTCCACCAATGGGAACAGTTTCTCTCTATCTACTCTGTCTAGACTCTTCATGATTTTGAACACCTCGATCAAATCTCCTCGCAACCTTCTCTCTTCCAAAGAGAACAACCCCAGCTTCTCCAGTCTCTCCACGTAACTAAAGTCCCTCATCCCTGGGATCATTCTAGTAAATCTCTTCTGCACCCTCTCTAAGGCCTTCACATCTTTCCTGAAATGTGGTGCCCAGAACTGGACACAATACTCCAGTTGTGGCCGAACCAGTGTTTTATAAAGTTTCATCATGACTTATTTACTATATATAAAAATGATCGGGACTGAAGGAATAATATTGAAATTTGCCAATTACACCACATTTTGGGGGATGACAAATTGTGATCAGGACTGTAAAAAAATTGCAGTAGGACAGAGAGAGGTGAGCGGGGTGGGCAGACAGGTGGCGTAAATATAAAGTAATACATTTGGAAAGAAAGAATCGGGGAAGAAAGTAAACTTTAAATGGAGTGGAGGATCGGAGGGATCTTTCTGTGCACATACATAGGTCATTGGGTGAAACTAGAACTAGGGGGCATAATCTTAGAATAAGGGGCTGCTCTTTCAAAACTGAGATGAGGAGAAACTTCTTCACTCAGAGGGTGGTAGGTCTGTGGAATTTGCTGCCCCAGGAAGCTGTGGAAGCTACATCATTAAATAAATTTAAAACAGAAATAGACAGTTTCCTAGAAGTAAAGGGAATTAGGGGTTACGGGGAGCGGGCAGGAAATTGGACATGAATTTAGATTTTAGGTTAGGATCAGATCAGCCATGATCTTATTGAATGGCGGAGCAGGCTCGAGGGGCCGATTGGCCTACTCCTGCTCCTATTTCTTATGTTCTTATGTTCATTGCAGATTGCAGTGCAAGTAGATACAGCCGTGAATAAAAAAAATGGAATTCTTGTTTTTGTATCTAGAAGCACAGGATACAAAAACAAAGAGATAATGTTGATACCAGACCTTAGTTAGGCCGCAGTTGCAGAGTATGTGTATAGTTTTGGGCCCCCATTATAGGAAGGCGGTGAAAGTAATGGAAAAGCCGCAGTGTAAATTCACTGGGATGTTATCGGGGATGAGCAGTTATAAAGAGGCACCTGAGAAGTGAGGGATTTGTTCACTGAAGTTAAGAGATTAACCCTTCAAGATTAAGAAGGGTTATGATAAGGTAATCAGTGATAAATTGTTTCCATTGGTTTAGAAGACAATAATAAGGAGGGACAAAGTCAAAGTAATCAGAGAGAGAGAGACTAGAAAGACATGTCTTCTCACAGATGGTGGTTAGAATGTGGAATTCTCTGCTACAAATTGTTGATGAAGCCAAGTATAGAACTTGGGATCTTCCTGCTCTGTGTGGCTCTGTTCAATACCAGGCAGGAGTGCTGCACTGTCGGAGGGTCAGTACTGAGGGAGCGCTGCACTGTCGGAGGGTCAGTACTGAGGGAGCGCTGCACTGTCGGAGGGTCAGTACTGAGGGAGCGCTGCACTGTCGGAGGGTCAGTACTGAGGGAGCGCTGCACTGTCGGAGGGTCAGTACTGAGGGAGCGCTGCACTGTCGGAGGGTCAGTACTGAGGGAGCGCTGCACTGTCGGAGGGTCAGTACTGAGGGAGCGCCGTACTTTAGGAAGGGCAGTACTGAGGGAGTGCCGCACTGTCGGAGGGTCAGTACAGATGGAGCGCCGCACTGTCGGAGGGTCAGTACTGAGGGAACGCTGCACTGTCGGAGGGTCAGTACTGAGGGAATGCTGCACTGTCGGAGGGTCAGTACTGAGGGAGCGCTGCACTGTCGGAGGGTCAGTACTGAGGGAATGCCGCACTGTCTTGGAGGGGCAGTACTGAGGGAGCGCCACACTGTCGGAGGGTCAGTACTGAGGGAGCGCCGCACTGTCGGAGGGACAGTACTGAGGGAGCGCCACACTGTCGGAGGGTCAGTACTGAGGGAGTGCCGCACTGTCGGAGGGTAAGTACTGAGGGAGCGCCGCACTGTCGGAGGGACAGTACTGAGGGAGCGCCACACTGTCGGCGGGTCAGTACTGAGGGAGTGCCGCACTTTTGGAGGGTCAGTACTGAGGGAGCGCCACACTGTCGGAGGGTCGGTACTGAGGGAGCGCCGCACTTTTGGAGGGTCAGTACTGAGGGAGTGCCACACTGTCGGAGGGTCAGTACTGAGGGAGCACCACACTGTCGGAGGTGCTGTCTGTCAGAGGAGATGTTAAACTGAGGCCCCGTCTGCCCTCTCAGGTGGACATAAAAGATTCCATGGCACTATTCGAAAAAGAAAAGAGGAGTTCTCTCTGGTGTCCTGGCTAACATTTTCCCTCAACCAACATCACTTAAACAGATGATCTGGTCATTATATTAATGCTGTTTGTGGGATCTTGCTGTGCGCAAATTGGCTGCCACGTTTCCTACATTACAACAGTGACTACACTTCAAAAAGTACATCATTGGCTGTAAAGTGTTTTGGGATGTCCTGAGGTCATGAAAGGGGCAATATAAATACAAGTCTTTCTTTCTTTTCTTTACCAACTCAACGATAAGAGTCTTTTCATCTGCTGTATGTATGTTTACAAACAGTAAAGTGAGGTTTAGCCCCTCCACACCTAGTGCTCTCCGTACTCTTGTGGAAATGATGAGAGTTGTCGGTGATGCCTAAACCAAGTTGTTGACCCTGCTTGTTGTGAACCTTTCTGCAGCTGATCTGTTTGACATTCTGCTTCCAATGCTGAACATCTACCAGGAGTTTGTGAGGAATCACCAGTACAGCCTGCAGATCCTGGCCAGCTGCAAGCAGAACAGAGACTTTGATAAACTTCTAAAACAATACGAAGCGAAGCCAGACTGCGAAGAGAGGACTCTGGAGACGTTCCTGACCTACCCAATGTTTCAGGTGACGTGACAGCCTTAGGGTCTGGGCTGGGTCATAGCACTAACTAGGGTAGTGTTGACATGGTAATGGTCCTGTCCTGGTAGATAGCGGTCCACTGCTCAGGCGGATCTGTGTTTGACCAGGGCCTATATTTTTAAGGCCACTAAGTCTAACTGGGCCAGAGCAGATTGTGACCTCCTACCTGCTCTGTGGAAATAGTTGAGTGTTTCAAATAGTGAGCCATTTCTGTTGCTCGGAGATGTTTGTCTCTAGATTGGCCGTTGCTTGTAAATTATGGGCTTCGCTCCTTGGAGAGAAGCCAGGTTATCAGGGTCAGAAGAAACCAGTAGGCTGTGACTGGCTTTCTGTCTCTTTTTTGTGATTTTTTTTTAAGGTACTAATTGTTGATTGGTTTGATTGTTGCTATCCTATCAAAATGATAGATGAGCCAATCAGGTGCAAGTCCGACTTACATTCGTGACATTTACAAGTGTGACCAGAGTGAGACTTTGAGGTGCGACACAACGATTGGACGGATGACTTTTATTAAATGTGTAGATCTGACAGGGTTATAGTGATAGAACTGCACTGTTGGCAACTTCACTGCTAGAAGTGCCAATTAAGGAGTCCAGCTCCTTTTAGGATCATTTGCACAGTTCATATCATATGGCCAGCAACAGTTTATGTAACTATCTCAAAAAGGAAGGCTAACTCGATGAGTGACAAAGTTCCCCTGCATTTAAGGGGAAGCTAGATAAACACATGAGGGAGAAAGGAATAGAAGGAATAGATAGGGTAAGATGAAGAGGGGCGGGAGGAGGCTCGTGTGGAGCATAAACGCCGGCATAGACCTGTTGGGCCGAATGGCCTGTTTCTGTGCTGTAAATTCTATGTAATTCTATGTAAAAGCCCTGAACCAGTTAAGGTCAACCTTGTAAACAAGGACAACCTCAACTCTTTCAACGATATCGATCCACTTCCACCTGATCCGCAGGTTGCATCCTCGAGACCATTTGATCATCAAAATGGAGAATGTTTATACCTTGTGTATTGAAGGCAGAGAGAAGGGAGAATGTCCACAGTGTCTACAAATTAAATACCAAGGGGTGAAATTGGTCTTGTGCAGTAACGCAAAGTGGGCGATCGCCAATCGGCAGCGAGTTTTACACCCCGCCCCCCGATTTACACCCCGCCCCCCCGATTTACACCCCGCCCCCCCCGATTTACACCCCGCCCCCCGATTTACACCCTGCCCCCCCCAATTTACACCCCACCCCCCCCGATTTACACCCCCCCGATTTACACCCCCCCCGATTTACACCCCGCCCCCTGATTTACACCCCCCGATTTACATCCCGCCCCCCAATTTACACCCACCCCGATTTACACCCCGTTCCCCGATTTACACCCCCCGATTTACACCCCATCCCCTGATTTACACCCCGCCCCCCGATTTACACCCCGCCCCCAAATTTATACCCGGTCCCCGATTTACACCCCCCCGATTTACACCCCCCCCCCCCCCGATTTACACCCCCCCGATTTACACCCCCCCCCCCCCCCCGATTTACAACCCCCCTGAATTTCCATTGAAGTAATTGGAAAAGAAAATTGTGCGGAGTGTAAAACTCACTGCCGATTCGCCATCGCCTGTTTTACATCATCCCCAAACACCAATTTCAGTGGAGTCTGCTCGGCCACCTCCAAAAACTGGTCTGTCCGTGGAACATCTACTCGTGTATTTGTAAACAAATCCCTGACCTGATTTCTCCGTCTTTCCCCATCAGATCCCCAGGTACATTCTGACCCTACATGAACTGTTGGCCCACACACCTCACGAGCACGTGGAGAGGAAGAGTCTGGAATACGCAAAGTCGAAGCTGGAGGAGCTCTCACGGTTAGTAGCGTTGTAGACCGGTATCGAGCAGTGGTCACCTCTGGTCACCTCTGGTCACCTCTGGCAAGGGCTTGAGATGCCTGTTGTCGATCCTCACATTGAAGTTGAAATGTTTGGTCTTTCTAATGCAACACTCGTCACGTGTTTTGTAAGCTTTTCAATCACCTTGTGGTATTGGTGCTTGTTCCTGCAGCAGAGAATCTGTCCCACTTGTCTTTTTTATTTAGAATTGCAGTTGAAAGCACCAAGACCCATGGTACAAGACACACATAGGTAGAAAAGAATCGGAGAGAAGAGAAAATAAATCACTAAGTAATAGTTGAGTGATGTCAACTTTGGTAGATTGTAGGAGGAAGGGTAAAGGAATGGATGTAAATAGCTCAAAGACCCTGCTGATTGGCTGACTGTTGGTTTGGTGGTTCCACTGTCCTTGACTGTTGTGAGACTGCAGGATGAGTTACCAGGATGTCTTCTTCCGCTGTATTTCTACAACTGGCCACAGGTTTCCCTACCTGGAGGGGTCTCAGGGGGTAACTCACCTTCACCACCTGGGCACTGACTCAGCACAGACCAGGGATCAAACCTGGGACCTACACACTGCCTAAATCAGCTTGACCATCACGGAACACATTTCTAACTTCATCTGGCTGGATTTAATGCCCATTCACCGTGAATTGGTGGAATTTGAGCCCCATCCAGTTGTGAATCTGCGTTCAGATGGCGAGGCTGGAAATGACCCTGTTTATATTCTCCTCAGAATAATGCACGATGAAGTGAGCGAAACAGAAAACATTCGGAAGAACCTGGCCATTGAGCGGATGATTGTGGAGGGATGCGAGATCTTACTGGACACCAGTCAGACGTTTGTACGGCAAGGTAATGAGAGATCATATTCGTCAGTATTCCTCCGAGTGCTTGGTTTGATTCCGTGACAGGCTGATGCTCCCCTCGACCTGCCCCACGTGATCATTTCCATTGGTTGACCGTGTGCCAGTTTATCGCGAGGTTCGAATACCATTGGCGCAATGCCCTTTGTTGCTCTTGTTTAGATGAATTGGATGTTGAAACAACTCATTCATTGGATCACGGGATTCACTTGTATTTTAGTTCTCAAGATCGAAGAATCTGTTCAGACTTTGTTGACTGAAGGTGTCTGCACTCAGATGCACACACAGCGCCTCACAGCCAATGAAGTACTTTTGAAGTGTAGTCACTGTTGAAATGTAGGAAACGTGGCAGCCAATTTGCCCACAGCAAGATCCCACAAACAACAATGAGATAAATGAGTTTTAGTGGTTTTGGTTGAGGGAGGAACGTTAATCAGAACACCGGGAGAATTCCCCTGCTCTTCTTTGGATAGTGGCTGTGGGATCTTTTCCATCCACCTGAGAGGGCAGACAAGGGCCTCGGTTTAACGTCTCATCTGAAAGACGGCACCTCCGACAGTGCAGCACCCCCTCAGTACAATTTTGCTTCACGCCCTTTGTGTGGGATGATGTGCTACGTCATCAGAGGTGACATTCTTCAGGTGAAATGTTAAACTAAAGTCCCATCTACCCGTTTGGGAGGATGTACAGCTGCCACGGGACCGTTTGGGGAAAAAAAGAAACGAGATCCCCAGGTGTTTTAACACATTCCTTCCTCCACCAATATTATCAAACAACAGATTAACTGCTCATTGGCTGTTTGTGGGATCTTGCTGCCCTGGAATGGCTGCTGCACTTGCGTACATAATAGTCACTGCAGTCCAGAAGCGATTCCGTTTGTGAAGGTCTTTGAGAGGTGTTGAGTTGGAAGGTGTTTTATAAATCCAAAAATTACTGTATTTGTATTTTTTTATTGGGGATCCAATGTCACTACAAAACTGCACCTCTGAGATGTTTTATTAAGTGTGGAGTTCCCAGCAGCTGATGCCTCTCATGTTGGAGAGTCACACAATACAAACAGGTTCTGAATGAGCTTCAGGTGTCATTGATTTAGCAGCTTGTGACGGGAGTGGCAGGAAGTTGATATCTCCTTGGCAGTGACATGTTTCTCTTAACTAATCCGCTCAGGCTGGTGACTAACGGATTTCCCCTTTCACCACCAGGGTCCCTTATCCAAGTACCAATGACTGAAAAAGGGAAAATCACACGAAGTCGTTTGGGATCGCTGTCCCTGAAAAAGGAGGGAGAAAAGCAATGCTTTCTGTTCTCCAAACACTTGATAATATGCACCAGGGGATCGGGTGGAAAACTCCATTTAACAAAAGTAGGTATCCCGTTGCGCAGTCCCATTGTGTCCTGCAAATCTGTTGTACTTGAGACTTTAATGGAAGTGTAGAAATAATCCAGCAGATAGTGTTGGAATAAGAGAGAGATAAAATCAAATACAGACAGAAGAGGCCAATCGGCACATCTTAACTCAAAACTTCCATTCCCCCAACATTCAGATTCAGAGAATCATAGAATCGTACAGCACAGAAGGAGGCCATTCGGCCCATCATACCTGCACTGGCTCTGTGAAAGAGCTATCTAATTATTGCCAACCCCCCTCTGCTCTTTCCCCATAGCTCTGCAAAAATTTTTCCCTTTCAATTATTTATCCAATTCCCTTTTGAAAGTTACTATTGAATCTGCTTCCAACACCCTTTCAGGCAGCGCATTCCAGATCAGAACAACTCGCTGCGTAAAAAAAATTCTCCCCATCTCATCTCTGGCTCTTTTACCAAATACCTTAAATCTGTGTCCTCTGGTTACCGACCCTCCTGCCAGTTTCTCCATATTTACTCTATCAAAACCCTTCATGATGTTGAACACCTCGATTAAATCTCCTCTTATCTTTCTCTGCTCTAAGGAGATCAACCCCAGCTTCTCCAGACTATGCACGTAACTGAGGTCCCTCATCCCTGGAACCATTCTAGTAAATCTCCTCGGCACCCTCTCTAGGGCCAAGAACGTTGGAGAAGAATTACCCAGGATGGTTTGACTAGAGACGGAATAAATGTGTTTGTGAAGATTTCCTTCAATCTCCTATTTCTAACTAAATCATTGTCGTGACTGTGATACCAGCCTGAGGAAACCCTCACAACTGCATTTCTGATGTTGCTGTGACCTGACCAATCATTCGGCCCATTCAAAGGTTTCTGTGCCTTTCCCGTGCGATATTCAAGGGTTCGCTCACAATATGTTTCTGTTTTGTTTTTCAGATGCTGTTTGACAGTAAACGTGTGAGTATATCAGAAGCAGCAAAGGACATCCAGTCCTCGGAGGGTTAGGTGTGAAGTGTCTCTGACTAATGTCAGGCTGGTTGGGAGGTTTAAGGGGAATTGAGATTCTGTGACTGAGGTTCTTATCTCCGTATTGTTCGGAATATGTAGAGTTTTTGTGCAAGGATGTCCTTCAGAGGATAGTTTCCCCACTCCCTCATTTATTTTCCTTTCTCTCCTTCTCCCCAGAAGGCACTGACTCTCACTGGGGCTCAGTCCCACAGACCCCGCCCCCCCTTCTCCGGAGGCTCTGACTCACTGGGGTACAGGCCCACTGACCCTTCTCCAGAGGCACTGACTCTCACTGGGGTACAGGCCCACAGACCCCTCTCCAGAGGCACTGACTCTCACTGGGGTACAGGCCCACTGACCCCTCTCTGGAGGCACTGACTCTCACTGGGGTTCAGGCCCACTGACCCTTCTCCAGAGGCGCTGACTCTCACTGGGGTACAGGCCCACTGACCCTTCTCCAGAGGCGCTGACTCTCACTGGGGTACAGGCCCACTGACCCCTCTCTGGAGGCACTGACTCTCACTGGGGTACAGGCCAACTGACCCTTCTCCAGAGGCACTGACTCTCACTGGGGTACAGGCCCAATGACCCCTCTCTGGAGACACTGATTCTCACTGGGGTACGGGCCCACTGACCCTTCTCCAGAGGCACTGACTCTCACTGGGGTACAGGCCCACAGACCCCTCTCCAGAGGCACTGACTCTCACTGGGGTACCGGCCCACAGACCCCTCTCCAGAGGCACTGACTCTCACTGGGGTACAGGCCCACTGACCCTTCTCCAGAGGCACTGACTCTCACTGGGGTACAGGCCTACTGACCCCTCTCTGGAGGCACTGACTCTCACTGGGGTACAGGCCCACAGACCCCTCTCCAGAGGCACTGACTCTCACTGGGGTACAGGCCCACTGACCCCTCTCTGGAGGCACTGACTCTCACTGGGGTACAGGCCCACTGACCCCTCTCTGGAGACACTGACTCTCACTGGGGTACAGGCCCACTGACCCTTCTCCAGAGGCACTGACTCTCACTGGGGTACAGGCCCACAGACCCCGCTCCAGAGGCACTGACTCTCACTGGGGTACAGGCCCACAGACCCCTCTCCAGAGCCACTGACTCTCACTGGGGTACAGGCCCACTGACCCCTCTCTGGAGGCACTGACTCTCACTGGGGTACAGGCCCACTGACCCTTCTCCAGAGGCACTGACTCTCACTGGGGTACAGGCCCACAGACCCCTCTCCAGAGGCACTGACTCTCACTGGGGTACAGGCCCACTGACCCCTCTCTGGAGGCACTGACTCTCACTGGGGTACAGGCCCACTGACCCCTCTCTGGAGACACTGACTCTCACTGGGGTACAGGCCCACTGACCCTTCTCCAGAGGCACTGACTCTCACTGGGGTACAGGCCCACAGACCCCTCTCCAGAGGCACTGACTCTCACTGGGGTACAGGCCCACTGACCCCTCTCTGGAGGCACTGACTCTCACTGGGGTACAGGCCCACTGACCCCTCTCTGGAGACACTGACTCTCACTGGGGTACAGGCCCACTGACCCTTCTCCAGAGGCGCTGACTCTCACTGGGGTACAGGCCCACTGACCCCTCTCTGGAGGCACTGACTCTCACTGGGGTACAGGCCCACTGACCCTTCTCCAGAGGCGCTGACTCTCACTGGGGTACAGGCCCACTGACCCCTCTCTGGAGGCACTGACTCTCACTGGGGTACAGGCCCACTGACCCCTCTCTGGAGGCGCTGACTCTCACTGGGGTACAGGCCCACTGACCCCTCTCTGGAGGCACTGACTCTCACTGGGGTACAGGCCCACTGACCCCTCTCCAGAGGCGCTGACTCTCACTGGGGTTCAGGCCCACTGACCCCTCTCTGGAGGCACTGACTCTCACTGGGGTACAGGCCCACAGACCCCTCTCCAGAGGCACTGACTCTCACTGGGGTACAGGCCCACTGACCCTTCTCCAGAGGCACTGACTCTCACTGGGGTATGGGCCCGACTGCCCCTCCCACCCCTCCTGTGCCGACTCTCTCCGGGTTCAGTTCTCAGATTCCCTCTGGTTCCGTTCCCAAGTGAGTCCAGCGAGGGCAGAACATTCCGCGATACCGTACCACCAGCAGACCGCGCACGTAACGAGCAACTTAACGGAAAACTGTAGACAAAGCTTCGCGTGAGGCCCCACAGAACCTCAGAGAGTTGTACCTGGAGTGCTAGCAGGCTGTTGCGTCATGGCATGCATCACAGTCCAGCCGAAACTTGTATTTACCCACTAAGGGGGGTGAACCTGTCCTGCCACCTTTATAGATTTGTGTACGTAAACCCCAGGTCTCTCTGTTCCTGAACACCCTTTAAAATTGCTCCATTTAGTTTATTTTGCCTCTCCTCATTCTTCCTACCAAAATGCATCACTTCACACTTCTCTGCGTTAAATTTCATCTGCTGTGTGTCTGCCCATTTCACCAATGATGTGGATGTGTGAGGGAGATTAACTCGGGTGTGAGAAGGAGCATTATAATGGATTAAATAGAACTTTGGTTCGCTTGTACTGTGTTTGTGATTACCTTGCAGAATGGAGTACTTTCACTCATTGACTGCACCTTGATGGAGGATCCTGAAGGCACAGAAGATGAGTGTACGTGAAAAATGTTAAGATATTTACAGGGGTGTGTGTGAAGGTGTGGATCATTGGTGTGTCTAGGTGTGTGTGTGTGGGTGCGTGTCATTGGTGTGTGCGTGTTGTTAGTGTGTGTGGGTGCGTGCGCACGTGTGTATGTGTGTGTCTGGTTGGGTGTGTGCGTGTAAGGGTGTGTGTAGGTGTGTGTGCACGTGCACGCATGTATGTGTGTGTAGGTGTGCGCACGTGAGTGTGAGTGAGTGTGAGTGAGTGTGAGTGAGTGTGAGTGAGTGTGTGTGAGTGTGTGTATTAGTACATCACTGCCTGATGCCTAACTTCAAATCCAGGCCAGACATTTGAAGTTAACGGACTCACTCTCTGTTAATTATAAGGACTCGCACATGAACCTGTTTTGAGGCAGTCTCAATCCAGCTCCTAATGGATCCACATCACCAAAGTCCACAAATTGGTGTTAAATTGGCAGTTTCCTCAGAGACAGCTCCCAAACCCACAGCCTCCACCACCTAGAAGGATGAGGGCAGCCTCCAAGTTCCCCTCCAAGTCACACACCGTCCCGACTTGGAAATATATCGCCGTTCCTTCATCGTCGCTGGGTCAAAATCCTGGAACTCCCTTCCTAACAGCACTGTGGGAGAACCTTCACCACACGGACTGCAGCGGTTCGAGAAGAAGGCTCACCACCACCTTCTCAAGGGGCAACTAGAGATGGGCAATAAATGCCGGCCTTGCCAGCGACGCCCACATCCCGAGAATGAATAAAACAAAAGTGATGAGTGAGCAAGCTTACCCACATAGGTCAGACCCTATTAAGGGTGAGACGTTTCTTGAGTGCTGCACTGATTCCCATTTTCATTGCCAAACAGCCAGGAGACATTGCAGAAGTGTGACAAGCACTCCTCGGTCCCTGCACCCCACTATTTTCCCCCCACATCCTTAGGTGTTTCCGTGATTCCGTGAACTTCCAAAGGACGGATGCTGGACCATAATAATATCAGGGAGGGTGAAGATTAGCAGCTCTTTGATGCAGCTTCTCTTGTGATAAGGAGATTGGAAAAGTTGACATTGGGTGGCAGTCCTCTGGAGATGGGGCACATCATGAGGAAGGAGCAGAAGGAGCTTTGCTTTGCCTTTAGCAGTTCTGTATCTGACCTGGGAGTGCTTGATACAAAAAAACTGAGAAGTGTTCCATTCCTGATGAGGACAGTATATTTATCAATAAAATCTGCATTGAGCACTGTCCTCTCAGCTCAGGGATTTGAAGCGTAGAAATATTAGGAATAGGAGGAGGCCATTCAGCTCCTCGAGCCTGTTCCGCCATTCAGTTGGACTATGGCTGACCTGACCCTCAACTCCATTTACCCTCCTATGCTCCATATCCCTGGATACCCTTACCTAACAAAAAACTATTCATCTCAGTCTTGAAAGCGCCAAATCCACAGACTTTTTGGGGGAGAGAGTTCCAGATTTATACTACCATTTGTGTGAAAAAGTGCTTCTTGATTTCACTCTTGAACGGCCTGGCTCTAATTTAAGATTATGTCCCCTACCAGAAGAAATAAGTTTCTCTGTATCGACCCTATCAAATCCTTTCAGCATTTTAAACACCTCGATCGGATCACCCTTTAATCTCAATATGGACTTGAATCCAACCCAGACTAATGGATGGAAACCAGCCTTGAGACATGGCAGGAGTCCAAGGTAAAGAGATGGGTGCTTTTCTCAGGTCGGGCACAAAGCCTGTTTTTTGGGGCAGAGTAGAGGGACCTTTACTTTGCCTCTGGCTATGCATCTGACACTGGATTTGATGAAAGGACAACCCCATAATTCCCCACCTTGAAACCCCATAATTCCCCACCTTGAAACCCCATAAGTCCCCACCTTGAAATCCCATAAGTCCCCACCTTGAAATCCCATAAGTCCCCACCTTGAAATCCCATAAGTCCCCACCTTGAAATCCCATAAGTCCCCACCTTGAAATCCCATAAGTCCCCACCTTGAAATCCCATAAGTCCCCACCTTGAAATCCCATAAGTCCCCACCTTGAAATCCCATAAGTCCCCACCTTGAAACCCCATAAGTCCCCACCTTGAAGAGCATAAAGCTTCACCAAGAATTAAAAATCCATTTCTGATGGTAGTTGCTTGGGGCAAAAGAGATGGGAAACCAATTAAGGCCAGACAGTGCCCCACGGGGAGCCATGGAACCATCAGGGAACTGAGCAACCCAGGGGCCGGGCACTGGGTGTTTAGTCTTTCCTCGGGATGGCGTGTGACTGGGGATGATTCCAACAAAGGGAAGAGGAGAAAGTAAAGGGCCAAACTGGCTACCATGTTGTAAAGCTTCTCGCTTGTTTAAATATGACAGCTCGAGGATCGGGGCAGGACATGGAGCATCTCGACTTCAAAATCGTGGTGGAGCCGAAAGATTCACCTTCGTTCACCATCATCCTGGTGGCATCGTCGCGTCAGGAAAAAGCAGCGTGGACAAGTGACATCAGCCAGGCGAGTGAATTCTCCTTCCTTACTGTGTCCGACTGTAGCCCCAGGAACCCTCCATCTCACGGAGTCAGGGCAGCAAGGGACGGGCAATAAATGCCAGCCTTGCCAGCGATGCCCACATCCCGAGAATGAATAATAACAATAAAGAGCATGACGGCCAATTTTCACACCGCATGTTCCACAGAGAGTTAATGAGATGAACAGCCAGTTCATTGGTGTTGGTTGAGGAAGAGTGTTGGACAATGGCAATGAATAGTGGCGTGGAATCTTTTACATCTGCCAAACTTGCTTTAATGTCTCGTCTGAAAGACGGCACCTCCGGCAATGCAGCACTCCGTCAGTAGTACACTGAATTAGCAAAGAAAAACAAAATGGGAGTATTTGCTCCTTAATTACTTTTTAATTGAGAAGCCTCCATTAAACACCTCCATTAAAATATCAGAGAGAAGAATTTGGTTTGAGTGCATAGTGTTGGAACATAGGAACAGGAGTAGGCCATTCAGCCCCTCAAGCCTGTTCCATAATGTTCAGACGATAACATTGTTGAGAGTAATTTCAATCCTTAGACCTCACTAGAATTGTACACATTGTATTGAATTGTTTCACTTTTTCAGTGCATAGATAACATTCGATGCAATGGTCTGATGATGAATGCATTTGAAGAAAATTCAAAAGTCACAGTTCCTCAGATGATCAAGTAAGTACATTTCTCTGTAATGATCCGTCTGGTTGTGCCACTCATCTCGCTAAAACACTGGGAAGCATACAGCGTTCCCTCTCCCTGCGGGACAAACACAATCGGTCCCTATAACTCCCCGTAGGACCCACAATCTCTCCCTGTCGTACCCAGTGGAATGCAGCTCAATCTCTTCCCGTGATAATCAATCAGATGCACCTTCTCCTATGAGATCCTGGATCATTTGTCCTCACTGCTCTTCGATCAAGTATTCCCGGGTCGCGTATGACATGGGTTTGTGCAAGACCGTTCTTCTGCTACAGTGAGCCGACAACAAGCCACCAATCCCAGTCTTAGATCATAAAATCATACAGCGCAGAAGGAGGCCATTCGGCCCATTGTGCCTGTGCCAGCTGTTTGAAAGAGCTATCCAATTAGCCCCACTCCCCCTGCTCTTTCCCCAGAACTCTGCAGCTTTTTTCCCTTCAAGTATTTATCCAATTCCCTTTTGAAAGTTACTATTGAATCTGCTTCCACCGCCCTTTCGGGCAGCGCATTCCAGATCATAACAACTCGCTGCGTAAATAGCTAACTCCTACTGCATCAGTGTGCCATTTTCCTTTCCTACACCAGCTATCCTCCCGAGAGGTATCATAATGTGGGCAGTTTATACTGTGGTCCAAATGGGAACTGGACTGAGAGAATAGCCAGAGGTGCAACTACATGTAAAGAAAGAGGGAAGTGAGGAGGGGGTCATCAGAGGCAATTTCAGGATCTGGACAACGGGGAGAAGGGAACATAACCATTGCAGAAAACAAAATGGGAGGCGATGTCACACCTCGTACATCCCTCCTCGAGATTGCAACTATGGAGCTCGAGTTGTACTAAAACCTAGAGCGACAGGAAGATACTTTAACTACCCAGTGCCCACATCTTCAATATTAACATAAAACACAGGAACAGGAGGAGGCCATTCAGCCCCTCGAGCCTCTTCTGCCAGTCATTTCGATCATGTATCTTAACTCCATCTACCCACCTTGGTTCCGTATTTCTAAAAATCTATCAAACTGTAACTGGCCCCATATCAAGTGTGTACTTTACACAAACAACGTCTTCTTAAATCCTGCAGATACTCTTATCGTTTCCCTGAACACATCGCTCATGTTGTTTTGATTGTAATTGGCAGGTCTGACACAAGCCTTTACTGCAATGATGTTGATATACGGTTTAGCAAAACCCTCAATTCCTGCAAAGTTCTCCAGATTCGCTATGCGAGTGTGGAACGTCTGTTGGAACGTCTGACTGATCTGCGTTTCTTGAGTATAGATTTCCTCAACACTTTCCTGCATTCATATCGGGTTTTCACTACTGCTGACGTCGTGCTGGACAAACTGATCACCATCTACAAGAAGCCAATAAGTGCAATACCTGCAAGGTGATTAGTGGGTCATCTCCCTGTTCATGTGTGACACATTTAGGGCCATTGCATGTGTGTTGGGTGAGGGAGTTATATGTGTGTGTGCGAGTGTGGGTATATGTGTGTGTATGTGTGTATATATACGTGTATGTGTATATATGTGCGCGTGTGTGAGTGTGAGTGTGGGTATGTGTGCGTGTGTGTATATATGTGCATGTGTGTGTGTGTGCATGTGTGTACATGTGTGAGTGTGTGCATGTGTGTATGTATGTGTGCGTGTGTATATATGTGTGTGAGTGTGTGGGTATATGTGAGTGTGTGGGTATATGTGAGTGTGTGGGTATATGTGAGTGTGTGGGTATATGTGAGTGCGTGGGTATATGTGAGTGCGTGGGTATATGTGAGTGCGTGGGTATATGTGAGTGCGTGGGTATATGTGAGTGCGTGGGTATATGTGAGTGCGTGGGTATATGTGAGTGCGTGGGTATATGTGAGTGCGTGGGTATATGTGAGTGCGTGGGTATATGTGAGTGTGTGGGTATATGTGAGTGTGTGGGTATATGTGAGTGCGTGGGTATATGTGAGTGCGTGGGTATATGTGAGTGCGTGGGTATATGTGAGTGCGTGGGTATATGTGAGTGCGTGGGTATATGTGAGTGCGTGGGTATATGTGAGTGCGTGGGTATATGTGAGTGCGTGGGTATATGTGAGTGCGTGGGTATA
Organism: Heptranchias perlo; assembly: GCF_035084215.1. NCBI lineage: Eukaryota > Metazoa > Chordata > Chondrichthyes > Hexanchiformes > Hexanchidae > Heptranchias > Heptranchias perlo. Next base: position 2,648,766 of record NC_090358.1, read on the forward strand.
TGTGAGTGTGTGGGTATATGTGAGTGTGTGGGTATATGTGAGTGTGTGGGTATATGTGAGTGTGTGAAGGGGAGGTTAAAGCTTATCCATCATTCAGTGAATCAAACACTGAAAGTGGAAAGTATTGCTTGGTCACCATGTGTAGTGATATCATCAATATATTGATGAAGATTTCTCCAGATCAATATCGCTAATGAAATCATCAAATTGATGTTTTAATGGGGGCATTTGTCCATATTGCTGTTAAATTGGCAAGCAGTAGAACTTGGTAAAAATACATTTGATATCATCGCACAGGCCTAGACAGTTAAAATAATTTGGTGATAAACTTTTCTATCAGATTTTTCCAATTTAAAACCGAAGGGTGTTTTACGGTGAGTGGTGATGAGACGTAGTTAGTGGGTCCAAGAGAGTGAGGGAGCTGAGTGAGTGAATATCAGCGATCCTCGCCACCTAAGTCTGTCAACAGAATTTGCCTCCATCATTAACCTGACGTACTCTGGTGATTTGATTATTTATTAATTTGATTCCTTACATTGTTGGACACAGTGATCTGAAAGTTCATCGGTGCCCATTTTCAGGCACCAAAGCTGCAACGTGTGCCCGAACCAGAGGCCTGAGTCTGGCCTGAAATTGGCCCCTCAGGCCCCCATCTAAATAATGTGGGTGAGCTACTGGCACCTGTTGTGCCTCGACACGCAGCTCACCCTGCCGAAGGTTCAAATCTCGGGCCCCCCCACTTCACCGGCAGAGGCCCTCGGGAACGTGCCGTGAGGGGGAATGGAGGGGGTGAAGGGGAGAATAGGAGGGGGAAAGGGAGGAATGGGAGGGGGAAGGAGGTTGGGCTTGGGGGAAGGGAGGATGGGAGAGGGAAAGGGGAATGGGAGGAATGGGAGGGGGAAGGAGGTTGGGCTTGGGGGAAGGGAGGATGGGAGGGGGGGCTGTGGAGACGCAAGGTGCGCTCTTGCTCCACAAAAGCATTTTGTAAAAATGATTTTCTTTGGTTGGAGGAGGCTGAAGAATCCTGAATGGGCCAGGCCCGGCTCCTGCCCGGCTCCTGCCCGACTCCTGCCCGGCTCCTGCCCGACTCCGGCCCGACTCCTGCCCGACTCCGGCCCGACTCCGGCCCGACTCCTGCCCGACTCCTGCCCGGCTCCTGCCCGACTCCGGCCCGACTCCTGCCCGACTCCTGCCCGACTCCTGCCCGACTCCGGCCCGACTCCTGCCCGACTCCTGCCCGACTCCTGCCCGACTCCGGCCCGACTCCTGCCCGACTCCTGCCCGACTCCTGCCCGACTCCGGCCCGACTCCTGCCCGACTCCGGCCCGACTCCTGCCCGACTCCTGCCCGACTCCGGCCCGACTCCGGCCCGACTCCGGTCCGACTCCGGCCCGGCTCATCGCAGATCGGTTTCCATGCAGAGCCTCAAAATGGGCGTTAGGCCCCTCATTTACATAAGGCCCCTATTTCTTGTTCTAAGCAGCCACCAGGCATGCCTGAAAAATAGTTCAATCCAATTTCAGGTGAGATGTTTATCAGGGGTCCTTGACGTAGAGGACATTGGTCCCCGAAATTGGGCCTCATTTCGTTTGTAAATCGGGTGCAACGAGGTCCAATTTTTACCCTAGTAACTCCTTCCAACCAACTTCTCCAAAAACAAATAAAGGACATTAATCGTAGTCCTTTATAATTGTCTAAAAAGGGCAGTGATGATGAAACCCTCCCTCGGATCTCATGGTCTCATTTCACAGTATAACCTAATCATATAATGATGTTTTCAGTTAAATAAAGTGGAGCAAATTTTACTTCAGGCATTGTATCAATGTTTGATTTTTTTCTCTCCAATGCAGGTCACTCGAACTATTTCTTGCAAGCAGTCAAAATAATAAACTCCTGTACAGGGAGCCCCCAAAATCCCCACGAGCCAGTCGGAAATTCTCCTCCCCTCCACCTCTCTCCTTATCCAAGTCATCATCGCCAATTCGCAGGAGGAAGCTTTCCCTGAACATTCCCATTATTACTGCCGGGAAGGGTATGGACCTTTCCACCATGACCTGCTCGCCCAACGGCTATGCAAGTATATATTCTTCCCCGTTCCCCTTCAGCAAGACCAGCCTAGATATCAACAAGCTGTACGTGTCCAGCACTTATTCCAACAAACTCTCCGACGAGCCAGAAACCAAATCGGACAAACCCGAGGACGTTGGTCCAAGCAAAGGAGGTGAGCTTACTATCACGTTTGCAAAGCTCGATGCAAGTAGTGTGTCGGTGAGTACATGTTGGGTAAATGCTACATCTCGTGTCTCAGTGTTAGGATTCTCAGGATGTGGGCATCGCTGGCAAGGCTGGCATTTATTGCCCGTCCCTAGTTACCCCTTGAGAAGGTGGTTGTGGGCTGCCTTCTTGAACCGCTGCATTCCGTGTGATGAAGGAGTCCCCCACAGTGCTGTTGGGTAGGGAGTTCCTGATGAGGCCTTGAGCTAATTATTGACTATTCCTGTGCCACAAACAGAAATGGCCTAGAAAGTCAGGCTTTTGGGCGTGCAGGGGGCTACAGGGATCAATCCCTGCGCGTGGATGGGGAGGCCTGAGGTGCCCCCGATATTGGGCCTCAGGCCTCTTTTCCATCGAGCTGGCGAGGCACAAACAGAAACAGGCAGCTCACACTCGAAGTGGGATTGAATATCGGGCCGATGCCAGGAATGGCCCTCAGGTATGTGATGAAGGGAGGCGATTGGGTCGGGAAGGAAGTGGTGGCTGGGGAGGGGTGGGGGGATGGGGGGGTGGGTAGCATTGGCAATCGGAGGGGGGAGGGGGGTAGCGGTGGCCAGCAGCGGTTTAGGTGACCGTTTGGCGCCCGAATTTCTACGCTGTTATCTTTAAGTGCAGTTGGGCAGCAGGTAATTTACAATAAACTGAATGCATCACTGAATCACCAAAAGTCAACCTTTAGAGCCTGGTACCTTTTCAGTAGACGCAGTTAGTCTTTCGCTGAAAAATGTCCACAACGAGAGGCCAATTATTCCAGCATGGCTCCCAGTTGAAAAGAGAAGTCTTTGGGGGAGACTCCAGGCCCAAGAGATGAAAGGACAGATCTTTACCTAACCACACCACTCAACCCTTCTGACATCTGATTAATCTCATGTTCCAATTAGGTGCAGGTAAGACAGTTAATGAGGACTCTGAGACTGAGCAGGCTCTTAGCGATGAGACTGAGACGGAGACATCACCAACAAAATCTCCAACTACACCAAAAAAACTGAAAGGCAAAAACTCGTCAGGTAAGGACCCAAAACCCTGGCATAGTGCCAGCTCACCATGAGCGTAACTTCAGATCAACCCCTCTCCCTATCTCTGTAACCTCCTCCAGCCTTACAACTCTCCGAGATCTCTGCGCTCCTCCAATTCTGTTCTTTTGCGCAGCCCCGATTTCCTTCGCTCCACCATTGGCGGTCGTGCCTTCAGCTGCCTCGGCCCCAAGCTCTAGAATTCCCTCCCTAAACCTCTCCACCTCTCTCTCCGCCTTTAAGACACTCCTTAAAACCTACCTCTTTGACCAACCTTTTGCTCACCTGTCCTAATATCTCCTTATGCGGCTTTTTGTCAATTTTTGTCTGATAATGCTCTCGTGAAGCGCCTTGGGAAGTTTTATTACGTTAAAGGCGCTATATAAATGCAAGTTGTTGTTGTTTTCCCCAAACATACTCAAATTATTTCTCCATCTCCTTGGAGAATTTTTTTAGATATCTTCTTAATTCTTTTTTTAGAACATTGTCTTTCTTTCTAAGTTTGACCAATCCACTCTGCAGGGACAATATCTTCGACTCTTGCTTGTGTCGCTGTCTTCATTTTACGTTTAAATAACGAAATGACAGTTTGGATATTAACGCGTAAACTCTAATTCAATTGAATAAAATCACTTTTAATGATGGCACTAACCTGTTTAAAATAACTAGGTTACTATTGCCCTTGAAATCACAGACGAGGACATTTTATAATATGCATTAAGTATTCATACCTTGATGTACCATTATTTCAAAACCCAAATCTCGAACATGTGTAGCAATTGGTGAAGGCAGAAGGTGAGATTGAGTGAGGATTATTTATTTATGACATTTGTTTCAATTTATTTCATTCTACTGCCTTCCCATAGTCTTAAATCACACAGCCACTGTATTATATAGAGAATGATGGTTTCTGTATTGTATGGAATGACATGCCCACTGTATTATAGAGAATGACAGTCTCTGAATAGTACAGACAATGACACTATATTGTACACAGATTGGCACAGCAACACAGCTGGAACTAATGACTGCAAATAACCAGGTGTTGTAGAATTGGGATCTCCACACGCAATGATCTTTTTGTGACTCCCCAGAATTCTCCTTGTTCTCCTACAATAACGGAGTGGTGGTCACATCGAGTCGGGAGATGGACAACAATCGCAGCGCTGTCTCAGCGACCTCAGCCTTCGCCATCGCCACAGCGGGAGCCAACGAAGGCACTCCCACCAAGGAGAAGTTCAGGCGAATGTCCCTGGCCAGCGCAGGTAGTCTTTGTACTTTGTCACGCAGGAAACCATCTCCTTATGTTGGATTTCTACCAATATTGACCCTTGGGGACTGATTTTATAAATATCAAAGGTGCGATACTAAGCCCTACGGAGTGGGTCTCTGATCTGTGCTGCGTTAATTCATCTCAGCCAGGGTTGTGGGGGGGCCGACATTTAAGGGATTGTCTTTTTAATTTAAGAAAAAGTAGGAAATGCATAAATTAAGGAAACGAACTCTGGAATACGTCCCATAAGGTTGCACAGATTAATCAATACATCCTGTGGGATATAATGGGCCAAGCAGCTACATGCAATTCCATTCTTGATATGGTTTTTCTATTAATGAAGTTAACACAGTGTATTATCTGAGGTTGTGGCGTATTGGTGTTAGAATCATAGAATCATACAGCACAGAAGGAGACCATTCAGCCCATCATGCCTGTGCTGGCTCTTTGAAAGAGTGTTATAGAGAGGTCCATGTTATAAACAGCATGATGTTTATGGTTGTTAATGATGGAGTGTGTGATATATCAGACGATGGTCTTCTTGCAAACAGTATTTTACATCAGTGAATATATTGATGAGGGACGTGTTACAGAGAGTATCATTTGTCTGTTAGTGAGAGAGTCGTAGAGAGATACATGTCACATCATGTGAGAGGTGCATTAGAGAGAGGGGGGTAGATCCTGAATTTGTGTGACAGTGTAAAACAGGTGATAGTTAGTCATTTTACATCTCTCCCCATTTTTATTTCCATTGAAGTCAATAAAAATCCATTGCCCAAAGTCAGGATCTACCCCAAGGTGTTTGGAGAAATTTCATAAAAGAGCAGGGCTGAGGGGGTGAAATTCCGCTGGGATGTCCCATCCTTTCAAAGAGCCGCAGGGACCCTGGATAATCGGCGACGTTTTCCCAAGCTTGCCGAAGTTGAGGGGGAGAATTCCTGCGGAAGTTCCCCTCCCTCCCCCGGAGAACGAGCCGGTAACTTTCACCCTTGGCAGGGGCCAAGAGCTGGCGGCCTCTGACCCGACCTCCGTTACACTTTCTTTCCAAAGGTCGGGCAGGATGTATAACAGGCGGGCGCTCCGATATCGCCCGCTGTCCACCCTCACCGGAGTTTAACATTAAACCCCCACCCCCAGAGTCGTCATTCTCGTGTGTCTCCGTTACGTGCGGGATCTTTTTTAAAAACTTGTCCTCAATTAGTTCATACATCACTCTCATGGGCGAACCCCAACGCCCCAAACCTTCAGGAGTGTCTGTCCTTGCCTTGAGATCTAGGGAAACTTTCAGTAATGCAAACGGGTACGTGAATAGCAAACTCTGCTTCATTGAAGGTTACGCTGATAGGGTGAGATAAAATAGGGAGGCAGGAGGCTCGTGTGGAGCATAAAGACCGGCACAGACCAGTTGGGCCGAATGGCCTGTTTCTGTGCTGTACGTTCTATGTAACTGTGCGGGACAATGTTATATTCATGTAAGATTTCAGATTAGTCTTTGAAAATGTCAGAGCCCCACATTAGACCTTGTTTTTATGTTTAAAATATTAAGCAAATTTATTAAACAAACAGTGGACATAATGTAACAGCGATACTCTTTGTGAACAGTGAAAAGTCAAATAATAAGAGATCTGGGAACTAATCTATTCCTTGATAATTGACTTTTAAATGCACAGTGATTTTTCCTTTCTTTGAAGAATTTCAAACTGCCAATTCCTTTCCGACTGTCTCTTGGTTGTTTCTCTAAGGTTTTGAAACTGCTCCTCTCATAGAATTCTCCGATCTTTAAGACAGCTTCCAATTGTCTCGCCCAGAAAGGAGTCACCAGAACATCTTGAATTATGAATGTCTGACATCTGAAAAAGAAATTGTTAGTCAAACACAAATGGAACCAATCCTGAGCGTACAATATATATTTGAAATTATATCTTAGACTCCCTCCTGTTACCAGGGAGACCGTAACAACTATAAATTTTGCAATGTCGTATCGGGAAAGATTTGATGCAGGACTTTGGTCCAAAACACCATGACTGAGTTTTAAAGGGGCAGCCACCAATCCTGGATTAAAAAAACATCTATTATATTCGTCACCTACTTGCTGACTTTGAGTAGGAAATTCAGATATATAATTATATCCTCCAAAAGGGGAGGGAAGAGGTAACACATCGTTAGAGGGTGTGCTCACCTCACTTTTATATCGTTCCCTGTTTACTTATTGCTGAATTAATTTTCTGCTGCTGTTTCCAGGATTTCCTGCAGACCAGAGAATTTGTGACAAAGAATTCGTGATTCGAAGAGCAGCAACGAATCGTGTGCTTAATGTGCTGAGACACTGGGTATCAAAGCATTCCCAGGTAGCGTTGGCCATGAATATTAGCGCAGATAATAGGTCTGGGTATTAAGATCACTGCCTCTCTTTTTTTTGAACAAAGCTAGCTTCGACTGGGAATGTGCATCCCACAGCACCATGAATTGGCTGATCTCCATATTATGCTGAAATCATTATCTCAAGCCTGTGCCAAGGTAAAACAATGGGATATGCTGATCGTAACTCCACAGTTTCAGTGACGAATAATGAGTGTGGTTATATCTGATGTTACAACTTTCTGGAAATGGACCATGATGATTAAAGGATTTGATAGGGTAGATAGAGAGAAACTATTTCCTCTGGTGGGGGGAGTCCAGAACAAGGGGGCAGAACCTTAAAATTAGAGCCAGGCCGTTCAGGGGTGATGTCAGGAAGCACTTCTTCACACAAAGGGGAGTGGAAATCTGGAACTCTCTCCCCCAAAAAGTCAATTGAAAATTTCAAAACTGAGATTGATAGCTTTTTGTTATTCAAGGGTATTAAGGGATATGGAACCAAGAAGGGTAAATGTAGATAAGATACAGATCAGCCTTGATCTAATTGAATGGCGGAATAGGCTCGAGGGGCTGAATGGCCTATTTCTGTTCCTCTGTTCCTATTATGGTAATAGACCAGTTGAGAACATTATCCTTTTAGTTTTGGAACTTAGGTTTAATCCAACCCACAGAATCAAAGTCTTGTCTCTTTTGTAATCTAGTCCTCTTATTCAATCTTTTGGGTGACAATTTCTACATAAATACTCCATGGTGCTAAAAGTAAGTCCAAAAGATCTATCCTGTATAATTTATCCATCCCCACACCTCCACCATACAATCTAATTTAACAATATCTCACACAGGGGTCACAACAATAGCTGGTGTGGATAATGGGACTGTCAAACCGCTGAGGTATTGAGTGCTCTTCTGAAGCAGGGGACAGGGTCCATTGCTGGGGCAGAGTAAATAGACCTGTGCTCTGTCATTGGCTGTGCTGTATGTGTCCTGTGAGTGCTTGATGCCGATACTAGGCGCCCAAGGTGGAAAAAAAAGACTTGCATTGATATAGCACCTTTCACAACCTCAGGACGTCCCAAAAGTGCTTTACCGTCAACAAAGTACTTTTTGAAATGTAGTCACTGTTGTAATGTGGGAAACACAGCAGCCAATTTGCGCACAGCAAGATCCCACAAACAGCAATGTGATAATGACCAGATAATCTGTTTTAGTGATGTGGGTTGAGGGATGAATTTTGGCCCCAGGACACCGGGGAGAACTCCCCCCGCTCTTCTTCAAAGAGCAGCAATCAGAGGATCTCTCAACTTGATCAGCTCTGAAATTCACCAAACAAAGCCAGAGATTGCACCCAGTTCTAGAATCTTCTCCGTCCTTTACACCAACCATCCCTTGCATCAACCTCGGGGAATCCACGAGCAACTCGAGGATATCCCAGTGCAATCTCTCCTTCCTCTGTGTTCTCAGCAACCACCAGGGTCAACTTGGTGAAACAGCTGTCCTTGTAGCAAACTGAAGGTAACGAAGGCATGGATGAGGAGTTCACTAGCAGATGAGCTGAGGCAGAGGCAGAGAAGGGTGATGTTATGGAGGTGGAAGTAGGCGGCCTTGGTGCTGGAGGGGATATGGGGTAGAAAGCTCAGCTCAGGATCAAATTGGACGTCAAGGTTATGAACAGTCTGGTCCATTGGAATCCTACTCTTGGAATGAGGGATCAGTTTATCTCCAGTCAGCTGGGGGTATCAGGAATGTTAACTATTGTCCTTCTTCACCCACAGGATTTTGAAACTAACACTGAACTGAAAAGTAAAGTGATTGGTTTTCTGGAGGAAGTCATTCATGACCCTGAATTGCTAACACAGGAGAGGAAAGCAGCGGCTAATATCATCAGGCAAGTTTTCCTAACCAGGCCTGCTCTCCATTATAAATATAGAGGTGCAAAAACACAGAATCTTAATCACAGGCACAAGAAATATTTGATCAGACTGATGATCTGTGGTATTACATGGAATTTACAGCACAGAAACAGGCCATTCGGCCCAACTGGTCTATGCCACGTTAATGATCCACATGAGCCTCCTCCCTCCCATTTCCATCTCACCCTATCACCATATCCTTCTATTCCTTTCTCCCTCATGTGTTTATCTAACTTCCCCTTAAATGTATCTACACTATTCGCCTCAACTACTCCATGTGGTAGCAAGTTCCACATTCTCACCACTCTCTAGGTAAAGAATTCCATGTTGGATTTATTAGTGACTATCTTATATTTATGGCCCCTAGTTTTGGGCTCCCCCACAAGTGGAAACATCTCTACGTCTACCCTATCGAACCCCTTCATAATTTTAAAGACCCCCATCAGGTCACCCCTCAGCCTTCTTTTTTCTAGAGAAAAGAGCCCCAGTCTGTTCAGTCTTTCTGATAGGTATAACTCATGTGTAGTGGGGATCTGGAGCAGGGTGATGACATTTAGCTCCTAACTTGGCCTGTTTAAGGCCACTGCTCCAGTACTGCCTATGGGAATCCAAGTAAGTGAGGCTGCCTATAAATCGCTGCTGTGAATATCAGGTCGATAAATTGTTTATAAATCGCCCTCTGTGGGGAAAATAACGTTTGTTTTTTTAAATCACCTCTAACTTTGCTCATGGCCTGTGAATTGTGTACAGTTACCCTCTAGTCCTGTGCTGATTGTCCTGGTGGAATACCTTGCTTACTTCAATGTTATCTACATCTTTCAGTATTTTAAAGACCTGCATGATGTTGCCCCTCAGTACCATTTGCTTAATAACACAGAGCATTTCCAACTTCCAGGACTTTGAGCCAAGAAGATCCAGGAGACAATAAAACCACATTGGAAGAGATCATGAATACGGTTGGTGCCAAATTTTATTAAAAGATTGAGATTGCCTTGACTTAAGTACTTTTTTTTTAAAGTCCCATCTTCTTTCCTCCTTTTTGAAAAGGCTGAAGAAGAGACATTTGAAAACCTATCCGCCCTGGAGATAGCTGAAGAGTTGACTTTGTTGGATCATCTGGTCTTTGGGTGTATTCCTTACGAGTAAGTTACAGTTTAATCCACCAGATGCAGAATGCCTTTCATAGAATTGCATAGAATCCTACAGCACAGAAACAGGCCATTCGGCCCAACTGGTCCATGCCAATGTTCATGCTCCACACGAGCCTCCTCCCTCCCTACTTCATCAACCCTATCAGCATATCCTTCTGCTCCTTTCTCCCTCATGTGCTTATCCAGCTCCCCCTTAAATGCATCAATGTTATTCACCTCAACCACTCCTTGTTGTAGCGAGTTCCACATTCTCACCACTCTCTGGGTAAAGAGGTTTCTCCTGAATTCCCTATTGGATTTATTGGTGACTATTTTATTTATGGCCCCTGGTTCTGGTCTCCCCGACAGGTGGAAACATCTTCTCTATGTCTATCCTATCAAACCCTGTCAAAATTTTAAAGACCTCGATCAGGTCACCCCTCAGTCTTCTCTTTTCTAGAGAAAAGAGCCCCAGCCTGTTCAGCCTTTCCATGTGACAGGAGACAGGATGGTGAAATGGGTTAGTAAACGATACTGTCACACGTTTGAATGTCAACGGTTTTGTTCTCTCTGCAGGGAGTTTTTTGGCCAGGGCTGGATGAAACCTGAGAAGAATGAGAGAGCCCCGTACATTATGAAAACTACCAAACGCTTCAATGATGTGAGTACAAACCGTTCGATGAACCGTTCGATAAACCGTGATGTTTGTGTTTCTTCACTTCCACACTCTGTAGTGTAAGATACGTTGACATTTTCAAGACTGACGTTGATAGATTTTTGTTAAGTGAGGGTGTCAAGGGATATTGATCAAAGGTGGGTAAATGGAGTTGATCAGCCATGATCTCATAGAGTGGTGAAACAGGTTTGAGGGGCTGAATGGCCTCCTGCTGTTCCTAAGTTCCATAACTAATGTAAATCCATTACGAATCACACTTCTAATAATGCTCTTCAATAATAGGCGTCCTCCAAAACAATCATAAAAAGGAGTCTTAGAGTGTGAGCTTGGCTCAGTCGATACCAGTCTTGCCTTTAGGTTGCCGACATTATCGAGCAGCATCAGCAAACCCCTAACCCATCACCCGGCCGATATACACTCTACACCAACATCGACACAACAGTGTTTGATCTGCACATACATTTTCAAAGGCCTACTGGCTGTTTTAGGCATCAGCCCGGGATGAAATGAGCCCCACGAGTTTAACAGAGGGACCAACGCCTATTGAGGGGACAGGCCATCCCACTGCTATATTGGTAGGCTTGATGCACATTTTAACCCCCCCTCCCCCTACTGACCCAGCCCCCTAGCATTGGATGAACTCCTACTTTCCGAAGTTTACATCTATCTGTGAGCCCTTCTCCTCACCCGACTCCCCTCGTTTCACAATCTTTCTCTTTCTGAGCCATCCAGAAGTTTTTGGAATTCCAACTCTTTTCCATTGGAATGCCATGGGATGATACAGCTCAGAAGGAGGCCATTCGGCCCATCGTGCCTGTGCCGGCTCTTTGAAAGAGCTATCCAATTAGTCCCACTCCCCTGCTCTTTCCCCATAGCCCTGTAAGTTTTTCCTTTTTAAGAATTTATCCAATTCCCTTTAGAAAGTTACTATTGAATCTGCTTCCACCGCCCTTTCAGGCAGTGCATTCCAGATCATCACAACTCGCTGCGTAAAAAAAATTCTAATCTCCTCTCTGGTTCTTTCACCAATTACCTTAAATCTATGTCCTTGTTACTGACTTTCCTGCCAATGGAAACAGTTTCTCCCTGTCTACTCTGTCTAGACCCCTCATAATTTTGAACACCTCTATTAAATCTCCCCTTAACCTTCTCTGCTCTAAGGAGAACAACCCCCAGCTTCTCAAGTCTCTCCACATAACTGAAGTCCCTCATCCCTGGTACCATTCCAGTAAACCTGCTTGGCACCTTCTCTAAGGCCTCGATATCCTTTCTAACTTGTGGTGCCCAGGATTGGACACAATCTTTGGATGACACCATTACCCTTTTTTTTGTTGGTCCCTCTCAGATCAGCAACTTAATAGCTTCGGAGATTTTGAAGAGCGACGATGTGAACATCAGAACGGGAGCCATTGAGAAGTGGGTCGCAGTGGCCGACATCTGCAAGTGTTTACACAACTACAACGCGGTGCTAATGATAACCTCAGCACTGAACCGAAGCGCCATTTTCCGATTGAAAAAGACGTGGCTGAAAGTTTCGAAGCAGGTGAGTGAAGCGGGCAGACATTTCGGGTTTCTTTAATAGCCTTACAATTAAACTCGCTGGGGCGGAGTTGGACCGAGCTCAGTTCACTTTTCTCTCTCTTTGTTCCAGACCAAGGCTTTAATCGACAAGCTGCAAAAACTGGTGTCTTCTGAAGGACGTTTCAAAAACCTCCGAGAGGCTTTGAAAAAGTACGTTTTAATTTCCCAAACAGATGTTGCTTAGAATCATAGAACCTTGGGGAGCAGGAGCAACAGGGCCGGCGTAGATCACAGCTTGTACCGTTCCTTGTTTTGGTGCTCAGCTTTGCCTCACGCCAAACAATCGCTGCCAAAGTCTGGCCTACTTTATGGACAAGTTCTTCTCCACGATCACCGGCAACAGCCTCTACTTCAGTTTAACCGCACTGTGACACGTCCCCAGAATGGGTCAGCTGTCTGACCCTTTCACAAGATTAGTTCAGACGAACGAGGACTTTCAGCCCATTAAACCTCATCACAGAAGGAGGCCATTCAGTCCATCATGCCTGTGCTGGCTCTTTGAAAGAGCTATCCAATTAGTCCCACTCCCCCCGCTCTTTCCCCATAGCTCTGTAAATTTTTCCCCTTCAAGTATTTATCCAATTCTCTTTTGAAATTTCTTATTGAATCTGCTTCCACCGCCCTTTCAGGCAGCGCATTCCAGATCATAAAAGCTCGCTGCGTAAAAAAAAATCTCATCTCCCCCAGCCCCCTGGTTCTTTTGCCAATTACCTTAAATCTGTGTCCTCTGGTTACTGACCCTCCTGCCAATGGAAACAGTTTCTCCCTATCTACTCTATCAAAACCCCTTGTAATTTTAACACCTCTATTAAATCTCCCCTTAACCTCCTCTGCTCCAAGGAGAACAATCTCAGCTTTTCCTGTCTCTCCACATAACTGAAGTCCCTCATCCCTGGTACCATTCTGGTGAATCCCCTCTGCACCCTCTCCAAGGCCTTGACATCCTTCCTAAAGTGTGGTGATATATTTCTATCATTTGAATATCAATCCAAGATGCCTGCCCATATACGGGCAGAAGTAAAAGAAAAAAAAATCTTGCATTTATATAGGGCCTTTCAAGACCTCAGGACATCCAAAAAAGAGCTTTACAGCCAATGAAGTACTTTTGAAGTGTAGTCAGTGTTGTAATGTAGGGAATGACTGTGCACGACCCCTCAGTTTGGTGTGATGGTGTTCTCAAACCCATTTCCCACCCCTGGGGCCTCATCAGATGCAGGGTGCATACTCCCGCCCCTAGTGTCCCTCTTTCAAAATTGAAAGCTATAAAGTTTAATGTTTAATAAATAACTTCTCTTTCTTTTGCTGCTTAAAGTTGTGACCCTCCGTGTGTTCCTTATTTGGGGATGTACCTGACAGACCTGGCCTTCATTGAGGAGGGAACGCCAAATTATACTGAAGATGGGTTGGTCAACTTTTCCAAGATGAGAATGGTAGGTCTGTAGAGATTGGATTGATCCCTTTCTCTCTTTGTTTAAACCACTTTTCCTCCTCTGCCACACACTATTCTCTGACAGCGAGGGACAGGGGTGTGTGTTACTGCCCAGTAGAGAGGTGAGACCTGATCTGATCTATGACACAGAGTCATGGCCACATGCCCAAGAAGACTATACCTGTTCCCAGATTTCCCCAAATGTTTTTTTTCAAGAGACAGCAGGGGTGAAATTTGATTTGGGCGTTGTGCCATCTGCTGCCCGTTATACTCTCCTCTCCTGAAGACACAGATCTCACTGGACACTAATTACCCTCTGGCACCTCACCCAAAATGGTCACTTTTCACATGTGGTACCAGACAGCAAGTGGCAGATGGCTATTTTACCGTGGAGGGCATCACGCCAAAGCCTGATCCTGTCCTCACCCGATGTCCACATTCACTCTCCAGTAGTGATCTCGATAGGGAGATTTCCCCTTCTCTAGTCTGGTCTACTGAGGCTAACTGTAGCTCGTCTGATGGTATTCCACGCTTGCTGAGACTGACTGAGTTTATCAAACTGTATCTAAATGCTGATGGCTTTCAATTTAATTCCTTTTGTATTGATTCAGAGCTACAGATGCAGAATATTTATGAAAACAATCTGTTTAATCTTGGGGTATTTTCTCCTGTGCGTTGCTAGGCTTTAGCAGACCTGGGAATTTTTGTATTTGACTATCTCCTGCACTGAGTACTACACACTGGATCAGCGGACTGTTACACATGGATCAGGAATTCTACAACAGGAATGAAAGAGAAAGAGCTGCCACATAATTCCATTGGAATTCTGTACCATGGGAGAAAATGAAATTGGATTTGGTTCAGTTGAATTTTACGTAATGAAAATGACTGGGGAGTGAATTGAGATACACGATTGCAGTTCCCCAAGTTACGCAGAGATTTCAGAGAGCAGAAAAACTGATTAGAAGCTGAGGAACCTCCAACTAAACAAGACCTGGGGAGTTAGACACTTGAAACTTAGAGCAGTTGATTTAAATAGAACGTCATCCAGCACAAACAAATGGGCAGATTCTTAACTTCACAGGGAGTAGAGACTAGACAATGAAGTCGGTTCTTGTACAGGGCTTAAACGACAGGGCAACTGAATGACCCTTTCTCATGCGCCTGTATTATTCTCTACAAGAACTTTAGAATAGTCTTGCCTTTGTGTGTTAATTCAGCTGTTCCTGTGTTTCACCAGTGACTGGGAGGCTCTGTCCTACAATAAATTGCTGGGCCTGTTTTCACCCTCTGTTTATATTAACAGATATCTCATATAATCCGAGAAATCAGACAATTCCAGCAGACTGCCTACAAAATAGAGCAACAACCCAAGGTTAGTCCATTTTAAGTTTTGTGTAAATTTAAAGGTTTTGCAATATCTTTTCACGAGTGGATTGTACGGGACCTGTTCCTGGTGGAGTTGGTTGAGGGAGAAATGTTGCCCAGGACACCGGGGAGAACTCCTGCCTCGATGTTTGAATATGCCGTGGGAAACTTAACAGCTATCTGTCTTATCTGAAGGACGGTACCACTGACAGTGCAGCACTCCTCCAGTCCTGGAGTAATAGCCGTTTAGTACTCACCTTTTTTTTTTTGCCCAATTTTTGGATTTTATTTTAAACTGATTTCCTTACAAATTATCTGCCATTTTTCAGGTCCGCTTGCCCTCGCCATCTGCTGATGAAAGGGTGGGCACACACGGCCCGTTTCCACAGCACCACTAATCCTTCCCCTCCAAGTCACATTCACCATCCCGACTTGGACATATATCGGCCGTTCCTTCATCGTCGCTGGGTCAAAATCTCCGACCTAACTGTGGGAGCATCTTCACCACACGGACTGCATTGGTTCAAGGCGGCGGCTCACCACCACCTTCTCAAGGGGCAACTAGGGATGGGTGATAAATGCCGGCCTCACCAGCGACGCTCACATCCCAAGAATAATTTTTTTTAAATTAGCAGCCGTCTGGAAAGAGTTGCTCTGTGGCCTCTGTTGACCAGGGAGATGAATGTGGATAGAGGAAACTTAAAGAATGAAATTACAAAATGGGGAAGAGTTTATGTATCTCAATATACTGATGGTCACAACCCTTCTGAATTACCTTTAAATCGCCAATTTTCATGGACCTGTAGCATTTTTCGAATGTATTTCTCCATTTCCCCCCCATCCTGTTCTCTGTCCAAAGGACCTGTTTTGCAAGCCACGGCCAGGAAGCCCTCTGATATTTCCCTCATTTCCAGTGGGGTGTAGGAGGGATCGGGGGTGGCGGGGGGCAAGGAGATTGATTGGCCTTTGACTCCTGCTTCGCACTTCCGCCTGATGGCAGAGCCAAGCTCAGGAACTTGCTACATTGAGAACCCTGGACGTGAATCCACATTCTGCAATTCCATGGCACAACATTGCCCCAGAGAACCCAATCTTGTCATCTGAAGTCAACATAAAAAAAATGTTTTTTTCACAATGTGCTGAACTCCTTTTTGTTGTATCGTAGTTTAGTATCTCATAAGAGAGGATCGATCAGACTCCCCGATAACCCCACATAACGACACATTACAGACCGAATCTGAAATAGTCAGTGTGGGAGGGAGACAGCTGAAGGAAGCCAAGTGAAATGGTAGTTTGTTAGCACTTCACAGAAGAGCTACCGGCAGGGATAATAGATCTACAGTCTTACACTGCCATCCCTAACGTTGCTGAGATGCCTCCAGACCCCACCAGAGTGGACATGAAAGCAAACTTACATCTTTTTTTAAATGGCCACAAAGCATTTGTTTCAGTGGAACTTCCTGCAATTGACCACTTTGTGGCCGACATGTAGGACACAGAGCAGCCCCAGGTACCCAAGTACGTGGGGCTTCCAATAGTAAAGGCACCAATGGACGATACTGGGCTGCCTACAATGGTTATGGCACTGGACTAGCAACCCAGAGATCATGAGTTCAAATCCCGCTGTTCCAAGATGGGAAATTGAATTCAATAAATCTGATAATTTGTGAGCTGGCACCAGGAAAATGACCATGAGAAGCTGCTGAATTGTCATTAAAAACCCAACTGTTTCCTTGATGTCTCTCAGGGAAGGGAACCCGTCACCCCCTACCTGGTCCAGCCTACATGTGACTCCAGTCCCACACAACACAGTTGACTCTTAATGCATTGCCAGTGTCGTCCACACCCAAGACAAAATGAAAAAAAATAACTCCAGGTACCCAAGTATGTGTGGTTTCCAACAGAAAAGGCAACAATGAGCAACATTGAACTACCTGTAAGGTTTGTTGGGTACACAATGAAGTTAGGCCAAAAGCTGTAATTTGGTTGTTGGTGTTTGGATATGGAACATCCTCACTGCATGCTTTTAAGTCTAATCAAATTGCAATGCTGAACTAAACTCTGGTCACGCTGTAGATTATAGAAAGACTTCACCTGTGCTCTTGTCAACTGTTACAACCGACTAGAGTCCATTTCCAAATCACCAAGTCCTGACAGAAACTTCTTGTTTTTGCTTCAATCAGGTGGCACGATATTTACTGGTTCAGCTAAATGTTATGGATGAAGAAAGTCTTTATGAAGCATCCCTGAGGCTAGAGCCAAAGCTTCCAACCTGAATCCCAACCGTCCCTTGCATCAGAAACCTTGCATAAACGATGATATTACTGCTCTCCTTCAATGTGCTGTGCATGGGGCATCGCTGAAGAGTAGACACTACCAAAAAAAAACAAGGAGTACACCATCCATCCACCTGCTCCAGAGGGGCATTTGACAATAAATAGATGCTGTACTTTTATTGTAGAGCAAATCTTTAAAAAAAAAACGATCTAGAGGTGCAGCAGCTGCAGGTTTTTGTGGTAACTTCAACAACTGAGCCATTTTAGCAATCTTTAGAAAACCTAAAATAAGTTCATTAAAAATATCTAGGAATAAGATGGCGTAATGGGCCAGAACATTGGCCTTTCACCTCTAGAACCTGGTTCCAATCCAGCCCAAGGTGCTGGGATGAACGCCTCTTCTCTCTGGTGAAGGACTGGGTTGTGTAGCTGGCCAGCAGGTACCTTTCACCAGTGGGACCTGAGTTCATGTCTCAGAGCGATGGCGTGACTGCCTCGTGTCTCTGGTGCGGTGGGTTAGCGCACTCTCCTTTACGTCTCTGGGGTCTGGTTTCAATCCAGCCCAGACTGATGCGATGAAGGCCTCTACTCGCTGACTGATGAAGGGCTGTGTGATGTCGCCGTCCACACTCTGTTCTATTACCACTGGGCCTGAGGTTGAATCCCAGATTATCTTTTCTTCCCTGACTGGTGATATGAAAGTCTCCTCTCATGGATGGAGGTGTAATTGATCAGCACACCGTCCCTTCGTTGGGGGGATCTGTGTTCATATCCCAGATTGATCCAATGAAGGTTTTCTCTCTCTGCTGGAGGACTGGGTGGGGAGTGTTTAGCCCGCTAAACTTTCATCTCTAAGTTCAAATTAAGCGCATACTGATGGGTTGAAAGTCTCTTTTCCTTAGTGAAGGCTGGATTAGCACCACTGGGACCTTGGTTTGGATCCCACCCACACTGGCCCATTCTTTGGTTATTAAAGGGTCTTGAAATGAGTCTGGGAATTCTCAGTCCAATTTTGGCAGACATAAGCCTACAGCACAAAAGTTCTCTTGACGTGGCGCCAATTGCCAATTGGCGCCCAAGGTTATTTTGGGAACTGGAAGTGTCTCACTGGTGCAATAGGGGATCCCTTCTGAGCTTAAGGTACATTGTTAAGGTGGTGTAGAGGGGTCATTATCTTGCACCTACCCCAAGCTGTACCTAACTTTAGAACACTTAACACTGAACCAGTTCTCAGCTCTATTAATCCTCATCTTAATGAGCACAAGAAAAAAAATAACCCTGCCCCCTGCCCCCTGCCCAAAAAAGTTAGAAACAATCATGGAATCAAAATTCTCCTGAAGCTCTTCTCTCCGGGCCAATTCTTCTCTGTAAATCTCAAAGCTGCCCAAGTTTCCCAGGAGCTGCTCTGACTGGTTGGCGGCGTGTACCAATCACAATGTGTAGGGTGAGATTTGTTACGTTAACTCTGTGGAGGCTTTCATTCACTCTCAAGAGTCCCGAGCAGAGATGGGAAATGTGAAGCTTGGGTTGGAGCCTTGCTCTACATGTATTTAACATTATTTTATGAGTAAAGACATTTTTCACAAATCTGTTAACACTTTCTCGGAAATTGTTTTATTTTAACCTCTCACTTATCGACCTGCCAGTAAATATGTACAAACAGGATTCAGTCAGACGCCCATTCTGCAGGGACTCAGTGCATGATTCTGAACATGATTATCTGCTATTATCATCCGTAGTACCCACAACTCTCCAAACGTGCTGTAGCCACAGCTTCCTGATACAAGGTAATGCCAGACCTGGACATCTCCGGACCACCATCTACTCCTATGTGGGATGGATCCAGAACAAGGGGGCATAAGCTTAACATTAGAGCCAGGCCATTCAGGAGTAATTTCAGGAAGCAAAGGGGAGTGGAAATCTGGAACTCTTTCCCCCAAAAGGCTGTTGAGGCCGGGGGTCAATTGAAAATGTCAAAACTGAGATTGATAGGTTTTTGTTAGGCGAGGGTATTAAGGGGATACGGAACCAAGGTGGGTAGATGGAGTTAAGGTATAAATCAGCCATGATCTAATTGAATGGCGGAACAGGCTCGAGGGGCTGAATGGCCTCCTCCTGTTCCTATATTCCTAATGTTGTTTACCTTAAAATATCATCATTACTGTCAATTCCACCAACTTAAAAAATAATTGCAATGATAACTGGAAGCCATAGTTTAAAAATAAATCTACCCGTGAGGGTCCCTCCTCCTGGGGCCTGTGTTTTTACAGCAGTCCTGGTGTTCAGCTGATGTTCGTTACCTCATTGCCCTCTTTCTTATCTTTCCAGCGATTTCCCACCAACAACTTCTGTTAATTAAAGTGACCACTTCCGTCTCCTGCATTGTTAAAATCTTCCAGCAAATTCCATGAGCAAGTGTCACCAGAATCATGAAAGAGAAGAGTTACGGTCTGTGACGTGGACACTCGACGGCAGGATTTAAAATAATTTGTTGTGTTTTCAAGTGTAGGAGCAACAGTGGGAACAAGAATCTGTGATTGGTCACTGGTTCGGCCACAGCTGGAGTATTGTGTCCAATTCTGGGCACCGCACTTCAGGAAAGATGTGAAGGCCTTAGAGAGGGTGCAGAAAAGATTTACTAGAATGATTCCAGGGATGAGGGACTTCAGTTACGTGGATAGACTGGAGAAGTTGGGGTTGTTCTCCTTACAGCAGAGAAGGTTGAGAGGAGATTTGATCGAGGTGTTCAAAATCATGACAGGTCTAGACAGAGTAGATAGAGAGAAACTGTTACCATTGGCGGAAAGGTCAAGAACCAGAGGACATAGATTTAAGGTGATTGGCAAAAGAACCAAAGGCGACATGAGAAAAAACTTTTTAACACAGCGAGTGGTTAGGATCTGGAATGCACTGCCCGAGGGGGTGGTGGAGGCAGATTCAATCATGGTCTTCAAAAGGGAACTGGATAAGTACTTGAAGGGAAGAAATTTGCAGGGCTATGGGGATCGGGCGGGGGAGTGGGACTAGCTGGATTGCTCTTGCAGAGAGTCGGCACGGGATCGACGGGCTGAATGGCCTCCTTCGGTGCTGTTCTATGATTCTATGGTCACTTACAGCATCAAAATCCACTTTCCAAACCATAGCCCATCCGATATTTAAGTTAATGTTGGCGATTGTAGTGATCAGCTGTAGTGAATTCCTTATTTTGTGTTACTCTTGGACACTGGACGAATAGTCAAGTAAAGAAAGTCCCCCTCCCTCACGGTAGTTTTGTTGATCAAAATTAATTATTTTAATGATGTTATCGTTCAAACGAACATTCACGAAGCAAAATCAAACCATACATATGACTTTCCACTCTAAAATCCCGTTATACACTTAATAATTCGCAACGTTATTATGTAATGACTTATCAAATCATACACATATCAGGCAAATCATTAATACATATACAACCTTTAAACCAAGGCTTTTGCTCATCAGGCCTGAAGGATGATCAGCTCTTCAGTCCTTGAGGTCCTCTTCTTCTTGCGTGATGTTCGACTGCAGTGTGCGTTCCTTGTGACTGCCGGATGGTGAAGAGGCTGTTCTTCTCTCAAAGTCTTCTTTTCATCTTGTTTTTTTTTTACCAATAGGATGTAGGATTGGGGAGGGTCGTTCTTTTTGTCCAATCGCTCCCTGTCGCTATGCCTCAATCATTAACATACCTCAATGATTGACAGTTTAGGCTTTGATCATGTGACTGGAGACCCTTTGATGTGGAAAAGACCATGTGCTTGAACGATGGGTTGTAAAAGGCCCCTTTACTCTCTCTGTTCGTGGCCTTTCATGTAGAGATAGCTCCTTACATTTCTACACCCAGACATTCTTAATGGTCCTTGTGTCTCCAATGTTGATGCTTCAAATCCATTCCTTATACCATTTGACCGTGTGCTGGATGTGATACTATTTGATGTTTTACAAACCCCAGTTCCTTTGAACAGATCACCAGATAGGAATGAGAGGCCCGTGTTTTTTTCACACCTATCATTGCTTTCCTGATCTGAAGCCTTTGATCTATGCCCTTGTTGCCTTTTCTTACATTACCCCCTGCTGTGTTGAAAAGCTTGTGTTTCCAACAGCCTGTGTGTTTTGAAAGCCTGACAACCCTTCAAGCTCGATATTATCCATCGAGCTTATTTATTTAATAATCTAGATATCTATCCGCAGTACAAAGTCTTCGATCCCGAAACTCATAATTCTCCAATGCCATCAGCGTCACTGAGGGATAAACAGGATTTACGAGAACGCAGTTTACCACATTACTGTGTTTGCAGGTTTTCAAATGTCTTTTGTTAAAGGGATTTTGAACTTCACACAGCACAGCTCAGTTGCATTAATCTGCTTTCATGGCAGTTCCTTATTGTTGAAGGAGATTTTCCTGAGTTGTAGCATTGTAAATCTCCACGGTCTAGTCCGTGAATGGGTAACAACATCAATAGGCTACTCACTGTTTTTATTGGTTAACTGTCGTGGATCCTAAGGATTTCTCAAGGACTACACTGCTGTGCTCAACACTCGCTGACACTTCAAACAACTGATTAAGCAGCCACTTAGTGTCTTCTTCCCAATCGCGGCTCAGTCTATTCTTCAATGCACCGCTCAGCCTTGCCTATCTGATGCAACACTCAGCTTTACCTCCCCAATCGGGTGCTCAGTCCTATAAAGGGCTAAGCATAGAACTACGAAGGCCGACCTACTGCTGCTCTTATTTTCTGTGTTTCTATGTACAGCACAGAGTCAGGCCATTCGGCCCAACTGGTCCATGCCGGTGTTTATGCTCCACACGAGCCTCCTCCTTCCCTACTTCATCTCACCCTATCAGCATATCCTTCTATTCCTTTCTCCCTCATGTGTTTATCCAGCTTCCCCTTAAATGCACCTACACTATTCACCTCAACCACTCCTTGTGGTAGTGAGTTCCACATTCTCACCACTCTCTGGGTAAAGAAGTTTCTCCTGAATTCCCTATTGGATTTATTAGTGACTATCTTATATTTATGGCCCCTAGTTCTGGTCTCCCCCACAAGTGGAAACATCTTCTCTACTTCTGCCTTATCGAACCCCTTCAGAATCACGGTGATGCAGGTGATTGGCATCTCTGTCTAGCTCACATGCACTGAATGTCTGCTTGAGCTCAGTACCTGAAGCCTGTAGCAGTCCATGAAACTATAACCCAGCCAGGGTCAGCATCTTCAGGAGAGGAGGGGAGAAAGAAATGAAAGGGGTAATTTTAACCTAACCGGCCTGGCGGGAAGCTCGTGGGATCAGATTGGCTGCCTGCTTTACCGCCTCCCGATTTTCTCTCCACAAACTGGTAAGAAAATCGGGGCGGGGCCTAAAACGGGCGGCCTATCCAATCCCGTTAGTTTCCTGCCAGGCAGGTTAGGTTAAAATTACCCCCTAAAAGTTAAAAATTAAATTCTTTTAATCATCTTAAACACCTCAAAGATGTTTTATAAATACATTAAGAGCAAGAGGATAACTAAGGAAAGAGTAGGGCCTATTAGAGACCAAAAAGGTAACCTGTGTGTGGAGGCGGAAGATGTGGGCATGGTTCTTAATGAATACTTAGATTCACAAAAGAGGGGGACGATGCAGAGGTTGTAGTTAAGGAGGAAGAGTGTGAAATATTGGATAGGATAAACATAGAGTGGAAGTATTAAAGGGATTAGCATCTTTGAAAGTAGATAAATCACCAGGCCTGGATGAAATGTATCCCAGGCTGTTAAAAGAAGCAAGGGAGGAAATTGCGGAGGCTCTGACCATCATTTCCCAATCCTCACTGGCTACAGGCGTGGTGCCGGAGGATTGGAGGACTGCTAACATTGCACCGTTGTTTAAAAAGGGAGCGAGGGATAGACCGAGTAATTACAGACCATTCCATCCAACCTCGGGGGTGGGCAAATTATTGGAATCAATTCTGAGGGACAGGATAAACCCTCACTTCGAAAGGCACAGAGTAATCAAGGACAGTCAGCATGGATTTGTTAAGGGAAGGTCGTGTCTGACTAACTTGATTGAATTTTTTGAGGAGGTAACAAGGAGAGTCGATGAGGGTAGTACATTTGATGTAGTCTACATGGATTTTAGCAAGGCTTTTGACAAGGTCCCACGTGGAAGACTGGTCAAAAAAGTACAAGCCATGGGATCCAAGGGAAAGTGGCAAATTGGATCCAAAATTGGCTCAGTGGCAGGAAGCAAAGGGTAATGGTCGACGGGTGTTTTTGTGACTGGAAGGATGTTTCCAGGGGGGTTCCGCAGGGCTCAGTAGTAGGTCCCTTGCTTTTTGTGGTATATATTAATGATTTGGACTTGAATGTAGGGGGCATGATTAAGAAGTTTGCAGATGATACAAAAATTGGTTGATAGTGAGGAGGAAAGCTGTAGACTGCAGGAAGATATCAATGGACTGGTCAGGTGGGCAGAAAAGTGGCAAATGGAATTCAATCCAGAGAAATGTGAGGTAATGCATTTGGGGAGGGCAAACAAGGCAAGGGGGTACACAATAAATGGGAGGATACTGAGAGGTGTAGAGAAGTGAGGGACCTTGGATTGCATGTCCACAGATCCCTGAAGGCATATGGAATACTTTCCTTTATTAGCTGAGGCATAGAATATAAGAGCAGGGAGGTTATGCTAGAACTGTATAAAACACTAGTTAGGCCACAGCTTGAGTACTGCTTACAGTTCTGGTCACCACATTACAGGAAGGATGTGATTGCACTAGAGAGGGTACAGAGGACATTTACAAGGATGTTGTCAGGACTGGAGAATTTCAGCTATGAGGAAAGATTGGATAGACTGGGGTTGTTTTCCTTGGAACAGAGGAGGCTGAGGGGTGATTTAATTGAGGTGTACAAAATTATGAGGGGCCCAGATAGAGTGGATAGGAAGGACCTAGTTCCCTTAGCAGAGAGGTCAATAACCTGGGGGCATAGATTTAAAGTGATTGGTAGAAGGATTAGAGGGGAGCTGAGGAAAAAAATTTTCACCCAGAGCGTGGTGGGAGTCTGGAACTCTCTGCCTGAAAGGGTGGTAGAGGCAGAAACCCTCAACTCATTTAAAAAGTACCTGGATGTGCACCTGAAGTGCTGTAACCTACAGGGCTACGGACCAAGTGCTGGAATGTGGGATTAGGCTGGGGGCTCATTTTTGGCTGGTGCGGACACGATGGGCTGAACGGCCTCCTTCTGTGCCGTAAACTTTCTATTGTTCTATGATTCCAGATCACCCCTTAATCTTCTAAACTCGAGGGAATACAAGCCTAGTCTATGCAACCTGTCCTCATAATTTAACCCTTTCACCATTCTGGTGAATCTCTGCTGCACCCCCTCCAAGGCCAATATACCCTTCCTGAGGAGTGGTGCCCAGATCTGAACGCAGTGTCTCCAGATACGTTCAACCATGTACAGCAACACAATGGTAACGAGTCCATCGATGCCTTTTTCTTATCATTTTGTAACATCTGTGTAGAGGACGGGGAACTAAGAAGTCTTGGGCCCTTTTACGATGGAGGAGCTTCAGTACAGGATTTCCCTAATATCTGATCCTGAGGTCAGCAATGATGAAAGGCTCTCTCACTTTCAAAACTTAGACACAGTGAATTCTCCCAAATCCCTACAAACTGTTGTTTCCTGACCCTCTCAACTTGGCAACAGTTTGACTCTATTTTCCATTTATCCTGAGTGTACTGACAAATTAAAGATAAATATTGCTTAGAATCTTTTCTAAAACTCATTAAAATAACGACCAATTAGTAGCCCTTGTATAAACAGGCAAAGGCTGAGAAATTCCGCCACCAAAAACCTGGAACGAATTTTCTATTCAGAGGGTAGATATCCTCTACCTATGTTAAATGGTGCAGTGGGACTTGTGGAGTAGGTTTAAATGCAGAGTATTGCTTTCTACCACTGCAGTTAGAGTTTCTGGTCAGTCCCCAGCTGTCAAAGCACAGCAGAGTGTATTGCAATTCTTGATGGCCGTTATCTGCTAATCTGAATTTTGCAATCTAACCTGGACTCCCCAGTGTCACACGAAAGCCAGGCCTGGTACAAAAGAGGGAGTACAGTAGACAGAGCGCCAAAGGTACGTTCCTGTACATAATAAGAATTCCCGGTTTAATAATGACAAATCGTGCAATACCAGACACGGTCTCTCCAGATATATCCCTCACCTCAGCTCAACAGTACATCCCATTGAACCAGAACCTTCAGTTGTTATGGCAACTGAGCTGCGCGGCTTTGTATCTGGGCTTTACAGATAACAGCCAGTGTGCAATGTTTTTAAGCTGAATGACACAGTAAACTGCATACTTTATCTTTGTATTCTACATGACTGTAAAATACTTCAGAGGCAGAATCCCCTTGATGGCTCCACGTACTTATGCCCAGTACAAATATAAGGGCATTTCCAAATTAATAAATTTTTATAATATTAGAAGTGAAATATTAGTATTAGCAACGTAATATTGTCCCCTGCCTTACCCCTTCTGCCAAAACCTTCATCCACATGTTCATCATCTCCAGGATCGATTTCTCAAGTGTCCTCCTCACTGTCTGCACTAACTCCCATTGATCCAGAACTCTGAATCCAATCCCACACAAAGCCCCGCCCAGCCCTGGCTGACCCATCTTGGCTTTTTATGCCCCAGTGAATCGACTTCAAGATTTTCGTCCTGGTTTTCATATCGCTCCATTGCCTTGTCGCACCCTATTGGGGTAATCTTCTCCTGCCGTTACCTCCCACTCCGCATAAACCACTCCTTTCACTCCAGGTTACTGCTCATCCTCTGTTCCCTCCACCTCACCATCAGACGCCAATCTTTCAGCCCTGTTGAGGTACAGATCAAGCCATGATCTAATTGATTGACAGAACAGGCTTGAGGGGCTGAATGGCCTGCTCCTGTTCCTATGTTTCTAAGTAAGTGAAAAGCATGGACTGTTACTTGTTAAATTGTTGGGTCCAAAACCACAGCAACTTGCATTGATCTATTGTGCCTCATGTAGAAGAATGTGTCAGCATGTATAGAAGGAGAGAGGACGCCAAGCAGAAGAAGGGAAAGATTGAGGGGGGAAGTGTGGGGCAACTGGAAGCACAGACAAGGAAAAGTTTGTAAGAGGCTTTTACAGAAGCAAAGGAAGAGAGTTCCAAAGAACAGTGGGATAGGCTAGTGGACTGGAGGGAGTGGATTTGAGCAGCAATTGGATAGATGGGAGAGTGGAGGGGTTAGACTGAGTCGTACAGCTAGAGACGGTCTCTCCTACAAGGCAGAGCGACACCGTGGAGAGATTTGAAAATGAGGACAAGACTGGATGGGAGGCTACCCTACCGAGCCTGGCATGTCATCGTCTCTCAGACACATGGTTTCACCTTACGATGCCAGCTGAGGCGGCAAAAGAGAGTTGTGGGTTGCTGACTGTCACACTGCAAGCAATGAGCAAAAGTTGAAAATATGTATTAAATGCTAATAAAGGGTGGTATTTAGTGATAATAAAAACTAGAGTAGATAAAAGTGGGAGAAACCGCCCAGGAAGTGTTTCTCCAGTATATGTAGCCTCGCTTAAATATTTTTTACAGGAGTGTAGAATTTAGTGCAAATCATATGAATATATTAAAAATAGTATTAATTTTTGCATATCTGAATCATTGTAAAGTACCTAAGATTCAGTTACTTTCAAGTGGCAGAAATGGAGGGGCCACTGAGAAAATTCCAAGAATGCTGTACACGATACCTTGTGAGGTAGTGGTGACACTTTAAGCCTGAATATTTGCAGTGATTGTTTTGAAGTCGACCCATTTTGTATCAATACGCATTTCCTGATTACCTCTTGACAATAAAACTCTTTTATCTCAGGGTGACAATACATGAGTGTGAGTGTTGTTCAGAGTTTGATTCATCTCGGGCAGGATATGGAGGGACGGACCCGGCCTGGGATTCTTCCAAATTGGCTCCAGCTACTACTGCAATCTGGTGGCTCGGTGGGCAGCACTCTTACCTGTGGGCCATGAAGGTCATGGGTTCAAAGTCCCACTCCAGAGACTAGAGCATAAAATCTAGGCTGATACTTCAGTGCAGTACTGAGGGAGTGCTGCACTGTCAGCGATGCTGTCTTTCAGATGAGATGTTAAACTGAGGCCCTGCCTGCCCTCTCAGGATGGACGTAAAAGATCTCATGGCACTATTTGAAGAAGAGCAGGGGAGTTCTCCCCGGTGTCCTGGGTCAATATTTATCCCTCAATCAACATCACTAAAAAACAGATTATCTGGTCATTATCTCATTGCCATTTGTGGGATTGTGCTGTGCACAAATTGGCTGCAACATTACAACAGTGCCTACGCTACAAAAGTACTTCATGAGCTGTAAAGTGTTTTGGGAGGTTGTGAAAGGTGCTGTATAAATGCAAGTTTTTTTTTCTGTCTTAACTAGTAATCATTTGTTTGGATGTCTAAGTGCACAAAGTCTTAGGGTTTACCACAGTCAACTTAGGTTGTCACTTCCTGACCAATAAATCAAGAACTTGGCCCAGCAGGGCCTCACACATCTAAAGGGTGCTGACTGCTGGTTACTAGGTGGTTGTTATATAGATAATCCCCGAGTTTCCTGCTGATAATTGATTCCATTATTTTACATGGAATTGCAGTAAGATTAATGGGTCATAGTTGCCTGTGTCTGCTTTGTCCCCCTTCTTGAAAATCCTTACCACATTGGCCTGTTTCCAATTTACTGGCACCTCCCCAGAGTCCACAAATGTTTGTCAGTGCCTCACAAATCTCCTCACATGTCTCTCTCAACAACAACTTGCAGTTATATAGCACCTTTAAATTAGTAAAACGTCCCAAGGTGCTTCACAGGAGCGATTATGAAACAAAATTTGACACTGAGCCACATAAGGAGATGTTAGGACAGGTGGTCAACGAGGTAGGGTTTAAGGAGCGTCTTAAAGGAGGAGAGAGAGGTAGAGAGGTTTAGGGAGGGAATTCCAGAGCTTAGGGCCCAGGCAGCTGAAGGCACGGCCGCCAATGGTGGAGCGATGAAAATCGGGGATGCTCAAGAGGTCAGAATTGGAGGAGCGCAGAGATCTCGGAGGGTTGTAGGGCTGGAGGAGGTTACAGAGATAGGGAGGGGCGAGGCCCTGGAGGGATTTGAAAACAAGATTGAGAATTTTAAAATCGAGGTGTTCCCGGACCGGGAGCCAGTGTAGGTCAGCGAGCACAGGGGGGTGATGGGTGAACGGGACTTGGTGCGAGTTAGGATATAACACAGTCCTACCCAGCTTTTCTTGAAAATCTCTTGTTACAAGAATCTGCCAGTAATTTATTTTCTTGTAACGGAGCCAGGATTGCTGTGGAGCAAAGTTTCCTTCGTTCCCACATGGTGGAGTCAACACCAGAGGGAAAAACATCTCATAGTCTTAGCACTGTACTAAATCCAAACTCACGGGGTTTATAACTTTATCTCAAACATCCACTCTCAACACACCCCGTGGATTGTATTATCCTCCATTTATTGCATTCCTTTGCTCGTTTCATTGTCTCCTCCCCTCTTCTCACCGACGGTCTCCAATTGTAAATGAAACTGATCCAAAGCTGAGTTACTTGTTGACACGGTGCAGCTCCCTGTGCAGTCGTTTCACTTCCTCTCTCTGAGTTTCACATCTGATTAAAGTCTAGCAGCTGCCCCCCCACCCCCCCCCTCCCCGCTACAGATGCCTGCAGGAGGAAGTGTAAGCAGTGACCTGTAGCAGAAGGCAGGGGAATACCGGCATCAGCTCTGCCCACAGTCGAGGAGCTTACTCCGTGAAAATGAAGATGGGTCTATTGGAGGCACTTATCCCGATCGTCCTGCTTTTTCACACCGTGTGCAGCATGCCTCAATTATCCTTCAAAGGTAAGGAGAAAGTGTCTTTGGAAACACGGGGCAGGGAACCAGAGTTTGTTTCTAACATTCAAACTCTGGGCAGCCGGTTACTTTTTGTGCAGTGAGAGACATTTTGATGAGGAGAAATTGTTCTCTTACGCAGCGAGTTGTTACGGTCTAGAATTCACTGCCTGAACGGGCGGTGGGAGCAGATTCAATAATAACTTTCAAAAGGGAATTGGGGTAAATACTTGAAAAGGAAAAAAATTGCAGGGCTGCGGGGAGAGAACGGGGGAGTGGGACTAATTGGTCGTCTCTTTCAAAGAGCCGGCTCAGGCTCGATGGGCCGAATGGCCTCCTTCTGTGCTGTAAGATTCTATGATTTTAAACTTAGACTGCTGCAGGCGTATCGATTATCTGGCTTTGTTCCATGTAGGTAAAAGGTGAATAAGGATTTGGAATAGTCTGCCGCCCAGTTTCCTCCCCTTCTCTCTCACAAATAGCAACTCGTACTTGGGCAAGTTCCACCGGCACCAACCACCCTCTCACACACCTCGGCAGTGACCACTTCATCTGTGCACCCAGACCCTGAATCTGGGAGTTGCCGCGACGATGGATCATCTCCCACTTTTGCGCCCACCCCATTTTCTGCTGTCGTTTCTAATAACACTAAGGCCCAGGGTCGTTGGAATTCAAGTGTCAGCTTGGCTCAGTTGGTAGTTGTTTCACATCTGAGGCAGAAGGTCCTGGGTTCAAGTCTCACTCCAGAGACTTGAGCACAAAATCCAGGCTGACACATTCCAGTGCAGTACTGAGGGAGCGCCGCACTGTCGGAGGGTCAGTACTGAGGGAGCGCCGCACTGTCGGAGGGTCAGTACTGAGGGAGCGCCGCACTGTCGGAGGGTCAGTACAGAGGGAGCGCCGCACTGTCGGAGGGTCAGTACTGAGGGAACGCCGCACTGTCGGAGGGTCAGTACTGAGGGAGCGCCGCACTGTCGGAGGGTCAGTACTGAGGGAGCGCCGCACTGTCGGAGGGTCAGTACTGAGGGAGCGCCGCACTGTCGGAGGGTCAGTACTGAGGGAGCGCCGCACTGTCGGAGGGTCAGTACTGAGGGAGCGCCGCACTGTCGGAGGGTCAGTACTGAGGTAGCGCCGCACTGTCGGAGGGTCAGTACTGAGGGAGCGCCGCACTGTCGGAGGGTCAGTACTGAGGGAGCGCCGCACTGTCGGAGGGTCAGTACTGAGGGAGCGCCGCACTGTCGGAGGGTCAGTACTGAGGGAGCGCCGCACTGTCGGAGGGTCTGTACTGAGGGAGCGCCGCACTGTCGGAGGGTCTGTACTGAGGGAGCGCCGCACTGTCGGAGGGTCTGTACTGAGGGAGCGCCGCACTGTCGGAGGGTCAGTACTGAGGGAGCGCCGCACTGTCGGAGGGTCAGTACTGAGGGAGCGCCGCACTGTCAGAGGGTCAGTACTGAGGGAGCGCCGCACGGTCGGAGGGTCAGTACTGAGGGAGCGCCGCACTGTCGGAGGGTCAGTACTGAGGGAGCGCTGCACTGTCGGAGGGTCAGTACTGAGGGAGTGCTGCACTGTCGGAGGGTCAGTACTGAGGGAGCGCTGCACTGTCGGAGGGTCAGTGCTGAGGGAGTGCTGCACTGTCGAAGGGTCAGTACTGAGGGAGCGCTGCACTGTCGGAGGGTCAGTACTGAGGGAGCGCTGCACTGTCGGAGGGTCAGTACTGAGGGAGCGCTGCACTGTCGGAGGGTCAGTGCTGAGGGAGTGCTGCACTGTCGAAGGGTCAGTACTGAGGGAGCGCTGCACTGTCGGAGGGTCAGTACTGAGGGAGCGCTGCACTGTCGGAGGGTCAGTACTGAGGGAGCGCTGCACTGTCGGAGGGTCAGTACTGAGGTAGCGCCGCACTGTCGGAGGGACAGTACTGAGGGAGTGCTGCACTGTCGAAGGGTCAGTACTGAGGGAGCGCTGCACTGTCGGAGGGTCAGTACTGAGGGAGCGCTGCACTGTCGGAGGGTCAGTACTGAGGGAGCGCTGCACTGTCGGAGGGTCAGTGCTGAGGGAGTGCTGCACTGTCGAAGGGTCAGTACTGAGGGAGCGCTGCACTGTCGGAGGGTCAGTACTGAGGGAGCGCTGCACTGTCGGAGGGTCAGTACTGAGGGAGCGCTGCACTGTCGGAGGGTCAGTACTGAGGTAGCGCCGCACTGTCGGAGGGACAGTACTGAGGGAGCGCCGCACTGTCGGAGGGTTAGTACTGAGGGAGCGCCGCACTGTCGGAGGGTCAGTACTGAGGGAGCGCCGCACTGTCGGAGGGTCAGTACTGAGGGAGCGCTGCACTGTCAGAGGGTCAGTACTGAGGGAGCGCCGCACGGTCGGAGGGTCAGTACTGAGGGAGCGCCGCACTGTCGGAGGGTTAGTACTGAGGGAGCGCCGCACTGTCGGAGGGACAGTACTGAGGGAGCGCCGCACTGTCGGAGGGTCAGTACTGAGGGAGCGCCGCACTGTCGGAGGGTCAGTACTGAGGGAGCGCCGCACTGTGGGAGGGTCAGTACTGAGGGAGCGCCGCACTGTTGGAGGGTCAGTACTGAGGGAGCGCCGCACTGTCGGAGGGTCAGTACTGAGGGAGCGCCGCACTGTCGGAGGGTCAGTACTGAGGGAGTGCTGCACTGTCGGAGGGACAGTACTGAGAGAGCGCCGCACTGTCGGAGGGTCTGTACTGAGGGAGCGCCGCACTGTCGGAGGGTCTGTACTGAGGGAGCGCCGCACTGTCGGAGGGTCTGTACTGAGGGAGCGCCGCACTGTCGGAGGGTCAGTACTGAGGGAGCGCCGCACTGTCGGAGGGTCAGTACTGAGGGAGCGGCGCACTGTAGGAGGGTCAGTACTGAGGGAGCGCCGCACTGTCGGAGGGTCAGTACTGAGGGAGCGGCGCACTGTCGGAGGGTCAGTACTGAGGGAGCGCCGCACTGTCGGAGGGTCAGTACTGAGGGAGCGCCGCACTGTCGGAGGGTCAGTACTGAGGGAGCACCGCACTGTTGATTAACGAGGCCCTGTCTGCCCTCTCAGGTGGATGCAAAAGGTCCAATGGCCACTATTTCGACGAAGAGCAGGGGAGTTCTCCGCGTGTCTTGGCCAATATTTATCTCTCAAACCACATCACTAAAACAGATAATCTGGTCATTATCACATTGCTGTTTGTGGGATCTTGCTGTGCACAAATAGGCTGCTGTGTTTCCTACATTATAACAGTGACTACACTTCAAAAGTACTTAATTGGCTGTGAAGCACTTTGGGACGTCCTGAGGTTGTGAAAGGCACTGTAGAAATGCAAGTTCTCTCTCTTTGTGCCCGTTTTACACCCAAAAAACAGGTGCAACAAATCCCAATTTCTACACCAATTGGACATCTGGACTTTTGGACTTTGCCCCATTCTCCTACAGCCCCGACTGCCCAGGAGTGCGGGTGAACAGGTCACTCACACCCAGGCCTCCACCACTGGCTCCCAACTACCGCCAGTGGGCAGTTGTCTGAGTGCAGACTCTCCTGTTGATATTTTTCCCTCCTTCTCTGCTGGGGACTATATGACCTTCGTACTGTGCTTTCCCGTTGAGACAGAGCATAGTCCCAAAACTCGGCATGTGGAAGATCGAGGGAACAAAGCTGGGAGTGAACCTCTGGTTGACTATTGAAGCCCTCAGGTGACCCCCTTAGGCGATCATTGCTCAGTGCTGTTAACTGGTCTCAGTTGCGGAAGACGACACTTCCGCAGCTCCCTTGGATCTGCCCGTTGCTCCCGTTCCAATCGCAGTCGTGTAACTCCAGCTGGATTTTGCACGTGTGCATGTCGAGTGGAGATGGGACCAGACTCTGCTGTGACATCCCTCATGCTCCAATAGCCCCCACTCACCATCTAGGCTCATACACGTAGAGTGGCCACTAGAGATGGTATTGCTTGAGATGCCAAAGCTTGGGTCAGGATTGTGTGGGTCGGGATTGTGTGGGACGGGATTGTGTGGGTCAGGATTGTGTGGGTCGGGATTGTGTGGGTCGGGATTGTGTGGGTCGGGATTGTGTGGGTCGGGATTGTGTGGGTCGGGATTGTGTGGGACGGGATTGTGTGGGTCGGGATTGTGTGGGTCAGGATTGTGTGGGTCGGGATTGTGTGGGTCGGGATTGCGTGGGTCGGGATTGTGTGGGACGGGATTGCGTGGGTCGGGATTGCACGGGACGGGATTGTGTGGGTCGGGATTGCGTGGGTCGGGATTGTGTGGGTCGGGATTGCGCGGGACGGGATTGTGTGGGTCGGGATTGCGTGGGTCGGGATTGTGTGGGTCGGGATTGTGTGGGTCAGGATTGTGTGGGTCGGGATTGTGTGGGTCAGGATTGCGTGGGACGGGATTGTGTGGGTCGGGATTGCGTGGGTCGGGATTGTGTGGGTCGGGATTGTGTGGGTCGGGATTGTGTGGGTCGGGATTGCGTGGGTCGGGATTGTGTGGGTCGGGATTGCGTGGGTCGGGATTGTGTGGGTCGGGATTGTGTGGGTCGGGATTGTGTGGGTCGGGATTGCGTGGGTCGGGATTGCGTGGGTCGGGATTGTGTGGGTCGGGATTGCGTGGGTCGGGATTGTGTGGGTCGGGATTGTGTGGGTCGGGATTGCTTGGGTCAGGATTGTGTGGGTCGGGATTGTGTGGGACGGGATTGTGTGGGTCAGGATTGCGTGGGACGGGATTGTGTGGGTCGGGATTGCGTGGGTCGGGATTGTGTGGGTCGGGATTGTGTGGGTCGGGATTGTGTGGGTCGGGATTGCGTGGGACGGGATTGCGTGGGTCGGGATTGCGTGGGTCGGGATTGTGTGGGTCGGGATTGTGTGGGACGGGATTGTGTGGGTCGGGATTGTGTGGGTCGGGATTGTGTGGGTCGGGATTGTGTGGGACGGGATTGTGTGGGTCGGGATTGCGTGGGTCGGGATTGTGTGGGTCGGGATTGCGTGGGACGGGATTGTGTGGGTCGGGATTGCGTGGGACGGGATTGTGTGGGTCGGGATTGTGTGGGTCGGGATTGCGTGGGTCGGGATTGCACGGGACGGGATTGCGTGGGTCGGGATTGCGTGGGACGGGATTGCGTGGGTCGGGATTGTGTGGGTCGGGATTGCACGGGACGGGATTGCGTGGGTCGGGATTGCGTGGGACGGGATTGTGTGGGTCGGGATTGCGTGGGTCGGGATTGCACGGGACGGGATTGCGTGGGTCGGGATTGCGTGGGACGGGATTGTGTGGGACGGGATTGCGTGGGTCGGGATTGCGTGGGTCGGGATTGTGTGGGTCGGGATTGCGTGGGACGGGATTGTGTGGGTCGGGATTGCACGGGACGGGATTGCGTGGGTCGGGATTGTGTGGGTCGGGATTGCGTGGGACGGGATTGCGTGGGTCGGGATTGTGTGGGTCGGGATTGCGTGGGTCGGGATTGTGTGGGTCGGGATTGTGTGGGTCGGGATTGTGTGGGACGGGATTGCGTGGGTCGGGATTGTGTGGGATGGGATTGTGTGGGTCGGGATTGTGTGGGACGGGATTGTGTGGGTCGGGATTGTGTGGGACGGGATTGCGTGGGTCGGGATTGTGTGGGATGGGATTGTGTGGGTCGGGATTGTGTGGGTCGGGATTGTGTGGGACGGGATTGCGTGGGTCGGGATTGCGTGGGTCGGGATTGCACGGGACGGGATTGCGTGGGTCGGGATTGCGTGGGACGGGATTGCGTGGGTCGGGATTGCGTGGGTCGGGATTGTGTGGGACGGGATTGTGTGGGTCGGGATTGTGTGGGTCGGGATTGTGTGGGTCGGGATTGCACGGGACGGGATTGCGTGGGTCGGGATTGTGTGGGTCGGGATTGCACGGGACGGGATTGCGTGGGTCGGGATTGCGTGGGACGGGATTGCGTGGGTCGGGATTGTGTGGGTCGGGATTGCACGGGACGGGATTGCGTGGGTCGGGATTGCGTGGGACGGGATTGCGTGGGTCGGGATTGTGTGGGTCGGGATTGCACGGGACGGGATTGCGTGGGTCGGGATTGTGTGGGTCGGGATTGTGTGGGACGGGATTGTGTGGGTCGGGATTGTGTGGGTCGGGATTGTGTGGGTCGGGATTGTGTGGGACGGGATTGTGTGGGTCGGGATTGTGTGGGACGGGATTGTGTGGGTCGGGATTGTGTGGGTCGGGATTGTGTGGGTCGGGATTGCGTGGGTCGGGATTGTGTGGGTCGGGATTGCACGGGACGGGATTGCGTGGGTCGGGATTGCGTGGGACGGGATTGCGTGGGTCGGGATTGTGTGGGTCGGGATTGCGTGGGTCGGGATTGTGTGGGTCGGGATTGTGTGGGTCGGGATTGTGTGGGACGGGATTGCGTGGGTCAGGATTGTGTGGGACGGGATTGTGTGGGACGGGATTGTGTGGGTCGGGATTGTGTGGGACGGGATTGTGTGGGTCAGGATTGCGTGGGACGGGATTGTGTGGGTCGGGATTGCGTGGGTCGGGATTGTGTGGGTCGGGATTGTGTGGGTCGGGATTGTGTGGGTCGGGATTGCGTGGGACGGGATTGCGTGGGTCGGGATTGCGTGGGTCGGGATTGTGTGGGTCGGGATTGTGTGGGACGGGATTGTGTGGGTCGGGATTGTGTGGGTCGGGATTGTGTGGGTCGGGATTGTGTGGGTCGGGATTGTGTGGGACGGGATTGTGTGGGTCGGGATTGCGTGGGTCGGGATTGTGTGGGTCGGGATTGCGTGGGACGGGATTGTGTGGGTCGGGATTGCGTGGGACGGGATTGCGTGGGTCGGGATTGTGTGGGTCGGGATTGCACGGGACGGGATTGCGTGGGTCGGGATTGCGTGGGACGGGATTGTGTGGGTCGGGATTGCGTGGGTCGGGATTGCACGGGACGGGATTGCGTGGGTCGGGATTGTGTGGGTCGGGATTGTGTGGGTCGGGATTGCGTGGGTCGGGATTGTGTGGGTCGGGATTGTGTGGGTCGGGATTGCGTGGGACGGGATTGTGTGGGTCGGGATTGTGTGGGTCGGGATTGTGTGGGTCGGGATTGCGTGGGACGGGATTGTGTGGGTCGGGATTGCGTGGGACGGGATTGTGTGGGTCGGGATTGTGTGGGTCGGGATTGCGTGGGACGGGATTGTGTGGGTCAGGATTGCACGGGACGGGATTGCGTGGGTCGGGATTGTGTGGGTCGGGATTGTGTGGGTCGGGATTGCGTGGGACGGGATTGCGTGGGACGGGATTGCACGGGACGGGATTGCGTGGGTCGGGATTGTGTGGGTCGGGATTGCGTGGGACGGGATTGTGTGGGTCGGGATTGCACGGGACGGGATTGCGTGGGTCGGGATTGTGTGGGTCGGGATTGTGTGGGTCGGGATTGTGTGGGTCGGGATTGCGTGGGACGGGATTGTGTGGGTCGGGATTGCGTGGGTCGGGATTGCACGGGACGGGATTGCGTGGGTCGGGATTGTGTGGGTCGGGATTGTGTGGGTCGGGATTGTGTGGGTCGGGATTGTGTGGGACGGGATTGCGTGGGTCGGGATTGCGTGGGTCGGGATTGTGTGGGTCGGGATTGCGTGGGACGGGATTGTGTGGGTCGGGATTGCACGGGACGGGATTGCGTGGGTCGGGATTGTGTGGGTCGGGATTGCGTGGGTCGGGATTGTGTGGGTCGGGATTGTGTGGGTCGGGATTGCGTGGGACGGGATTGTGTGGGACGGGATTGTGTGGGTCGGGATTGCGTGGGACGGGATTGTGTGGGTCGGGATTGTGTGGGTCGGGATTGTGTGGGTCGGGATTGTGTGGGTCGGGATTGTGTGGGACGGGATTGCGTGGGTCGGGATTGCGTGGGTCGGGATTGTGTGGGTCGGGATTGCACGGGACGGGATTGCGTGGGTCGGGATTGCGTGGGTCGGGATTGCACGGGACGGGATTGCGTGGGTCGGGATTGTGTGGGTCGGGATTGTGTGGGTCGGGATTGTGTGGGTCGGGATTGTGTGGGTCGGGATTGTGTGGGACGGGATTGCGTGGGTCGGGATTGCGTGGGTCGGGATTGTGTGGGTCGGGATTGCGTGGGACGGGATTGTGTGGGTCGGGATTGCACGGGACGGGATTGCGTGGGTCGGGATTGTGTGGGTCGGGATTGCGTGGGTCGGGATTGTGTGGGTCGGGATTGTGTGGGTCGGGATTGTGTGGGTCGGGATTGTGTGGGTCGGGATTGCGTGGGTCGGGATTGTGTGGGTCGGGATTGTGTGGGACGGGATTGCGTGGGTCGGGATTGTGTGGGTCGGGATTGCGTGGGTCGGGATTGTGTGGGTCGGGATTGTGTGGGACGGGATTGCGTGGGTCGGGATTGTGTGGGATGGGATTGTGTGGGTCGGGATTGTGTGGGACGGGATTGTGTGGGTCGGGATTGTGTGGGACGGGATTGCGTGGGTCGGGATTGTGTGGGATGGGATTGTGTGGGTCGGGATTGTGTGGGTCGGGATTGTGTGGGACGGGATTGCGTGGGTCGGGATTGCGTGGGTCGGGATTGCACGGGACGGGATTGCGTGGGTCGGGATTGCGTGGGACGGGATTGTGTGGGACGGGATTGTGTGGGTCGGGATTGCGTGGGTCGGGATTGCGTGGGTCGGGATTGTGTGGGACGGGATTGTGTGGGTCGGGATTGTGTGGGTCGGGATTGTGTGGGTCGGGATTGCGTGGGTCGGGATTGTGTGGGTCGGGATTGCACGGGACGGGATTGCGTGGGTCGGGATTGCGTGGGACGGGATTGCGTGGGTCGGGATTGTGTGGGTCGGGATTGCACGGGACGGGATTGCGTGGGTCGGGATTGTGTGGGTCGGGATTGTGTGGGACGGGATTGTGTGGGTCGGGATTGTGTGGGTCGGGATTGTGTGGGTCGGGATTGTGTGGGTCGGGATTGTGTGGGTCGGGATTGTGTGGGTCGGGATTGTGTGGGTCGGGATTGCACGGGTCGGGATTGTGTGGGTCGGGATTGCGTGGGTCGGGATTGTGTGGGTCGGGATTGCACGGGACGGGATTGCGTGGGTCGGGATTGCGTGGGACGGGATTGCGTGGGTCGGGATTGTGTGGGTCGGGATTGCACGGGACGGGATTGCGTGGGTCGGGATTGTGTGGGTCGGGATTGCTTGGGTCGGGATTGTGTGGGTCGGGATTGTGTGGGTCGGGATTGTGTGGGACGGGATTGTGTGGGTCAGGATTGTGTGGGACGGGATTGTGTGGGTCAGGATTGTGTGGGTCGGGATTGTGTGGGTCGGGATTGTGTGGGTCGGGATTGTGTGGGTCGGGATTGCGTGGGTCGGGATTGTGTGGGTCGGGATTGCGTGGGTCGGGATTGTGTGGGACGGGATTGTGTGGGTCGGGATTGCGTGGGACGGGATTGTGTGGGACGGGATTGTGTGGGTCGGGATTGTGTGGGTCGGGATTGTGTGGGACGGGATTGTGTGGGTCGGGATTGCACGGGACGGGATTGCGTGGGACGGGATTGCGTGGGTCGGGATTGCGTGGGACGGGATTGTGTGGGTCGGGATTGCACGGGACGGGATTGCGTGGGTCGGGATTGCGTGGGTCGGGATTGCACGGGACGGGATTGCGTGGGTCGGGATTGCGTGGGTCGGGATTGCGTGGGACGGGATTGTGTGGGTCGGGATTGTGTGGGTCGGGATTGTGTGGGTCGGGATTGTGTGGGACGGGATTGTGTGGGACGGGATTGCGTTGGTCGGGATTGTGTGGGTCGGGATTGTGTGGGTCGGGATTGTGTGGGACGGGATTGTGTGGGTCGGGATTGTGTGGGTCGGGATTGTGTGGGTCAGGATTGTGTGGGACGGGATTGTGTGGGACGGGATTGTGTGGGACGGGATTGTGTGGGACGGGATTGTGTGGGTCGGGATTGTGTGGGACGGGATTGTGTGGGTCGGGATTGTGTGGGACGGGATTGTGTGGGTCGGGATTGTGTGGGACGGGATTGTGTGGGTCGGGATTGCGCGGACG
This sequence comes from Heptranchias perlo, assembly GCF_035084215.1. Taxonomy (NCBI): domain Eukaryota; kingdom Metazoa; phylum Chordata; class Chondrichthyes; order Hexanchiformes; family Hexanchidae; genus Heptranchias; species Heptranchias perlo. The sequence goes on from NC_090358.1 coordinate 2,688,009, forward strand.
GTATTGCTGCCCAGGCACCTGTACCCCAGCGAGAGTCAGCGCCTTCAGGAAGAGGAGGGAGGAAAACTATTAAAATGTATTTAATGCAAAAGATTTTCTTTCTTGTTTGTTTTTCAGAAATAAGTCTGTTCAAGGAATGGATGGTAACGGTAAATATTTCTTTTCCGTTTTTTTTTGCCAATTTCTTTCTGTCAGAAACATTTTGTCCTTCCCTCAGGATCACTGACCCCAGAGTTAATATCCGGGATCACTAATATATCGAAAGTCTTGTGCATAATGCACACTTCTTGTAAGCGTCACACTTACTTCCTGTAGCACTTTGACAGTCACCCCTTTCACCTCACACTGTTACTAACACCCCGATTTTAACCGGATTGTGGGAATGTTGCGCTCGAGCTCTGGGAGCGAGAGTGAAGCCAGTTTTAGCTCGTTTACATTCCACTGACTGACATCCCGACTAAAACGGCCGGGAGAAATCGTCGGGAAGCAGCTGTCCGGCCGGTAAAATCGTGCCGATCAGAGGTCCCCGGTATAAGGTAAGTGGATAGACAGAGGGGGAGGGGGGAAATCCCGGTCCGGGGAGGGATCCCGGAGCTGGGGAGGCCTAAGGTTACCCTATGGGGTCCACGGGGACCACTCTACACCTCCTGGCCCACAATGAAACTAAATAAAAAATTGGAACATCATTGGGCCTCTCCTGGCCATCGATCCGACTCCCGGTAGGATTGACCTGGGGGGGTGGGGATGGGGATGCTGTCACTGTTCCGCCCCCCACTCCCCCCAGTCCCCCCCACTCCGCTCAGGCCCTGAGTTAAATTCGCAGATCGGGCCCTGATGATACCATCGGAGCCTGACCTGCATATTTAAAGAGGACCCCACCAGCATGGGGCAGGAAAGAGTCGGCAAAGCCCCCCCTCCCCGACCTAATTAATTGCCCCCCCCTCCCCCAACTAGTTTCTGCCAGACGGGGGGAGTTAAAATTGAGGCCAATGTTACAAAACAGCAAATCCCCCAACTCACCAGCAGCAATGCTACAGGGAGATCTGCTGGTACTTCATTAAACTCTTGCATGTGGTGTACTCCCTATCAGTGTCATACATTAGCCGTCACACTTTAGCCGTCACACTTTAGCCGTCACACTTTAGCCGTCACACATTAGCCGTCACACATTAGCCGTCACACTTTAGCCGTCACACTTTAGCCGTCACACTTTAGCCGTCACACTTTAGCCGTCACACTTTAGCCGTCACACTTTAGCCGTCACACTTTAGCCGTCACACTTTAGCCGTCACACATTAGCCGTCACACATTAGACATCACACTTTATAGATTGCTGGTCATCTGTCTGTATTCTGGAGTTATACCAAGAGACGTCACATAACACTTGCGTGATACGGTTTTCACAGAACCAAAATTCCACCCACAAGTAGGCATTAGATCAAAAATTAAAGTTTTAATTACATCCACCACTTGCAAAGCAACTTGCTCATTGCACAGAAATGACACGCCACACCCTGCAATATCCCACGGCTACCCTACAGTCGCCAGTGAAACCCAGTGAGATCAGAAGGGAAAGTGATCCAGGGAAGATGGGGTTTAGGGTGACGAGCTTGCTGTTTCTCTCCCCTTCTACTTCCTCTACTCTTATGCCATGAGAGGGGACTTCCCCCCTAGACAGTATCAGTTGAGATCATGAACTCACTGGGGAACTGAAATTTGGCAAAGCGACTAAATTAATTTTGTGACTTCAAGTTCCTCTCCAAGACCTGACGACGTAATCAAGACTGACTTTGTTGTGAAGGAATGGTGCTCTTTGGAACAAAAGTTAAACCAAAGCCCTGTCTTCCTGTTCTGGTGTTCGGATAGATGTTAAATATCCCAAGGCACTATCTTGCTGTACACAAAATAACTGCCATATTTGCCTACAAAACCAGTCACTGAAGCATAAAGCAGTCCCTTGTATGTGAAGTATTTTGAGTTGTATCTCATGACTAGTGGAGCATGTGGAGTCAGGGGACAAGTAGCCGAATGGATAGCAAGCTGGCTACAAAACAGAACACAGAGAGTGGGGGTTAAAGGTAGTTACTCAAACTGGCAAAAGATGGGAAGTGGTGTTCCACAGGGATCGGTGCTGGGACCACTGGTGTTCACCATTTATATAAACGGTTTGGACTCGGGAATCGGAAATACAATTTCAAAATTTGTGGACAACACCAAAATGGGGGGTGTAGTTAATACTGAGGAGGACTGCGACAAAATACAGGAAGATATTAATAAACTTGCGGACTGGGTGTGTAATTGGCAAATGAATTTCAGTCTAGATAAGTGTGAGGTGGTACATTTTGATAGGAAGAATAAGGAGGCCCCATACTGCTTGGAAAATAAGAGTAAACAGGTTAGAAGAGCAGAGGGGTACAGATACACAAATCATTAAAAGGAACAACGCAGGTTAATAAGGCCATTAAAAAAAGCAAACAAAGCACTGGGGTTCATTTCTCGAGGGATAGAATTCAAAAGTAGGGAAGTTATGTTAAACTTGTATAGAACCTTGGTTAGACCACACTTGGAGCACTGAGCACAGTTTTGTTCTCCACATTCTAAAAAGGATATAGAGGCACTGGAGAAGGTGCAAAAAAGATTGACTAGGATGATACCAGAACTGAGAGGTTACACCCAGCAGGAAAGATTGAAACGGTTGGAGCTCTTTTCTCTAAAGAAGAGAAGACTGAGGGGTGATCTGATAGAGGACTTTAAGATTATGAAAGGGTTCGATAGGGTAGATGTAGAGAAGATGTTTCCTCTTGTAGGGGGAGAGACCAGAACTAAGGGCCATAAATATAAGACAGTCACTAATAAACCCAATAAGGAATTCAGGAGAAACTTCTTTACCCAGAGAGTGGTTAGAATGTGGAACTCACTACCACAAGGAGTGGTTGAGGTGAATAGCAGAGATGCATTTAAGGGGAAGCTGGATAAACACATGAGGGTGAAAGGAATAGAAGGATATGCTGATAGGGTGAGATGAAGAGGGGTGGGAGGAGGCTCGTGTGGAGCATAAACACCGGCATGGACCTGTTGGGCCGAATGGCCTGTTTCTGTGCTGTACATTCTATGTAATTCTATGTAATGTATCTCAGAGGTGGTAAGTAAATGCAGCTATTTCTTTCTACTATAAATACTGCTTCCACTGACACCATTGACCATGTTCCTCCAATCTCTCTCCTCTTCAGTCTACTTCTATCCTGATTCTGCTCTTCCCTGCCTTAATGTCGACACCTCGAGACCTGAACGATATCGAGACCGGCCAAATTTTCCTCCAGCTGAACGTCAGCAACACTGAAGGCCACCTTTCGGCCCCTGTCAGCACCTCTGAACCTCTGGCCTTGACTCCATCAGCTTCCCCGGCTGCTGCCCCGTGCTTTGTCAGAGACCTTGGTGCCCGACTCAAACCCGAACTCCCCCACTTCCCCTCTGTATCAAAACCATTTTCTTCTATCCCCACCACATTGCCCATCTCTGCCCTTCTGTTCCTGAAACTCCCGGGTCCAGATCTTAACCATCTCAAGGCTTGACTTCTCCCAGATTCCCCATCAACCCTCACAGGATTCAGTTCATCCAAAATGCCAAGAACAAATCCTCACCTGCGCTAAGTCCCAGGTTACCTGCATCACCTGAGACGTCTTCCTGCACACGGGGTGCACCAAATAAATGCGAGTTATCCCTGTTGTTTACTCTGAGCTCCATTGGCTCCTGTGTTGATTTCAAAACTCTCCACGCCCTCATCCTAACCTACCTGAGCATTCCAACATCACTAAATCAGATTATCTGATCATTATCACATTGCTGTTTGTGGGATCTTGCTGTGCACAAATTGGCTGCCGCGTTTCCTACAATTACAACAGTGACTACACTTTCAAAAGTACTTCATTGGCTGTGAAGAGCTTTGGGACGTCCTGAGGCCCCGATAGGTGCTATAGAAAGACAAGCTCTTTCTTTCTGTCTTTTTATTCTCCTCCTGCCTTATGTCCTTCCCACACAAACTCTCCACTCCCCTAACACTGGAGTTCTCCTCACTCCCTCACTCCCTCTGTTCCACCATCAGTGGCCACTCATTCTGCCGCTGAGCTTCTGCCCTCTGGAGTTTTCTACCCAGCTCCGTCTGCCTGGCCACCTTTACCTGCTTTCATAAACCTCCTATAAACACTCCTCTTTATTTATGCCTTCAGTTCTCCATTCTCGGCAATCCATCCCCCTCATCTTTCCCCATACTCAGTATCTATGCTATTTTGTGCGATGTATAGTTGTATTTTATGTATATTATGTGTGAAGGTGTCCAGCTCTATCTGTATTACAAGAGAAATTGTTTCCACTGGTGGGAGGGTCGGTAACCAGAGGACACAGATTTAAGGTAATTGGCAAAAAGAAGCAGAGGGGAGATGAGTAAAATAATGGGACTCAAGGCGGATAAATCCCCTGGACCTGATGGCTTACATCCTAGGGTCTTGAGGGAAGTGGCAGTAGGGACTGTGGATGCTTTGGTAATAATTTTCCAAAATTCTCTGGACTCAGCAAAGGTCCCGGCAGATTGGAAAACTGCTAATGTAACACCCTTATTTAAAAAGGGTAGTAGGCAGAAGGCTGGAAATTATAGACCAGTTAGCCTAACATCTGTGGTGGGTAAAATTTTGGAGTCTATTATTAAGGAGACAGTAGCGGAACATTTGGATAAACATAATTTAATAGGACAAAGTCAGCATGGCTTTACGAAGGGGAAGTCATGTCTGACAAATTTGCTTGAGTTCTTTGAGGATATAACGTACAGGGTGGATAAAGGGGAACCAGTGGACGTAGTGTATTTAGACTTCCAGAAGGCATTCGACAAGGTGCCACATAAAAGATTATTGCTCAAGATAAAGAATCACTGGATTGGGGGTAATATTCTGGCATGGGTGGAGGATTGGTTATCTAACAGGAAGCAGAGAGTTGGGATAAATGGTTCATTCTCGGTCTGGCAACCTGTAGCCAGTGGTGTTCTGCAGGGGTCGGTGCTGGGTCCCCAACTCTTTACAATCTATATTAACGATTTGGAGGAGGGGACCGAGTGTAACATATCAAAGTTTGCAGATGATACAAAGATGGGAGGGAAAGTAGAGAGTGAGGAGGACATAAAAACCTACAATGGGATATAGACAGGCTGGGTGAGTGGGCGGAGATTTGGCAGATGCAATACAATATTGGAAAATGTGAGGTTATGCACTTTGGCAGGAAAAATCAGACAGCAAGTTATTATCTCAATGGCGAGAAACTGGAAAGTACTGCAGTACAAAGGGATCTGGGGGTCCTAGTGCAAGAAAATCAAAAAGTTAGTGTGCAGGTGCAGCAGGTGATCAAGAAGGCCAACAGAATGTTGGCTTTTATTGCTAGGGGGATAGAATATAAAAACAGGGAGGTATTGCTGCAGTTATATAAGGTATTGGTGAGACCGCACCTGGAATACTGCATACAGTTTTGGTGTCCATACTTAAGAAAAGACATACTTGCTCTCGAGGCAGTACAAAGAAGGTTCACTCGGTTAATCCCGGGGATGAGGGGGTGGACATATGAGGAGAGGTTGAGTGGATTGGGACTCTACTCATTGGAGTTCAGAAGATTGAGAGGCGATCTTATTGAAACATATAAGATTGTGAAGGGGCTTGATCGGGTGGATGTGGTAAGGATGTTCCCAAGGATGGGTGAAACTAGAACTAGGGGGCATAATCTTAGAATAAGGGGCTGCTCTTTCAAAACTGAGATGAGGAGAAACTTCTTCACTCAGAGGGTGGTAGGTCTGTGGAATTTGCTGCCCCTGGAAGCTGTGGAAGCTACATCATTAAATAAATTTAAAACAGAAATAGACAGTTTCTTAGAAGTAAAGGGAATTCGGGGTTACGGGGAGCGGGCAGGAAATTGGACATGAATTTAGATTTGAGGTTAGGATCAGATCAGCCATGATCTTATTGAATGGCGGAGCAGGCTCGAGGGGCCGATTGGCCTACTCCTGCTCCTATTTCTTATGTTCTTATGAGGAGAATTTTTTTTACGCAGCGAGTTGTTCTGATCTGGAATGCGCTGCCTGAAAGGGCGGTGGAAGCAGATTCAATGATAACTTTCAAAAGGGAATTGGATAAATACTTGAAAAGGAAAAATTTTCAGAGCTATGGGGAAAGAGCAGGGGGGGAGTGGGTCTAATCGGATAGCTCTTTCAAAAAGCCAGCACAGGCACGATGGGCTGAATGGCCTCCTTCTGTGTTGTAAGATTTTACGATACTAAGTGATATTTTACTTGTTTCCATGCCGTGTGAGCAGCACAACAAAGACTATAGCTCGGAAGAGTACGATCACAGACTACGGACCTTCATCCAGAATAAGAGAGAGATTGATGCTCACAACACCGGGAGACACTATTTTCACAGTAAGTTCGATCAAATATTTTTACAGCTGGCTTTTTGGCCCCTCCTCCCTCAGATGTCCCAGGAGCTGTGTGTTGATCAATGAAGCTTTGTTCCACAATCGCCCTGCGTAGGGGGCTGTTCTAAAGAAATGTTTTACGAATATAAGCAAGACCACTGAATTAAGGTAGTCATGGAAAAATGAATGGAATCACGGAATTTAATCCCTGGATTCCCCAGTAATAAGAACAGAATTTGATTTATTCAGTCACCAGAACCCAGTAACCTTGAACATAAGTAAAGCCACTCACTCTCCCACCATGTCATCCGATTGTATTTTCAGTAACTCCAATGATTTTGCCTCTATTACCTAACTTGGCAAATTCTTCCAAAAAGTTTTTTAGTTGAGAATATTTTCCTGTTTCCACATAGTAACACATTCATTGTACATTATATAGTAACACAGTCAGTGCACATTATATACTGTAGTAACATAGTGTACATTATATAATGACATTATATATTATTTTTGTAACTGTGTACTTTATGCAATAGTCAATGCACATCAATGCCGGTATACATTGTATGATAACACTATGTATACGTTATATAATAACACTATGTATATGCTATATAATAACACTATGTATACGTTATATAATAACACTTGGCGTACATTATAACTAACACTCAGTATATGTTATAGATTTTTAGTTGTTAGTTTTTTGGTAATATTAACGTTTGTTATTCCTCCCACTAATTCCCCAAAGGGAACCAATGAGGTAACTCATTTCCCGAGGTCCTTTGGGTCAGGTTCTGTGACCCTGCTGCCCAGAACCATCCAAAGTTCATGTAGAATGTTTGACCTGTCACTCTCCTGACCCAATCAGGTCAAGCTTTGGTAAAATAGCATCTGATTTGCTGCAAAGTGGCTTGAAAGTTTAATTTGCCAGCCAATCAGACACAAATCGTTTTTATGTCAGTCATTCTTGTTCCAAAAGAGAAGGATTTGTTGGAGGAGGCAGAAAATAACAGAAAAATGTAGTTTAAAAAAAAGGATAGGACACTTCGAAAATAAATGATCAAGTATAGAAGATTAAGGGGTGATCTAATTGGGTTGTTTAAGATGATTAAAGGATTTGATAGGGTAGATAGAGAGAAACTATTTCCTCTGGTGGGGGGAGTCCAGAACAAGGGGGCATAACCTTAAAATTAGAGCCAGGCCGTTCAGGGGTGATGTCAGGAAGCACTTCTTCACACAAAGGGGAGTGGAAATCTGGAACTCTCTCCACCAAAAAGCTGTCGAGGCTGGGGGTCAATTGGAAATTTCAAAACTGAGATTGATCGATTTTTGTTAGGCGAGGGTATTAATGGTTACAGAACAATGGCGGGTAGATGGAGTTAAGATACAGATCAGCCATGATCTAATTGAATGGCGGAACAGGCTCAAGGGGCTGAATGGCCTCCTCCTGTTCCTATGTTCCTAAATAGCCTGGAGAATATCAAGGTTAAATAAAAAAGAAAGAGAAAAAGGGGGAAGGAGAAGGTTGAGATAGAGAGATAAAGAGAGCAGAAGTAAGGGTTTCTAATTATTTTTATTTAGGGTTTTTAAAACATCATGGATTGAAGTTACTTTGTGTAACATTATTCCCATTCAATTTATGCTTTCACTAGAATACAGACGAAGGAATTTCACAGACTTGGTAACAGGCGCATCACTAATGTCGTACAGAGTAATTTAAAACCCTACGTTTTGTTAAAATTACAGTCATAAAGTAATACTCTCACTGTAACATTAGGTGATCCTTGAGACTCACACCATGTGAGTTGTAATATCGTAAAATAAAAAAGGGACACACAATCCCCCAGAGATACAGGCACCGCAAGGATCTAATGTATCACCTTTTTAAATTCTATTCTTACAGTGGGACTCAACCAGTTTTCTGATATGACCTTCAGTGAATTTAAGACGCTGTACCTGCTGAGGGAACCACAGGTAACACCTGCCTTCTTGTTGACCAGTTGTTATCTCACTGCACTTTGTGCCATCTTTCTGCTGCTGGGCTCTGTGGCCCTCCCCTGTGCTTTTCCTAATACATGGAAACCAAAAGTGAAAGGTCAAGGCCGACAGTACAGGGAACGAAAATAAGACTGAGGAAGGCAGAGGGGGAGGGGCAGTCTGACAAACACCACAGGAAACTGAAACCTCCAATGGGACTTGGCGGAGTATATTACCCTGTTATGTACCCATTTCCTGGTTTCTTGTGTGTCCTATACCCTCTGTCTGAGTTCTAAGTTCTTCTTTTGAAGAGTCAGCCATGGCTCAGTGGCAGCACTCTCGCCTCTGCTTCAAGCCCCACTCCAGAGACTTGAGCACAAAATCTAGGCTGACACTCCCAGTCCAGTACTGAGGGAGTGCTGCACTGTCGGAGGTGCCGTCTTTCGGATGAGACGTTAAACTGAGGCCCCGTCTGCCCTCTCAGGCGGATGTAAAAGATTCCATGGCATTATTGGAACAAGAGCAGGGGAGTTCTCCCTGGTGTCCTGGGCCAATATTTATCCCTCAATCAACATCACTAAAACAGGTTATCTGATCATTATCACATTGCTGTTTGTGGGATCTTGCTGTGCACGAATTGGCTACTGCGTTTCCTATATTACAACAATGACTACACTTTTTTTTTAAAAAAGTACTTCCTTTGCTGTGAAGCGTTTTGGGACGTCCTGAGGTTGTGAAAGGCGCTATATAAATGCAAGTTCTTTCTTTCTTTCCTTGCCCTGTGCCTGAGTTCCACAATGTTCTGTGCCTTATTCCTGCCCGCTCTGCTCATTTGTGCCCTATGCCATGGTATTCTGTACTCTTTACTTGAGTTCTATACCGCTCTTGGTTCTTTTCTGTTGCCTAGTTACCACGGTATCTTGTGTTGTTCCAACAATAACTAACTAGTCTGATTAAACAAAACCATGAAGCTTGGCGATTGTCTATTTAATATCAGCCCAAGGTATTGTTACTGAGTCAAACTTTAGACTCTGGCTCATGGTCACAGGCAGCAAGCTCTTTAAAACTAAGAGGATTATCTCGAGCATTTAGGAGTTGATGGGGCAACACAGTGCTGACCATCAGATCCCATCATGTGAATCGTTCAATAAGATGGCCAGTGCTTTTCTCTAAAGAAAGTAAATTAACCATTTACTTGCTTATTATAAAGCGCACTCCCCACAGCACCGAGGTACTTATTGAACTGTGCTTAATTTTTAAAAAATTCCTTTTGCAGAATATTATACAAATAACTTTTCTATTTTGTTTAAAATATCTATAGAAAAATAGTTGGGCAGGAGAGCGTTATCTGTGTTGCACCAAGATACAAGGTCACTCAGTTCAGTGCTTCTAAGACATCAATGAGCCAGAAGAGACCTGAGCACATAATCCGGGCCGACACTCCCAGTGCAGTACTGAGGGAGTGCCGCACTGTCGGAGGTGCCGTCTTTCAGATGGGACGATAAACCGAGGCCACGTCTGCCCTCTCAGTTGGATGTAAAAGATCCCATGGCCACTATTCGAAGAAGAGCAGGGGAGTTCTCCCCGGTGTCCTGGCCAAATATTTACCCCTCAACCAACATCACTAAAACAGATTATCTGGTCATTATCATATTGCTGTTTTTGGGATCTCGCTGTGCGCAAATTGGCTGCTGCATTTTCTACATTCCAACAGTGACTACACTTCAAAAAGTACTTCACTGCCCGTAAAGCACTTTTGGACATCCTGAGTTTGTGAAAGGCACTATATAAATGCAAATTATTTTCTTTCAAATGTGAAATGTGGAGTACAGCTTTAAGATCATTTAATTTTAAAAATAATATTCGAAGGAACGGACTCAGAATGCTCTCCTCCCATCACTGGGTTGTGAAATTGACTCCGACCCTGAGCAATGGGGTGAGACTCTCCGGTGTTTGCTCGCGGTGATTGAGATACATCTGGCTAACTCCACACCACAGAGAACTACTCAGGAACAGGATGAAGTGAAACCAAGTGGAAATTATTCCATTTATCCCAGAGGATAAAGTCACAATGGGTTCGAGGTTTTGCTTGTGGGATCCATGTAACAGTTAGAGAAATTCTTTGCCTTTTGTGAGACTTTGCCCATGGCTAATTTTAAAAGCAGAAAAGTGTCACACTCGGGCAGCAGGTTACGATTTTCTGAGCACTTACCAGATAATACAGGGAACACAGAGCCCGTATCCTGCAAACTCTTGCTGTGCAAAGTGCCAACAATTCAGCAGAAAGTCAGTTTGACTGTGACTACTTAGGTGAATTAAATTTAGAATCATAGAATGATACAGCACAGAAGGAGGCCATTCGGCCCATCGTGCCTGTGCCGGCTCTGTGAAAGAGCTGTGCAATTAGTCCCACTCCCCCTGTTCTTTCCTCATAGCCCTGCAATTTTTTCCTTTTCATGTATTTATCCAATTCCCTTTTGAAAGTTATTATTGAATCTGCTTCCACCGCCCTTTCAGGCAGCGCATTCCAGATCATAACAACTTGCCATGTAAAAAAAAATTCTCCTCATCTCACCCCTGGCTTTGTTGCCAATTATCTTAAATCTGTGACCTCTGGTTACTGACCCTCCTGCCACTGGAAACAGTTTCTCCTTATTTACTCCTCATAATTTTGAACACCTCGATTAAATCTCCCCTTAACCTTCTCTGCTGTAAGGCGAACAATCTCAGCTTCTCCAGTCTCTCCACATAATTGAAACCCCTCATCTCTGGTATCATCCTGGTAAACCTCCTCTGCATCCTCTCCAAGGCCTTGACATCCTTTCTAAAGTGTGGTGCCCAGAATTGAATACAATTCTCCAGCTGAAGCCTAACCAGAGATTTATAAAGGCTTAGCATAACTTCCTTGCTTTTGTACTCTATGCCACTGTTTATAAAACCCAAGCTCCCGTATGCTTTTTTCAACAGCCTTATTAACTTGTCCTGCCACCTTTAAAGATTTGTGTATGTGCACCCCAGGTCTCTCTGTTCCTGCCCTCTTTAATTTAAAGCATTAAATCCTGTGAATGGAATCTACATATGGTGGGAGCTTAGCATGTTTTTTTTGGCAGTGAGAGAAGGAAGTAAACATAAGGGAAATTTGGCAGCCTCATTTGCAGAACAAGTGAAACCTGTTTACATTTGAAACTTTAGCCCAGAACATTTCTTAAATATTGGTGACTGAGTCCTGCAGTGCCGCTGTCTGACTATTGATGGCGATGCTGAGCTTCTCAGGGACGTTACTCCACGAGAGGGCAGCATTAATTTACTTTATAAAACAATCTATTCGATTTAAGAACATGAGGAAGAGGAGGAGACCATTCAGCCCCTCGAGCCTGCCCCGCCATTCTATCAGATCATGGCTCATCTGTACCTCAGCTCCATTTGCCCATCTTTGCTCCATATCCCTCGATACCCTCACCCAATAAAAATCTCTTGACCTCAGTCTTGAAAACTCCAATCGACCCCCAGCATCCACAGCCTTTTGGGGGAGAGAGTTCCAGATTTCCACTCCCCTTTGCGTGAAAAAGTGCTTCTTGATTTCACTCCTAAACGGCCTGGCTCTAATTTTAAGATTATGCCCCCTTGTTCTGGATTCTCCCACTAGAGGAAATAGTTTCTCTCTATCTACCCTATCAAATCCCTTGATCATTTTAAATACCTTGATTAGATCATTCCCTCCACCTTCTAAACTCAAGGGGGATACAAGCCAAGTTTATGCAACCTGTCCTCACCATTTAACCCTAATTTAAGCCACCAGTATCATTCTGGTGATTCTGCGCTGCTCCTCCTCCAAGGCCACTCCCTCCCTGATGTTCTGCCGATAATAATGTGCTTTGAGGCTCCTGCTTTGTGATAATTAGTGTCAATTATGGGCAGTGCCGTGACAACATCCCCTCCACGGTGCTGACGGCCAGCACCACCAGGGTGAGCTGACCCTGTAACCCAGCTCTTCCAATTCGCATCTTCTCAGCCATGTGGCAGATTGGGCCAGGTACATCCTATCCACAAAAAAAAGGAGAAATCTAACCTGACCAATTTTTAAAAATTCATTCTTGGGATGTGTGCGCCACTGGCGAGGCCGGCATTTATTGCCCATCCCTAGTTGCCCCTTGAGAAGGTGGTGGTGAGCCGCCTTCTTCAACCGCTGCAGTCCGTGTGGTGAAGGTTCTCCCACAGTGCTGTTAGGTCAGGAGTTCCAGGATTTTGACCCAGTGATGATGAAGGAACGGCGATGTATTTTCACATCTGGATGGTGTGTGACTTGGAGGGGAACGTGCAGGTGATGGTGTTCCCCTGCGCCTGCTGCCCTCGTCCTTCTAGTTGGTGGAGGTTACGACTCTATCAGCCTCCACCCACTCATCAGCCATGTGATGAAGGGAGGTCGATGAGGAGAGGACTGGAGGAATGTACCTTCTTCACTGGTCATGGTGCCAAAAATCACATCCATCAGCACGATCCAGGGCTTCAAACTCTCATTAAATAACATCCCTTCAAACTAGAACATGGGAATTGATAGACGGAAAAAGACCGAGGTCCATCTGGTTCACCTTCTACCATCTTGTTATTTGCATAATACAACAATAATGGAGTTGTTGACTAATCAATATCAATGAGTCTACAACAGACCCAGACATGAGGCGAGGAAAACCCCCAGTGGGGGAGAGCTTTGGGAACCAGAGGTCCAAAGTCACCTGTTCTTCCCGAGCCTGTTACACTCACCACACGTCACGTCTCAAATTACTGATATACCAAATCCCAACTGCTTAGGAACACAAAGGTAACTAGACAACTTACAGCCAGGTCCCAGTCAGAGGCAGAATACCAAGCCTTAGTCCACAGTAGTTCTTGGTTTAAAAGTTAATTTTTAATTCTCTATCCTTCCCCAACAGAACTGCTCTGCCACACAAGGAAACCATTACGTGAGTTCGGGGCCGTACCCCGATTTTGTAGACTGGAGAAAGAAAGGAAATTACATCACGCCCGTCAAGAATCAGGTAAAGCCGACTGATTCTTCCTCATTGCATCGAGCACGGAAAGAATAACAATCTCGCCAAAAGCAAAAAAACTCAGCGGGTCAGGCAGCATCTGTGGAGAGAGAAACGCAGGGTTAATGTTTCAGGTCAAAGCCCTTTCATCAGAACTGGAAAATGTTAGAGACGAACAGCTTTTAAGAAAGTACAGAGCCAGGGAAAAGGGCAGAATATTTATTGATACCATTGTGTCAGCCAATGAGTTGGAGGCAGGGCGGGACTTACAGCAGGACTGACAGCAAACAATCTATTTTACAGCAGACAGAGTCTATTTTACTCAGCGAACAGATTCTGTTTAAAAAGCGCACTACAGCAGACAGTCTACAGGGTCTAATCAAACAGAATCTCTGAGAATTACAGCAAACAGAACTCATGACCAAAACTACAGCAACTTCTCCCGACAAAAGCAGGATTATTTCTCCAGCAAAATGCAATGTGTGGAGGATAGTTACATAATACAAATTACGTGCCTATAATCAATCCCAGTCACTTACAGCAGTGTGGTCTCCAGGCGTGATTGATGGGAGAATTACCCAATCATCTCCATTCTGGCCGGGACTTGTGGTGTCACTGTATGCAGCTGGAAAAGGGGGCCAGGGAAAGAACAAAAGGGAGAGGTCTGCGATAGGGTGGAGGGTAGGAGTAATTCAACGACAAGAGGGATGATGGTGCAAGGCAAAAGGAGGTGATAATGACTCAATAACAATCTATACTGAGCCAGAAAGAGCAGGAGGCCCCAGGTCTGGTTCTCAGTCTGTGTTCTTCAGTGAACAGCCTTTCAGGGCCACTACGGTCGGTCTACGAAACTCTGGGCTCGGAAGAGAAAAAGCAGCTGTTCCCGATCACAGCCCAGTGGCTCCCACTGAAACGTGCGGACATCGGGTGAGAGCTGGATCAGGCCGGCTGCGATGCTCGATACAGTGGAATAGCTCGGCAACCCATCGCTGCCAGGGCCAATAATACAAAAGGAAAATCGAGCAAAGTATGGATGATATAGAGGGGAAGGAACAAAAAAATACAATGGTTAAGAGGCCATATGAAGGGAGACGGAGACGGTAACACACTGGACAGTAGTTGTGCTGATTACAGAGAAACAAAGGAAATCTTATCACATAGAATTTAGAGCACAGAAACAGGCCATTCGGCCCAACTGGTCCATGCCGGTGTTTAGCATATTCAAGGGGCCGAATGCCTGTGTTAGGTCTCCGGTCCCAGGTTCAGCAGAAACTGGGCGGTGTTTGCACGGCACGTGTTCTGCTCAGTTTACCCGGGTCTGATGCGCCTTTAACGTAGTAAAACGTCCCAAGGCGCTTCACAGGAGCATAAATCAGACAAAACTTGACACCGAGCCACATCAGGAGATATTAGGACAGGTGAACAAAAGCTTGGTCAAAGAGGTAGGTTTTAAGGAGCAACGTAAAGTAGGAGAGAGAGAGAGAGAGAGGTGGAAAGGTTTAGGGAGGGAATTCCAGAGCTTAGGACGTAGACAGCTGAAGGCATGGCCGCCAATGGTGGAGCGATTAAAATCGGAGATGCTCAAGAGGCCAATGTAAATAGACCCAGCTCCTTAAGGCTATCTGAGTAACGAAGGTTCTTTAAGCTAGGAATCATACACGATCCAGACACACCGCCCACTGAGCTCCTGTTTCCGGCCTCTGAGTTATTTCTGGATTCTGTTCTTCGCAGGGCGGGTGTGGAAGTTGCTGGACCTTTTCGACCACTGGGTGCTTGGAATCAGTCATCGCAATAAACTCAGGCAAACTACTTTCACTGGTGAGTGTTGAGCAAAAGTTTGGTAAACGTTGCAATCGTAGCTGTATTACGTATCTGTCCTAATACTGTAGGAGATTTTGATATTTTAAATCTTTTCATAGGCGGAGCAGCAGCTTGTTGACTGTGCTCAGAATTTTAAAAACCACGGATGCTCTGGGTGAGTGAATCAATGGCACCCACTCAGTTTCCAAATAGTCCACCATTTCTGAGCATGGGAGGAGGAGGTGACCATATCGGGGGTTATTTCCCCAAAATATAATGACACTCAGTTATTTTAACCTTACCCTCTTCATCGCTAGATCCCACCCAGCAAGTGAGTCTTTTGCGATTGGGGAGTCCATCTCCATACCATGGGGAGGGGGGTCCATCTCCATACCATGGGGAGGGGGGTCCATCTCCATACCATGGGGAGTCCATCTCCATACCATGGGGAGGGGGGTCCGTCTCCACACCATGGGGGGGTCCGTCTCCATACAATGGGAAATCCATCTCCATACAATGGGGGGCCCATCTCCACACCATGGGGGAGTCCATCTCCATACCATGGGGGGGGGTCCGTCTCCACACCATGGGGGGGTCCGTCTCCATACAATGGGGAATCCATCTCCAGACAATGGGGGGTCCATCTCCATACAATGGGGGGGGTCCGTCTCCACACCATGGGGGGGTCCGTCTCCATACAATGGGGAATCCATCTCCATACCATGGGGAGTCCATTTCCATAGAATATGGGGTCCATCTCCATACAATGTGGGGTCCATCTCCATAGAATGGGGGGGTCCATCTCCATTCAATGGGGAGACCATTTCCATACCATGGGGGGTCCATCTCCATACAATGGGGAGTCCATTTCCATACGATGGGGAGTCCACCTCCATACGATGGGGAGTCCATTTCCATACCATGGGGGGGGGTCGATCTCCATACCATGGGGAGTCCATCTCCATAGAATGGGGGGGGGTCCATCTCCATGCAATGCGGGGGGGGGGGTCCATCTCCATACCATGGGAGGTCCATCTCCATACAATGGGGAGCCCATCTCTGTATCATGGGGAGTCCATCTTCACACGGTGGGGAGTCCATCTCCAGACAATGGGGGTGTCCATCTCCATACGATGGGGGGTCCATCTCCACACCATGGGGAGACCATACATATTAATACATTTTGTGTTATGTGCTCTTAACCTTATAACATAGTAACTCACCCTGTGTAACACTCCTGTATATATTTCCTGCTTTACACCATCTGCTTTTAATATTTTTTAGGGGACTTCCAAGTCAAGCCTTTGAATATATTAAGTACAACCACGGCCTGGAGACAGAGGAAGATTACCCTTATGAAGGAAAGGTCTGACTTTACAATTTTTAACTGTCCAATAAAAGTAGAGCGCCTCGCTTAACTGCTTTTATCAAGAAGCTTTTTGCAAGTAACCCAAACCAATAAGATGGTGCAGAAATTTTACAAAATGGCAGACTGACGGGTGGACACAATGATCTGGACTCTGCCCTGTTGGAAGGAATTCCTACTTGTCTGCAAATTAGTGAGAGGATGGGAATTAATGCAAATAAAAGTCAAAAGAGTGAAAATGAGCAGTTTACACAAATAATTGTTATGAGATTAACCCTGCTGGCCCAGCGGGTAAATGTACTTCTGTGACATCAGTGGACAAACCCACCAGTGTAACTCTTCCCTTCCGGTCACATGACAAAATTGCCGTTATTATTTTCCAGTAAACTCGGCTAAACTTGACAGCTGTAAGGACAACACCAACACAAGGTACAAACCTGAATTTTTTTTTTATTATTTCATGGGATGTGGGCGTCGCTGGCGAGGTCAGCATTTTATTGCCCATCCCTAATTGCCCTCGAGAAGGTGGTGGTGAGCCGCCTTCTTGAACCGCTGCAGTCCGTGTGGTGAAGGTTCTCCCACAGTGCTGTTAGGAAGGGAGTTCCAGGATTTTGACCCAGCGACGATGAAGGAATGGCCAATATATTTCCAAGTCAGGATGGTGTGTGACTTGGAGGGGAACGTGCAGGTGGTGTTGTTCCCATGTACCTGCTGCTCTTGTCCTTCTAGGCGGTAGAGGTCACGGGTTTGGGAGGTGCTGTCGAAGAAGCCTTGGCGAGTTGCTGCAGTGCATCCTGTGGATCAATTGAGAAAATTCAGCTATGGAAACACAGGAGGACTGGAGTCAGTCACTTGAAGGAGAACGGGGCTATAATTCAAATCAAGATCCCACGTTTCACCCAAACTTGTGCTCATTTGGTTGATCTGAGCCAGAGCAATAGATGGGACCTACAGTTGGCTTCAGTGTCCCTGGGCTAGATGGAGGCAGAAGTTACCACGGGTTACCAAGTGTGGGTCAAGAGCGGGGGCATGATTTGGGCGCAACTGGGATGCCCTCTGACAACATTCATTGCCTGAGCTCGCAGATGAAGAGGGTCAAACTGGCAAGATATCCGTGGGCTGGCAGTGCTCATGGAGCTACATGCCAGCATAAGTGAGCACTCTGAGGGGGTGAGAGTGGGGGAAGCGCCAATAGAACCGAATTGATCCCAGAGGCCATAAAATACTCAGTTAACAAATGGAGTCCATTCTACTTTGAAAGCATTGAGACCAAGACTCTAATTTTTAAATGTGGATGCCTCAGCCAGTCTGTAAACAATATAAAGGCAGACAGATAGATCAGACGATGTCACCCAATCACCTCAATGACTCATGTTCAGACCAAGGTTGGACGGACGGGATGAAAACTCTGCCTTCGTCTACCAAGCCCCGATTTTAACCTAATCTGCCCGACGGGAACAGTGTGAGACCGGGTCAGACACCAGTTTTACATCCCGCACGATTCTGCTCTCCATTGAAGTGAAGGGAGCGAAAAATCGGGCGGGATGTGAAACGAGCATCGGGCCCACGCCCGCTCCATTCCCATTGGTTTAAAATCGAGGCTCAAATGCGAGTGTCCTATGGGAAATCTGACTGCCTCAATATAGTTCCCACCGGGCACCATCCACAACACAAGGCAACCCGCGATTCTGACTAATCAGCATTAATTTGATCGTCTAAATTGGAGAACATGAGGGTGACTGGTGTGGAAAATGAGAATTACATAGAATTTACAGCACAGAAACAGGCCATTCGGCCCAACTGGTCTAGGCCGGTGTTTATGCTCCACACAAGCCTCCTCCCACCCCTCTTCATCTAACACTATCTGCATATCTTTCTATTCCTTTCTCCTCATGCACTTATCTAGTTTCACCTTAAATGTGGTAGCGAGTTCCATATTTTATTAGAATTGACACGAGTGTAAATGGGGATAGTGCATTGGATTATTCTGTAACCGAATTGGGAACGTCTAATCACAAAATAATTATGGATAAGGAGCTCCATTCGGCCCATCTTAATTCATCCACAAAAAAGCTCGTATGGAAATCCACCCATTGCAACATCTAAATGCTTCAGAAACGAATTCTCTGACAGAATTACTGCAAGTGTGTTCCCTACGTTAATCAGTCTTAGTGTGAAGAAGAACTTCCTAAATATTAATCTTTACTAATTTGAACCCGTGGGGCTAATTTTGACATTGAGCGATTGTATAAAACGTGCAAGAGCGAATCGGCTGCCTGTTTTACATCTCTCCCTATTTTTATTACTGTTGACTTCCGATTCACCATCACCTGTATTACACCAACGCACCAAGTCAAAATTACCCCAATGTCCCCTTCTCCGAGTCTCACAATTTAATTTAAAGTAATATTAACCTTTGCCATTTCCCTTCACAGTCTTGAGGCTGAAACTCAGTCCCAAAATCTTTTAAAAAGTCTGCAGTGCCTCAGCAGTGAACTCTTAATGAGCTCAGAATCAACCAAACAAACATGACACGACAGCAATTAAGGTGCCTGTTGTGAAGTTTTTTATGTTTCTATCAGGATGGAGCTTGTCGATTCCAGCCCAGCAAAGCTGCTGCATTTGTCAAAGAGGTCGTCAATATAACAGAGGTAAGTTGCAACTCTTCCAATAACCGTGTTAGGACAGTGAGACACTGATACTCGCACAATAACCGTGTTAGGGCAGTGACACACCGATACTCGCACAATAACCGTGTTAGGACAGTGACACACCGATACTCGCACAATAACCGTGTTAGGGCAGTGACACACCGATACTCGCACAATAACCGTGTTAGGACAGTGGCACACTGATACTCGCACAATAACCGTGTTAGGACAGTGACACACCGATACTCGCACAATGACCGTGTTAGGACAGTGACACAATGACACTCGCACAATAACCGTGTTAGGACAGTGACACAATGACACTCGCACAATAACCGTGTTAGGACAGTGACACAATGACACTCGCACAATAACCGTGTTAGGACAGTGACACAATGATACTCGCACAATAACCGTGTTAGGACAGTGACACAATGACACTCGCACAATAACCGTGTTAGGACAGTGACACAATGATACTCGTACAATAACCGTGTTAGGACAGTGACACAATGACACTCGCACAATAACCGTGTTAGGAGAGTGACACAATGACACTCGCACAATAACCGTGTTAGGACAGTGACACAATGATACTCACACAATAACCGTGTTAGGACAGTGACACACTGATACTCGCACAATAACCGTGTTAGGACAGTGACACAATGACACTCGCACAATAACCGTGTTAGGACAGTGACACAATGATACTCGCACAATGACCGTGTTAGGACAGTGACACAATGATACTCGCACAATGACCGTGTTAGGACAGTGACACAATGACACTCGCACAATAACCGTGTTAGGACAGTGACACAATGACACTCGCACAATGACCGTGTTAGGACAGTGACACAATGACACTCGCACAATAACCGTGTTAGGACAGTGACACAATGACACTCGCACAATGACCGTGTTAGGACAGTGACACAATGACACTCGCACAATAACCGTGTTAGGACAGTGACACAATGACACTCGCACAATGACCGTGTTAGGACAGTGACACAATGACACTCGCACAATGACCGTGTTAGGACAGTGACACACTGATACTCGCACAATAACCGTGTTAGGACAGTGACACAATGACACTCGCA
Organism: Heptranchias perlo; assembly: GCF_035084215.1. NCBI lineage: Eukaryota > Metazoa > Chordata > Chondrichthyes > Hexanchiformes > Hexanchidae > Heptranchias > Heptranchias perlo. Next base: position 2,708,389 of record NC_090358.1, read on the forward strand.
CAATGACCGTGTTAGGACAGTGACACAATGACACTCGCACAATGACCGTGTTAGGACAGTGACACAATGACACTCGCACAATAACCGTGTTAGGACAGTGACACAATGACACTCGCACAATGACCGTGTTAGGACAGTGACACAATGACACTCGCACAATGACCGTGTTAGGACAGTGACACAATGATACTCGCACAATAACCGTGTTAGGACAGTGACACAATGATACTCGCACAATAACCGTGTTAGGACAGTGACACAATGACACTCGCACAATAACCGTGTTAGGACAGTGACACAATGACACTCGCACAATGACCGTGTTAGGACAGTGACACAATGACACTCGCACAATAACCGTGTTAGGACAGTGACACAATGACACTCACACAATAACCGTGTTAGGACAGTGACACACTGATACTCGCACAATAACCGTGTTAGGACAGTGACACAATGACACTCGCACAATAACCGTGTTAGGACAGTGACACAATGATACTCACACAATAACCGTGTTAGGACAGTGACACAATGACACTCGCACAATGACCGTGTTAGGACAGTGACACAATGACACTCGCACAATAACCGTGTTAGGACAGTGACACAATGACACTCGCACAATAACCGTGTTAGGACAGTGACACAATGATACTCGCACAATAACCGTGTTAGGACAGTGACACAATGACACTCGCACAATAACCGTGTTAGGACAGTGACACACTGATACTCACACAATAACCGTGTTAGGACAGTGACACAATGATACTCGCACAATAACCGTGTTAGGACAGTGACACAATGATACTCACACAATAACCGTGTTAGGACAGTGACACAATGATACTCGCACAATAACCGTGTTAGGACAGTGACTCACCGATACTCGCACAATAACCGTGTTAGGACAGTGACTCACTGATACTCGCACAATGACCGTGTTAGGACAGTGACACAATGATACTCGCACAATAACCGTGTTAGGACAGTGACACAATGATACTCACACAATAACCGTGTTAGGACAGTGACACAATGATACTCGTACAATAACCGTGTTAGGACAGTGACTCACCGATACTCGCACAATAACCACAGTGATTTCTGTACTTTACTGAGCTAAATACAGACACAAGTTTTTAAAAAATACTCAACTGAATCCAAACAGGACCAAAACTCCTGATTTTGTTTGAAATTAATTGCAACAAGTTGGACCCGGACTCTGAATCTTCAACGTGTTATTATATCACAGTGAGAATGCTACAGTCACTCCTCACTGCTGAGACTGTACATCGGACCAATGCCCTGTTTGTTTTATAGAATGATGAAGGTGGAATGGTGGATGCTGTGGCGAGGCTGAATCCTGTCAGTTTTGCTTTTGAGGTGACCGGTGATTTTTTACGATACAGCGGAGGTGTTTATTCCAAGTAAGTTCTCGACGTTATAAATACAGGGGTTGTTTTCAAAATAGGGCCTGTGTGAAATGGGAAAGCAGTTATACCTGTCAGAGTTTCTCCATGTTAGAGTCTGAGAAAGAAAGAAAGTTGTGAATAAAAACATGATTTGCATTTACATAATGCCTTTCACAATCTCAATACGTCCCAAAATGTTTTACAGCCAATGAAATATTTTTTAAGTGTAGTCACTGTTGTAGTGTAGGAAACGTGGCAGCCAATTTGTCCACAGCAAGATCCCACAAACAGCAATGTGTTAATGACCAGGTAATGTTTTTTAGTGATATTGGTTGAGGGAGAAATATTAGCCCCAGGACACTGAGAGAACTCCCCTGCTCTTCTTCGAGTATCATGGGATCTTTTACGGCAGACGGGGCCTCGGTTTAATGTCTCATCCGAAAGACGGCACCTCCGGCAGTGCAGCACTCCCTCAGTACCGCACTGGGATATCAGCCTGGATTATGTGTTATATAGGGCGTTCTATAAAGGCAAGTCGTTCTTTTTTTTTACATTCTGTTCCAACGCTGAGGCACAGACCAGGAGGAGACTCTGGGGAACAGAGCAGCCTGAAACTCTACAGCTCACAAAGGAGCTGTCAGGCCGTTCTGGCCTGATAGTTGATCTCCTCCAAGATTGCTGACCTGTACAGTCTGGAGCTCCTGGGTCTTTACTGCCCCCGTAACGGAGCCTGCTCTCAGCTCTCAGCGGGTGTAGGTTCCGTTGGGCCTAACAGGAGGCCTACTGGGTGGAAGTTCCCAGGAAAACCCAAGAACTCCCCCAGCCACGCCCCATTCCCACCATCCGGAGTTTGCCGGCCTCCTCTCCACGGGGTGGAATCCTGGCAGATCCGAGATGTAACCAGTGCAAGGGCAGAATTTTAGGGCCCTCCACCTCCCATCTACCTGCAAGGGCTTCCGTTTATTAACAAGGCACAGCGATGATAGCACTTCGAGTAGATTTGCTTTCCCTCAAAGTTAAATTTCTTTTTTGAAACACTAGTTGATTTCTCATGGTGTTGCACACAAGGAATCAAGACCAAATCTTCAGGTGAAGTGGGGTT